>NC_067487.1:52719520-53019520 GCF_947179515.1 Apodemus sylvaticus
ATGAAATAACAACAACTACAAAAGTGACTGAATGCGTTAAGCAAAAAAACCTGGGAATTATTTTTAAACCTGTCTGCCCAGCATGGCTGTTTACCCTTTGCTGTAGGATTATAATGTTAGCGTCCTTTCAACTTTGTCACATGCTTGGACATGCAGAATGCATGCATGTAGCTGAGGCCTAGAAGGAGGAATTGCAAAGGACCTTGTCCTCCATTAAGTATTCTAAGGATCTTCTTTACCATTCTATATAATTAGCTGCATCTAGAAAAAGGAAATAGCAGTCTCTTCTGCATCTGTGCATCCATACATTTTAAAACACACAAGTAAACCCATTCAGAACATTTTCGAGAAGCTTGGTTTTCTAGTATCAGATCTCCTTTTTAATGAAGGCATCCTCTCTCTCTCTCTCTCTCTCTCTCTCTCTCTCTCTCTCTCTCTCTCTCTCTCTCGGATCTCCATGGAAGAATTAAGCCATATCCCATTGCATCTGGTCGGCCTAGGATGTTTCAGAGATTTAGGAAAGATGAGCTAGAAGCAGAGGGAGTTGTTGAACAGTCATCCTAATCAAAAGCTGGGTGCGCCCTTCCCCCAGGCACTTAGGTGGAAGAAATGGGGCACAGGAGGCAGCATCCTCTCTGCTCTCACCTTCTCTTTCCCGAACCTCACCTCATGAAAATTCAGAGCTGCCGTCCAGTCTCAAGTTATTCTCTGGTACATGATCTATATTCAAAGCTATCCCCGTTTTAAACCTTGTCTCTGAAGAGAGCAGGAAGAGACCGTTTAGGCTCAGCTTTAGAATCAGAACAAGACAGGAGGCCACCACAAGTTCACCAGCCTGAGAGACTGCCTTGAGCCTCACTGGAGGCCCTCAGAAAAGCAAGGTCAAGGGCCTCGTCCACCCAAGTTCTCCATAATAAGCGGAAAAATATGCAACCAGTGAGTTCACACAGCAGTTCAGACATTCTTGGGGCATTACTGAGAATTATTTTGAAAGCACACAATCAGATTATTGAGGGGCTGGTTTGCCAGCGAGCCACAGCAAAGGCTCTGGGAAAATGGGAGTCTTTCCTAAACCTCGTGGTGGCCAGGGTCATGGGGAGACGCTTGACTCCCTATAACAGGACATCTGTGCCTCCTCTGTCCCAGGCCTGGACAGCTCCAGCTTCTTGCTTGCTTCTTGGATGATGGCTGCCACCGAGGCTGCAATCAGCACATCTCCTAATGTCACACAGCCTGGATCCTGAAAACCGAGGGCTGCTTTCAGGACCAGAATGTTAAAATGCAGTAAAGAAAGAGCAGCTGTTCTAAAAGGTGTGGGAGAAGCAGGGGCTGAGACAGACACAAAATGGCACCAGGAGAGAATATGAGTTAGGTTTTTGAAAAAAAAAAATCCAACAGCTACATAAATAAAAGTTAGTATATTTCTGTATCATAGCGTGGCTTAGTGGCTCCACACACTGCAAGCACTGAGCCGTGGCTAAGCTGTTCCTTAAAAATAGAACCTGTCTACCATCTTTTCTCAGCGCTCTTGATCCATAATTCCATCTAGTTGTGGAGAGGCAACTAGACCGCCCTGTGGCAGGCAAAGAGAGTCAGGAGTTTCTTTCTTGACCTGGGTTGCTTTCAGATAAGAAGTGAGAAACAAATCAAATATCATCCAATTAATATGCACTACCACTCTCCAGTTCTCAAGACATGCAGGGTTGCTTTGTAGCCTCTGATCTGAATGAAGCAGGTAGTGGTATCCTGTCTTCCGGAAAGAAAATGGCGGTTCAGAGAGGCGACCACTGGGCTACTGACACATCCCCCAGGCCTTTGTAGCTGGTGGGCTCCAAGAGACTCTGCAGAGAGTTGGTACCAGGATTTCATTCTTAACTCAGAAACTTAACCAGTTACTGCAACACTCTGCTTGCTGCTGTTCTTCCGTGGCCCTGGTGTGTGTGTGTGTATGTGGAGTGGGGGGGGGGGGTGCCGAGAGCCCAAGAGTGCTCTCCTAGGGTGCTTGGCTTCCCTCTCACCTGCTGTGCCTTCTCTTTCAAAGCCAGACAAAGGAGCCCTTGCCCCGGGATCAGGGTGATTGCAGCCTGGCAGAGGGAAGCACAACACCCCTGCACTTTCCATGTAGATGTTATCTCGCCGACCTTCCCTGTGTCCCTGCAGGCATGTGGTCTGGCCTTTGTCCATCTCGAAGAAAAAGGCACTGTGTACCTTCTGACTCGGGCCTTAGCTACCTTAACTGTTTCGCCAGGGTTGAAAAAGTCCTTTACATCCTTTAAAGGAAACGACTGGAGTTTGGGAGGCACAGGCTGGCTGTTGCTGAATTCTGGGTGCAAACACCACATGTTCCTGATGGTTCCAACAGGAGATGTTCTCTACAAGGACACTGGGTCGTATATAAATTGTGTTCTGAAATGTCTGACTGAAGGTGTAAACCCTCATTTTATAGAAATGATGTGAAATACCCCACTTCAGATACAGTGGTATCAAATGGAAGAGTATATTTTGTTCCCAATCCACACAGGCTAAAGGGACAATGTGAGGGCCCAAACAAAACAGTCTAATTGGCACTAAATCTGCATACAGAATTCCCTCAGCTGCTGGAGGTACCAGTCTGAGACAGGGGAGTGGCAAAGGGAGGGCAACAGTGGTCCCAGGGCTCCAGGCACCCCCCACCCCCACCCCCCACCCCTCAGCAGCACATCTGACATCAGGGAGTTCAGTCCAAACTCAGAGACGGTTTTTTTTTTTCAAGGGCCCTGGTGTGGTGCTGTGGTGCAGAAGGAGTCGCAAAATGAAGATGAAAACTGAGCATGGTGGCACCCCTGTAATTCTAGTGAAGAAGCCAGGAGGTCAGAAGTTCAAGGTCACCATCTGCTTTATAAGGGAGTTTGAGAACAGTCTCAAGAAATGGAAGGAGAACAGAAGAGGAAAGTAGGAAGACACAGGATGGGTCAGGGAAGCAGGGGCTGGGACAGAGCCCCAGCTGCCAAAACTGGCTGTCGGCTGAGGCTGTTCTGTTAAAAGCCCAGTGCCAGGGAGGGGCTTGTTGACCTGTGACGGTATACTACATCTCAATACAGTATTCAATACAGCATCTACATTTTAAGATTTTTTTTCCTGTAAGTTTTGAAAGAAAAAGAAATCCCAGGTGACCATCTCAGTAAAACAAAGCAGTGCAGGCACAACCAAACCAATCCTTTAGAAAGCTGTTAATATGCTTTTATCGTATTTATATCCGCTTCTGGGGTAATGCAAAGACTGGATAGTAATAGCATTTCTATAAATTGGTTGTAAAGGGGGGAAGGGATAACTATTGTTTTAAGTCTAATTGATCCAGCCCCATAATTTCAGCTAGTAAATCAACGTGCAATGGCATTATCTGAGTTATCAGAATACCTTAGTCCAGGTCTTAGACCTGGGAGACTGTGACCCCGAGCAGAGGAACTGACCAAATCCCGAAAGTTACTCCTGTGTCCTAAGAGGGAAAAGTGGATTGGAATTAGCATCAGCCTTGCTAATAAGCACTCAGGAAATAATCAGCCACTGTCCCCGAGGCTACATTTCTCATGCAATGTCCTTGTTCTGGGCATGTGACTAATTGCCAAGCTCTGATAAAGCAGTGTGTGTTCAACGTAAATTATACACTGGATGCCAGGCTGCCGCTCTAGCCCGACAGTGCTGGAACAGGTATTTCCAGCTTCACAAGGTCAAGCCTGGAGCTTAATGATGCCTGTGCAGGGCTGTAGCTGACCCTCTGCCTCAGCTTCTGCAGCCTCTGGCCTCCAGAGAATCATAACGCTACAAACTGCAAGGGATTGTCTGCTTATCCCCATTGCTTTTAGGTAAGCGAATCAATGGATGCTTCAGAGACTCCCCCTGACCCCGTCTTGTCTTTTTCCAAAGGACAGAAGCATTCTCCGAAACTCATCTTACCAGTGTTATAGGCAAGTTCTCCTTCAACTGTAGCCAGCTTGTGCTGTTTTTCCATTCCAGTTCCTTTTCTCTTAGATCCTCAGAAGTCATGGAAATACCTCCATGATATCCTAGTGGCAAAACCTCCCCAAAACTTGAAATCCAAGTTCATGCCTGGCATGATGGCTCAGCTGACAAAGGTACCAGCTGCCAAGCCTTGTGACCTTTGTTCAATCCCCAGAACCCTCAAAGTGGAAGGAAAGAACCAAGATTCTCACAGGTTGTCCCCTGATCTCCACCTGTACAATGCGGCAAGTATGCCTCCTACACACACACACACACACACACACACACACACACACAGAGAGAGAGAGAGAGAGAGAGAGAGAGAGAGAGAGACATGCAAACACTCACAAAGTAATGCAATAAAATAATAATAGTAATAAATAATTTAATAAATAATAATAATAATAATAATAATAATAATAATAATAATAAATTTAAAACCCCCAAGTTCATCGTAAGGTTTTCTCTACCATAAGATAAACTATTTGGTTCCTTCTAATCTTTGTTCCATGTAACTTTATCTGATAGAAGATGATTGACTCTCCTCTGCTTCGTCATTATTAACTAATTAATTGATTGATTAATTTTATATTTAGTTTATGTGTATGCATATTCTGCCTGTTTACATGTATGTGCATCGTGTGTGTGCCTGTAGCCACAGAGGTCAGGAGAGGTTATTGGATTCCCTGGATCAGATTGTGAATCTCCGGGAGGGGTGGGGGTGGGAAGTGAGGGGTGGGGGCTGGGGTGGTGTTGCTGGGAATTGAACTCAAGCCCCTGCAAGAGCAAACACTATTAACCACCAAGCCAACTCTACAGTCCCTCTTCTCGCCCTTATTAAGGGTGATTACTGTACTATTATATGTAATCAGGAATTGTCTCTCATTCCAAAAGTCTGCAGGCAGGGTGGCTTCTGTCCCAGTGTGCCATCAAGATTCCTCTGCAGCCTTTAGTAGAGCTAGCCCCTGTTTACATCAAGATGTCTGCAATGGCTCCAAATACCCCATGCAACATCCCAATAGCATGTTTCTCTTGCGAGTCTCTCTGTAGTACAAGAAAGCCCTTTTGCCAATGCTCTGGTGCCTTACTGGCTGGGAATGGGCCACAGTCCAAGAAAATAATTGCCAAGGTTGGCTAGGCCTATCACCCATTATCCTCCTATGCCAGAGTGTTAAGGGAAGCAATCCTAAGCCCACACTCTAAATAAAAGGAGGACTCGATATCAAGGGAGGAGGGATGGCTGTGGCTGTGAGGTAGGCAGGCAGCCATGTTTGCCATAAGAAAGCCAATAGAACACTAGATCAGCCTTCGTCTAGTCCAAAGTATAAACAATAACACCAAAATAGATCACTACTGACGGCCCACAGGTGGCAGATGTGAGGACTAATACACGGATGGAGATGACTGAGATATGTCCCTTGACGTGGTGCTAGCATTCATGTTGGGGAGAAGAAGGCTCACACAATGACTAGGTTTCACGGTGAGTGGTAAGAGCAGGCACAGCAGAGCACTGTGGGGGGGATGAAGCACACCACACGAGTAACCTCTCCTGATCTCTGTGGCTCCAGGCACAAATATGATGCACATAGTGCATATAAACAGGCAAAACATGCATACACATAAAATAAGCACGAAGATGGGACACCTAGCTCAACAGAAGGACCCTGACTCCCGGGGAGAGGCCACCTGGACTGCCTTTGAGTCCTAGGAAGGGTGAGGTTAAGAGAGCAAGGACCCATGTCGCACGCAAGCTCCTTGTGATTTTCAGATCGTTGTATGGGATACTGTGCTTCATTACCAAGGCTCATCTGAAGTTAGTGAACTAGAAAGTCCTTTCAAGCCTTCAGGGTGGTGTGAATTTCAAGGGTCACTTCCCATGAGTTCATTTGTGCGTGTTTTGTGTCTGGATAAAATCCATTTTATGATCAGTGAATTCCATATTTAAAACAAGGAGGCCACTCATCTCGTCGGAAAATGTCTGCAGGAGAAAATGAATGCGGTCCGATTGTCATGATGTCATCGGCTCTGTAATGGGCTTGTTTTTTAAGTATTATGAGAGGATGGCAGTGATTTAGGCAGAGTGGGGGTGGGGTCGGGGCTGAGGGAAGGTCTTAAAAGATGCCATTTTTATTAGTTTGACTTTCGTGTGCCCAAGGCAGGATATCAAGAGTCGATTATGGGCATTGGCTGTCTAAATGAGAAGGATTTTTTTTAAAGCATATTTGCTATCTCTCTAAAATTGTTCTTCACAAGAGACTCAGAAAAGGAGCTGTCTATGCTCCTACATCTGTCTGATTTCAGTTATTCACCCAATTTACTGGTGTCTTCCTTTTCCATGAGGGAGCCTCAGTGGGTACCTGAAACTCCACATCTACTCTGCTCTTCTGTGCTATGATAACATTTAGTTTATAAATTGGGCACAGGAAGAAATGAGTAATAGTTTACTGTAGCTCTTGGCAACCTCAGCCTATGAGTCCTTTCTTATTGAGACCGTTCATTCACCTCTCAACTTAAAGGAAGCACTTCACAGCAGTTCACTGGGCTCACTATACCACCAGCATCTCTAACTACACTTGGGAGGCCATCATTGAGTAAAACAAGGGTTACTTCAACAAAAGACTTCGCTATGGCAACAGTAACTCTGATAATGAAGAGGGCTACTATCTTAAAGAACCCCCCAAAGGCTGTACCGAGGGCTTGGTCTCAATCCAGCAGGGTTCAGAGGTGAAGCCAGCGAGGAAGTGGTTGAATAATGAGAACTCTGACTTTATTTACAGGTGTATAGTTTGGGAGCTCCTAAGAGGTATTGGGAACTGCAATCCTGTTGCTAGCCATGCCCCCCAACCTCCTGCATTTCCCTTCCTCTCCTGATTCTTTAAAAATATCAAGATGTAGGACACAAAGCTAAGGGCAGAGCAGAGCAAATGATACTTGTGTGTACACATATAGAGAGATACATGTAAGTAATCGTGCCTTCTAGACCCTCCTCAGAAGTCATTGTAGTCGTTATGACGCTTACCTTTGGGACAAAGGATCAAGTATAGAAGACTTGCATTGTATAGTTAACAACTCTTCACAGTTTGATTCTATGTAGGACATGGTTATTTTCAAGCATGGTTTTAAAAAGCCTAGGTTACTTCTTCGTGGTTTGGTGCGGACAACTATTACCTGCAATATCAGAAGAGAAGGAGCTGGCATGGAGTTCAGAGAATGTGATAACCGTCATTACACTAATGACTAGGAGAAGTGGGGGTGTGGCAAGAGGCTGCTCAGGGCAGAAAAGTGCCTGTCACCAAGGCTGAGGATCGGAGTTCTACACATTAGAGGGGGTAAACTGATTTCTGAAAGTTGTCCTCTGACATTCCCAAGTACACTGGGCCATGCACACAGCACCACACACACACACACACACACACACACTATACTTTTTTTAAAGCTTCAAAGAGAACTTAGCTGACCTAACAATGTGGCCGTCCTCTAGACAGAAGTGAAGTTTTAAAATGGTGGGAGCTTCCGCTTTCTCTGTATTGCTTAATTTTGTCCAGCAGTAGTGAATGGTCAAAAAGAAAAATATTTTTTCAAACTGGAAAGAAAAGTGGGAGGAAAAAAAAAAAAACCATCCAGTCCTCCTAGTTCCTCCTGCAGGAAGCCGGCTGTCTATGTAAAACAAACAAACAAACAAAAAAACCTGTAGAGGTTGGCTCCGGTCGCTCACCTGGTTCCTCTCAGCTCCCTGTCTTCTTTCCCTTTTAAATCCCACCTGCACTGAAGCCTTTGTAGTCACAAGGTGGATGGGTGAGGAATCTCACCTGGGATCCAACTTATCTACCCTACTCTTACCCAACTAGAAAAACTGGAAATAAAAATCCAAAACAGAATGTTCAAACGAGACTCTCAAAACTAGCCTAACCTGTAAATGAAATCACATTTTACTACACCTGGGACTGGGGCTCAAGCTGGCAGCCAGGTGAACTCCAAGGAGGCCTGGCAGAAGAGGAAGATGCCCGTCCTCCCAGAGACCACTTGTGGGCTTTCCCTGCTCTTTCACCCTCCTTGTTTTTCCCCATCTGCTCATCCTGTCTGTTGCCCTCACTGGGGAGACTCCAAGCTGTGGGACTGGAGTGCTATGGAAATGAATGATGATTAAACAATCTGGAAGCCCTGGAGGGTAAGGCTTGGATCGTGCCTTTGTCATGAATATTGTCTAGAAAACGAGGAGAACCCCAGATGTTCATTAACCCTAATATGCTCTGATATTATTTGGAAAATGCTGTGACAACCCAACCTAACATTCACTCTTTTCAACTCAGGATTTTCAAAGATATTTCAATATCACTTTAAGTCTTACACGTGACTGTACAATAATGGGTGTGAATGACTCTTGGGCAACCAATGTTATCTATGTTGACATATTTTCCAGTACCTCCCCCAATTTCCACCAGTAATAAGGGAAAGGGGCTGTACCCCAGGGGTAGAGTGTTTAGAGTGTTTGCCTAGCTTGCATAAGGCCCAATCCCTAAATCCAATCCCCTAACACCACAACAAGGGAGGTGGGGTAAAGTTTTGTTACAGGTGCGAGACAGTATTACATAAGAAAGCATCAGGCAGTTCAGATGTGCCCCAGCGCCAAATGAGATGGTTGGCAAGGGTAGAAAAGACCTCAGATTAAAGTACAAAATGGCATTTCTGCTTGGTTCAGAGAAACTGGAGCCTTTGGAGGGAGCAGAGATTTGAACCTGGATGTAGAAAGGAAGTACAAAAGCAGACATTTTGAAAGACCAGGTTACCCTATCCTTATTGAGAGATTCTCCTCACCATTTGTTTGAACGTCAGCATCCGTATAGCTACAGAGCATACTACCTGCTTGCAGAGGCACAAAAAAGAGAAGAAAAGATGTCTTCTTACTTAGTACACTGGGAAAAAAAATTTAAGATAGGCTGCTGTTTCTAGGTGAATTGTGTCTCCCAGAATGATATGGTAAGGTTTAAGTCCCATACCTCAAATAGGATTTTATTTGAAAATAAGACCTTTGCCGATGATATAAACAAGTTGAAACGGGAATATTTAGGGTGGGTCCTAACTCTGTCTGCCTGGTGAGTTTAGGAAACATGGAAGACACAGGAAGCCCCGTGGAGATGAAAACTGGATCCCTGCTTCTCTAAGGCCTGAAGCAAGCAGGAGCTGGACAGGTTGAAAACAGGTCTTTCTGTAGCCTTTGGAGGGAGCACAGCTTGAAGCATCTCCCCCACGGGAACAAGGCTCTTGTTTTATTGAATAAGCATGCACCCACTCTGTGATACTTTGTTATGGACATTAATGCCCTGAAGTCTAGCAATGATCAGAAAATACAATGAGAGTAAATCTGTTTATTGTGGTGTGTAACCTTTACATGACAAAATATTAGGAACTCATGGCTTTTTAGTTGCGGCAGACTTTGTTCCTTTGCTTTTTTCCTTTCTTCCTTCCTTCCTTCCTTCCTTCCTTCTTTCCTTTCTTTTCTTTTTCTGAGAACACAGGACCTGTTGGTAGTTGCCTTCCTTTAGAAAGTGAAGCCAGTTAAATCCTTCAGTCTGTGGTAAGACACAAGCCAGGCTGGACCCCTTTAAAATTAGACACTAGCTTGTGCCAGAGATTAAACACAGTGCCTTGTACCCACAGCACTCCAATTCTAACCAGCTGGTGACAAAGTCAGTGACTCAACAGGGCTGGGGAGTCCTGAGCCCTGGAGCCAGGCTGAGCTAGGACTCAAAGGCCTCACCAACAAACAGAACTGGTAAAACCCAAGCAAAGACATGTAGCCATGATTTTGTTGTTGTTGCTGCTGCTGCTGCTGTTGGGGCTTTTGGGAGTTGGGGGAGGGCAGGAAATAGAAACCAAATCTGCAGATGTTGTAAAGGAGGACCAAGAAGTGCCCACCCTCATGAAGATGATCCTAGCTGAGAGGCTAGAAGCTGGCCTGGAAGTCCCTGTGCCAGGAAGAACTTCCTGCTGCCAGGTGGGGAGGGGAACTGGGGTAGGGGCGGGGTGGGGCGGGGCTGGAGGGAGGGCTGGAGGCGGAGGGAGGGCTGGGGAGGAGACAGGGGAGGTTGAGGGGGCTGCGGGGGAGGCTGGTGTGGGTACACAGCTCTCACAGACCCGACCTTGATTTGTGCTGAATGAGACAAAGGCCTGGGGCCCCGGCTTTTGTCGTTAGTCTTTAGTCCTGAGACCCAGCTCTGCTCCCTTTTGTCTAAGGAGTAGCCCAGGCCAGAGCAGAAGAGGAGGGGAACTGACACACGGAGGGGCCTCGAAAACTGTTGCAAATTGGGGTAATTCCCCTAGTTTTTTAAATCTCATCCTCCAGGGTCTTCTTTTGTCAAAATATGCGCATGCGAAGAAGAGCTCCTGTTTATTATTGTTTTGAAGAGTTTGAACAGCTAAGGTGTGTTCCCTGAGACTCGGTTTCAAAATCAACAAACTGCCACCTGGCCTGGGGGGGAAAAAAAAGGAGAAATGGGGTCATCTCTGTCATCAGTCTTGGGTAGAAGCATGCCAAGTGGCAAGGGAGCTCTCCTAGTTCCCCCACTGTCCCCCAATAATCTTTCAAAAGCTGTCGGACCTGTAATCCTCGCCCCCTCCCAGGTGTGGGGAGGGCCAGGCAGAAGGGGCACAGTGTGTGGTGTCTCACTGTGACTGAGAAGGCTTGTTCACCAGCTTTTACAAACTTAGAATGGTTCTTCTCCCTACTACTCCCAAGGGTCAGAGGAAAGCCAAGTGTCCACACTGTTAACTGTCACAGACTTTTTTCCCCCTCTTTGGTACAATTGGAGTGGCAGTGAGGTGCGTCTAAACAGCCCCAGGTAGTTATAAACATCTTTGGAAGTCCTTTTCAAACCAACGCTGCCCGGGACGAAGCCTACTAGGCCTTAGAGAAGTTTGTCGTTGGGAGGTGCCCCGCACCCTTTCACCCTAGTGGGGTGATCCAGGGTCAGTCGGGGAAACAGCCGGTTACACTTCCCTGCAGGCTGAAGCTGGCCTAGAGGCTCCATTCTCTAACACTGCCTTTTTCAAATAAGATTTGTCTGACAAGTGCTGACTCGGGGACTTTTAAAGAACAGTGTCGCCGAGCCTTTATTTCCTCTTTCTTCCTTCCTTTGGCGTGTCTCCCTTCTTTGCTGGGATGGGACCGGTCTGTGGCTGCAGGCACAGGGTATAGGGAAGTCACTGTCACAGGGGGCGCCCCTTCGGGCCCACACTGGCACCTCCACCCTTCCAGTCTGTACTCCTCTCAGTGTTTCTTCAGCAGGCTCAGGGAGAGGATGTTTGGTCAAAGGGCATCGAGATGGGAACAGGAGGAGAGGAAATGAGGGGCCAGCGATAAAGGAGTAAGAGCCAAGGAGGAAGGCATAAATAGAAAGCCGGATGATGAATAACACCAGGTATGCAGCAGACCGGGAGAGGCGCGAGAAAGGAGCGAGACGGAGAGGTTGTCTTCCAGAAAGCAACAATTCAAAAATAGGAAAATGTGAGAATCCCGAAAACAAACAAACCTGAGCCTGAACGAAAGCAAAGAACCAACTGAAGTAAGAAACTGAACGCTGCTAAACAGGAAGGAATCTGAGTAAGAAATTCCTGCGAGGAGAGGAGGAGGAACAGAGGGCCCTTTGTGGCCAGTTTGTAGATTAGAGAAAAGAGACGGAACAGAAGAGAGAAGCCAAGAGTGTTTATTCCTTGCACTTGGCCACCCCCCCAAAAAAAATCATTATTTTTTTAATCTTGGAAGAAGCATCTCAGAGAGCTCCAAGCCCTTTGGACTTTCAGCCCTTCTGTCCCTCCTTTTCCATCCCTTAGGACTTCCCAAAAGCATAAGGAAACTCACAATCAGGAAAACCAAATCTCCATCTGCGTTATTTTGATACAAGGCTTATTTTGTTGAAGGCCTCCCATCCCTAGGGTTCAGGCTAGGTGGTTACCTGTCCCCTACAATGGATGATGTCCAGGTTCATCATAGACTCCATAAACCCCAGCGATACCCCCCTCTGAGGTGTGTATTGCTCCTTTAAAAATACAGATTAAAAAAGGAAATAATTATTTGTATGACTCACACTTCCGGAGCCTGCCTTACCATTAATAAGTTAGAGGTTGCCTTGTGAGTTTAAATAATTTAACGAATGGAGTAATAAAAAAATGTAAGTAAAGCCTAAATGGGTAAATACCACACGTACCCAGGAAAGCTGAGATTACTTATCTTATTACTGCAAATTGCTGTTACTAAACATTATGATAAATTACCCAAAAAATGCCTCTCTTCCCCTTTCTGTAATTTTCAGTTATTAATATTATTCACACTGGGTATGTCTCTCCTTATACGCCTCTCTCGTCCTGTCTCTCTAATGAGGAACTAAGCCGGGAAACGCAGCAGATAAATTCGCCAACCACGGCTGAAGCAAATGAAAAAAGATATCAGAAACAAATAACATTATCAGCTCTTAGCTCCATAATAAGCTCTTATTTATTTAGACCCTATTAATTTGGAATTTATAATAACTTGATTGGGATCTGGGCAGAAATTTTCCTTCATTTAGCAAACGCTGTCTGGCTAAGGAGCGCAGAAGAATAAAGTACATGAGATTCTAAGGGGAATGCTTGAAATACATCTTAGAGCACTTCAGGCAACCCCTTATATATGAATAATTAATATAAGAATACGTATTATTCTTATCCAGTAATTATCTGGTAATTCAGCAGGAATTTGTTAGGTCACCCTGCAGAGCAAGGAAGTGTGGGTTCGCCACCAAATAGCTCTGTGACCGTCGGCGAGGCACTTGACTTTATCGGCCCTGATTTTTCTTACCTGTAGAAGTAGATTGATAATTCCAATTCTGCTTAGTTCGAGGGTTTGTAACAAGCACAAAATCAGAGAGTGGGTGGGAAGCCATGTTGAAATCGACACAGAAGGAGAAAAAAATATCATATTATGAGCCTAAATTCCATACTTTGAAGCCAGATATGGTGGGAGGGCTTATGACTCTGGCACTTAGGAGACAGGAGCAAGATGATGCAGGCCAAGATCAATCCCCTCACAAATGTGTGTGTGTGTGTGTGTGTGTGTGTGTGTGTGTGTGTGTGTGTCAAAACAGTCGCTTGAAGTCATTATTCATGTTCCAGGGTCATGAAACGTGTAGATGGTATCATTTAAAAACAAGTTATTGCGCATAGATGGAAGACTCCAAAGCTGGCGCCCGAGAGAGTTTGGGTTCAAATTCATGAGCCTCCACACAGATGGTTAATTATCAATGAAACTGTTTCATTGTTTTTTTTTTTAAATGAAAATTGTGACTTTCAAAAGAGTTTTTTAAAAAAATATATAAAGTCTAAAAGAGAAAATGCACATGCCATAATGCCTAGCACAGGACGGACATTGTAGAGGAGATGGGAGCAGGCAGAGCGGTAGTGTTGGACTGACGGTTAGCAACTAGGAAGGATGGTTCGTTTGAAATGACCTATGCATTAGAGGAATAGCAAGGCTTCTCACTTCAAGTCCAGGCCCCTATTGCAAGTTGGCTCAGGATTGTAAAGCCAAATGGAGAGTGCATTTATGCTGCACACACTAACCTATGCTTCTTTGGAAGGAAGGAGGTAGGGTTGGAGGGAGGAAGGGAGAGAGATAAGGGGGAGAGAGATAAGAGGGAGGGAGGGAGAGAGAGAGAGAGAGTTCTAGGCCGGTTAGATAGTTCTGTGAGCCCCAAAGCATTTGCTGACCAAGCTTAATGACTGGAGTTTGGTCCCTGGAACCCAGGAAAAGGTAAAAGGAGAGAACTGGACAAAGCTGTCCTCTGAGCACCTTGCAAGCATGTGCCCTTCACACTGTACACATGTTCTCACACATGTATACACACACATACAGGGCAGACACACACACACCGTACACATACACACGGTGCACACTGTGTATACTCATTGCACACAATGTGTATACAAGGAGGGTATGCGCACATTGTCACATACAAACTTTTCTACACATTGGATGCACACACTGTACACATATATTGTGTACACATGAGCAAACTCATTTTACATACAGTGTACATGCACACCACACACACACACACACACACACACACACACACACACGAGTAATTAAACTTTTTACAAATTAATTGGTGGAGGAGGGGTTAAGATTCCAAATGAGGATTGCTGGAGATGCCAAACACTCAGAGGCTGTTACAGAATTGCCATTCTGCTTGGGAACACTGCGGTGCCGACTGAGGCCAAGGACTCCTCAGAGTGTGCCCAGATAGTGAGTGACAGCACAAGTGATATACATAGTGTTTGTTGGCAAAATCTGTGTACCCTTAGTGTGCCTTTTTATCCTGTGAGTAAAGCGATCCTTTAATTAGATAAATGAGCCTCCTTCCCTTTGACGGACAGACTCCTCCGAGTGTACTGCTCTTCAAATCACTTAGAAGCAAAGTAAAGAGAATTAAATGTATACTTCAGATGTCTGTACTTGGTGATAATATGTTCCATTTTATCAAAGCACTTAAAAATTAGAAATTTGTTTCATCTGGGAATTTAACTTAAAGAATTCAAGATTTGTCAGAACATAACTACTTATAGATTTCACACCACTGACTGTAAACACTGACAGAAAGACTGTCTTGACATATCCGGGGCACTGTACACATGGTGGTTTATGATAACAACAGCAGTTATTAAGCACTCGTGTATGCTACTTATCTGCTAGGGATACTCCAAGAAGCTCCTTTAATTTTAAAAGACTAAATCTGGCATTATTATCCCCTGACCCTATAATGTTCGATTATTATTATTTACAAGTGTGGAAGCACAGATAAGAAATTAGTTACTTAGCAGGAAATCATACATCTGGGAAGGTTCTGGGAGAAACTAGAATCCAGGCAGTTTAACCCCTTGCATGGCACAACCTCACAGACCTCTTGGAAAGTGTGCACCTTCGGTTGCATTTTCCTAACTTCAAAGGTGAACACAGAGACTCAGAAAGACCAAATCATTTGACCATGTCACTCAGTTTGTAAGTGGCAGAGCCAGGATTCCTAATGGAACCTGTGTCCAATGAAGCTAGATGCCTTTTTCCCTTGAGACATGACTTCAGTAGGACCACATAGTGACAAGACTTGAAGTACAAGGAGCACAAACGGGGACAACTGGGAGACAACAGGGGAACTGTAGGACAAGGCAAGCACTAGAGGTCAGGTCAGCGATCTTTGATCCATGTCACCCAGAAATGGAAATTTTCTCTCTAGAGTCACTTTTTATTTTTTAAAGTGGCTGTAGTTGTGAGTGAAGCTTCCTGAGAAGTTTAATGTCCATTGACTGAGAAGTTATGATGTAAATTGGATGTGCATTCTTTTTTTCTTCCTCTTTCCATTTCTGACTGGCTACAACACACACCTACCCTTCCTAAAGACTGGAGCATACAGCAGCAGCAGCAGCAGCAGCAGCAGCAGCAGCAACTACTACTACTATTACTACTACTACTACTACTACTACTACTACTACTACTACTACTACTATTACTACTACTACTAGTACCACCACCACCACTACCACCACCACCACCACCATACACAACCACTGCACACACACATACACACACACACACACACACACACACACACACACACAGAGACCTACAGAAAGCACTTGCCTTAACACAAAATATTGTGTGCCATTACTCTTGGGTTGTGGGTAATGGATTTATACCTTTCATTCATGCTTGAATGGTTGGGTCTATTTTTTTCTCTGTGTTTTGTTATTTATAAATTAGTATGATTCATTCTTTCTGGATTCTAACTACATAAATCATATCCATAATGTATATACGCATATATGCTACTTTCAATAGTCATTAACTTGAGGTCATTTCAATTGGCTACTTTTCTTTATTGGGAAGTAAAAATTACATCTGGGGTCAGTGCTGTTGTCTGTGACAGAGGCTCTCACACTCTACTGCCTCCTGACACAGCTGCCAAATTGACTTCTGACATAGGAAGTTAGGAGGGTGGAGCACACTGGGTTAAGACCATGTGGTACCCTGTCCTGTGCACAAGCATCTCTTCTGGAGCACTCTCATCCACTCATTTAGCTAGCTTTAGCTGTGGTGTCCATACCCGAGTCCAGACTTCCTAGCTAACTAACCATGTTCCAACCACGTATTTTATGTGTACCTCAACCTCAGCATACCCAAACCCTGTCCTCCCCATCCCGACCCATGTTCTCTCTTTCAGCAGATGGCTCCATCATCCACGAAGCTCACCAGGCCAGACCTGGGAGTCATCCTTTCATCTTGCCCAGCCTTGTTTGCACACAGCTGACTTTCTGCTTGACATTTGAATCTATTCCCCCAGCGGCTCTCCTGGTTCCAGACACCAATTTCTCTGTTCCTTCTCCAGCTTTGTGGCTGAGCCCTGTGCTTCTAGGCTTTCTCCTCGATCCAGTCTACACGTGGCTCCTTTGATCGAGTTGTCAGGATAAATTCCAAATATCTTAATGTGGTTATGAAATCTTGCATTGCTGGGTACCAAGATTCAGGCCCACCCTTTATATTTTTAACACCTTATGTTCTTTCTTTTCCTCCATTCCACTGTTTGCAGTGCACTTCTACCCATCCTCTAAGCCACAGCCTAGCCTCTAGTGCGGTCCATACCTTCCCCACACACCCCGCCTGCAGATGCATGTTCTTCTCACAGCACAGAGAACCTGTACCTTATCCCGGCTGCTATTGTCCTGTAGTGAACTTCTTCTTTGGTTCTGACTCCTCCCCCAGTGTGAACTTTCAGGCACCCTTCTAGAATAGTACAGGCTCCCACCATGGTCCCATGTGCGTGGTGAACACCAAGAAATCACTGCATCGCTGATGCATGGCCAGTCCTGAGTTTCCTATCAGAGCCTTTGTGGGATCATTTGGGGAAGGCTTTTGCCAAGGCAACTTCTGCTTTTGTCAAAGGAAGACTGCAACCCTAGATAACTTGCTAAGAGTTTCCCTTGTGTGTTTGATACATTTTAAAATGTAAAGAATGTTGCAGTGGCACATGTCTTCATCTTTTCATTGTTATTTATTTATCTTCTTTTGGGGACAGGCTGGCCTTGAACTCCTGTGCCCAAGTGATACTCCTACCACAGCCTCCGAGTAGCTAAGATTGCAGATACTATCCAACAAATAGAGGCTTGGGGTTTTTGTGCTAGAGCTAGAACTCTAGGTCTTACCCACGCCAAGAACTGAGTTACACTCCCATCCTTGTGTCTCTCTCTAAGACCATGTGTGCCTTTACTCATGAAAGGGTATCAGAAAATAGCTCTCCCAAATTGGGCTTTGAGATCCGGTAGTTAGGACTTGTCATGTTGTTCTTTTTCATTCTTTCCTTTAATCAACCAACCAATTAATTAATTGATTAGTTAATTAATGTGTGTGGGTGTTTTGTCTGTGTGTATGTGTGTATACCATGTACATGCCTGCTGTCTGCAGAGGTGAGGAGAAGGTGTCAAATCCCCTGGAACTAGAGTTAAAGACAGTTTATGAGTGTGGTTTCCGGTCCCCTGGAAGAGCGGCCAGTGCTCTCAACTGCTGAGCCATCTCCAGCCCTTGTTCTTTTTTTTATTTCTTATTGTTTGTATTTTTGGCATGTAGCATTTATTTCCATGGTCCTGTGGGTATGTACACACTCCTAGGCAGATGCTTTGTGTGGATGCATATGGAATCCAGAAGACAAAGAAGTCAGGTGTCGCTGTCCTCCTCAATTGTGTTCCACATTTATTATTATTATTATTATTAAAAGATCTCACAGATTCAGTGAGACTGGCTAGCCAGTGAGCTCCAGGAATCCATTTGCCTCTACCTCCCCAACAATGGGACTTACAACTGGGTCTGTTTTTGTTTGTTTGTTTGTTTTGTGAGTTCGGGAGATCCAAACACAAGTCCTCATGCTAAACTCAGCAAGTACTTCACCAGCTGAGCATTTACCCCGCCCCAGAAGATTGTTCTCTAGCATGTTTTCCAAGTATTTATTTTAAAATAAGTATATATATATATAAGATACAAAGCAGGGCCTCTCTGCGTAGCCCTGACTGTCCTGGAATGAGCTCTGAGGACTAGACTGGCCTCGAACTCAGGGATCTACCAGCCTCAGCCTCCTGAGTGCTGGGATTGAAAGAATACACCACCCACCAGGTTTGGCCGCCAAAACTGGGTATTTAAGACTCATTTCAACAGCAGCTAGAGAGAACTCTATTCTTTATTGTGTAAGACATTTTAGCATGTAGATACCTAAAATGCACTGTTGAAATAAAATGATATATACAGTCCCGGGATCACTATAACCAAGATCAGAATTAAAAATGTCAGAAGACAGAGTGTTTGGGAATCCAAAAATATGGCTGTCTGCTCGGCTTAGCCCTGAGCAAGGAGAGTCAATGTGCTTACAATCTAAGTGGTCCTATAGCCGGAAATGTCTAGGAATGCACGCAGGGTGCAAGCGAAGTCTCTAGAAACAGGAAGAATTAAACCACAAGTTGAACAAATAAATAGAGCAGGCAGAGAGATGCCTAAGTTTGGTTTTCAAGGCAAGAGAACGGTGCCCGGTGCTTCTCATAGAATTCCCAATACAAGAAAGCAAGGGAGTCTGAGGGGGAGGGTCAGAGCTGTGGAGACAAACAGTCCGTACTTCCCACTTCACAGTGGACCTGGGCACCCAGTACTAACCAGACTCTTCCCCAAAATTCCACACCAGGGCCCAGCCTCGTTAGTTCTTCCTGTTTGATAGCTTTCAGATGTGTCAAGGTCACTACCTCACTGCCAGCCCCACAGGGACGCTCCTGATTTGTGGGGAAGAAAGATCCAAGATCCGTGTGCTCCAGTGGCAGGGGGTCCAGCCTGATTCTAGTACACGGGAGCCCACCAATGCTGCCTTCCTTGGCCAGCATCTTAGTCTCCTCTTCAGTAGGAAGACCAGAACCACAGCAGGTGGCCCACAGGGCTGTACAGGAGTGGAGGGGATGGTCTATATAAAACTCACAATGCAACAACACCTGGTAACACCTCTGTGGCCATGAGGTCTCATTCTCAGTCTGCTCCCTCTCCCTTCCTCCTTCCCTCTTTCCCTCCCTCCCTCTTTCCCCCTTTCCCTCCCTCCCTTCTTCCTTCCTTTCTCACTGCTGGACCAGGAACCCAAGGCCCAATACTTGCTAATCAAATCCTTTGTAGCTAACTTAAAGCCCCAGTCCCTTCTTTAGTCGTTTCCTTCCTCGACATCCATTTTCCTAAAGGGATCATTTTTAAATCAGCTCTGCTTCTAATATTTTCCCTTTGAAAATGCTTGCAAAATGCTTGCAGGTGGCTTTTAGAAGCAGCCCAGGTCCCTTAAGAGGCCTCCAAGGATCGGCTTCCTCCTTGGTCCAGCCTCTTTCCACAGCCCCATCTTGTGCCATCTCTCGGGCGTTGGCTCCAGACTCTCTGACCTTTCAATTCTTCAGACTTAGGAGCTTCCCTCCAGCACAAGATTTTTCACAAGCCGCTTCCTCTGCCCAGAACACACCAACTCATCCTTCCCGTCTGGACTGGAGCAGTACCACTTCCTCAAGGAGACTGCCCAGCTGCCCTAACTAGGCCAAACCTCTCTGGGGTACCAAGTACATCATGACTGGACTCAGCGCAAAGACCTGACACAGTCTTGTGAGTGATTAGTTTACTGTGTCTCACTGCTTTGGTGAATGAATGTCCATGAAGGTAGGGGACCTTGTCTATTTGGGATAGTCCCCTGCCCCTCCCCAGACTTCACAGCCTAGCACAGTGCCTAGTATATAACACAGTAGGTACTTGGTTAATAACTTTGCAATAAGGGATTGACTACACGATTGTCATTAGGATACACTCCTGTGACGCTTGATAACAGGCAAAGGAACCATGTCGGTGCATGGATCTCAGATACCTGTCCCACTTTCTATTGCCTTTCCTTTATTAAGGTATTTCATTCCCAGGCTGATATTTGTTTTTTTCAGAAAAATAGTCAGTTATGTCAGTGTCACGTAGCTTTGCTCTGGGTTGGGGATGCCCTTTACCATCTTGAAATCAGAGCAACTATGCTTACCTCCATGAGGCCGTAATAACGTTCTCTCCTGGAGCACAGGGGAAGCTCACAAATCTCCTGGGCTCATGGGGGTTGTTGAATGACTTCTGGGGAGAAACAACTCTTCTGTAGTATGGCTGCCTGCATGCTGCACCAGGAAGACTCAAGTGACCCAGTTTTTCGTAAGTGGCCAGTGCTGCAGGAGAGATTTTTCAGGGGCGTAACTGCCCATATTCTGCCTAGGGACTTCCAGGTCCTGTAGGCTGCCTTGAAATAACCCCAATAAATGCACTGCTTCCCCAGGCCTCTGTCAATGGCCTTTCTGTTTATTATCTTTAAGTTTTCCCAGAAAAAGCCATACTGTAGATGGGATTCTAGAGTAACCTTTGGATGCAGGTTCCGGCGTTTGTCTGATTTGGTGTTTGTTTGTTGTTGGTTTATGTAGACATTTCACGGTCCCAAGAAAGGACAAGATAATAGGAATGAGATTACAAGAGAAAAACTTCTACTCAGTCAAATCCATTGGCTGTCAGATCAGCTTGCTCCCTGGTATTTCTGCTTCAACCTAAAGAAAGTTCACATGAGGAGTTCAGACACCAGCCCAGGGCAAGGGACAGAAGGGGCATGGGGACACAGCTACCCCAAGGCCATTATTTTCGGTTTTCTGGAGAAGGCACACAAGGTGAAGGTAGTAAATAAAGGACAAATTTCTTCCAAAGAAAATGTGTGTGTGTGTGTGTGTAATTGATTAGATTGTTTATTTACTTTACATCTGGATTGCAGCTTCCCCTCACTCCTCTTCTCCCAGTCTCCTTCCCCACCCCCATTCCCCTCCCCCTTCCCTTCCCCTCTCCTCCCCTCCCGCCCTTCTACTCAGCAAAACCTCTGCACAGATGTAACCATTATATTTCTGGGTCTTCATGTGGGACTCCTGAAACAGGAGCAGAGGCTATCTCTGACTACATTGCCTGCCTTTGGTTCTCTTTCACTTAATTGGGTTGCCTTGTCCAGCATCAATAGAAGACCCCGGGGTTTTACGGAGGTCACCAAGAAGGGAGCTGGGGGCAAGGAACAGCTTTCTCAAGTGACTGTCACTCTGAGCTCCTCTCCACAGTTTAGGTACTTTGCCCTTGTTTTGTCTTTACATATCTGTAGACAGCATTGCCTATGTCTTAGAGATAAAGACTCAAACGCTCAGAGCGGCCTGGCACAAAGGCGAAGACCATGTTCAGTGGAAACCTGCCTTGGCTGACTCTGCCAGGTAGCTTGGCTCAGCCTGGCCTTGTTGTACAAGCTGACATTGTACCGGAGAGCACTTATCTCTAGAGTGGCCACTCACTCTGGCTTGCCGCAGTCAGATCTGGTTTATATGGATAGCCCCAGCCCCATTAGTATCAACATCTCATTTCCCTCTCAAAAGCATTCCAACTGAAATAATGAGTTTATTGTATGGTTGTTTAACTGTCATAAAAATGGGGATATTACTATTACTGAGGTCATGGAGAGGGGCCACACGGAATTAGTGAGGCTTTGCACATAAAATTCAAGGCAGTCTGCTGTGCAGTAAGCACTCAATGAAAGCCGGGTGTTCTTTCTTAGAATAGAAAAAGCATCTAAGGAGGGGCATGGAGTGGACCATGCCCCCCCTCCCGAGAGTTCACCACTGTCACTGTGAGTGTACTTGTGCACTTAGTCCCTTCAGACTGAGCCAGCGTGGGGAGCACCAGCCACTTTAGATTAAAGCCATATGGGGGGGGGGGGTCACTAGGCTTGTGGCTCCCATCTCTGCACCAATCAAATTTACCACCTGCTCCTCCTGCCACATGGCTCAGAAAGAATCTTTTTTTTTTTCTCTCTCTCTCTCTCTGACTGGAAGGTCTAGAGCCCAGATTGCTTAAAGAGGAAAAATGTCAGATGCACAGAATCCTTCAGAGGACCAGGGGGCCGTGCCCTGAGCCCAGGCTAATTAAGTTAGTGACTTAAGGGAGCTGCCTCCTCTTCTAGATTAAGAGGTGGGTGTGAATATTTTCCTCTGGCCCTGGTAAATGTTCTTGATGACAGTCATAAAAATGCTAAGCTCTGTTGCCTCTTTATTGGAATGAAGGCTGTCGAAAACTCCCCATTCCCTGAAGAAGCTAATTGTTGATGCTAGCACACCTGAACAGGTGTTCCTCAGATTGCTTTTTCTAATGCCTTTTCACCGAGAAGATCAATTTAAATGTTGCTTTGAGCTAATCAGTGATTGCTTCTGCGTTCTTCCAAATTTATATCTTTCATTCTGTGTGCTAGAGGACACCCTGCTTTCAGAGTCTGTACATTTAGACAAGATCTTTAAAAAGCCTTTGTCCTCTTCTATGGCTTCAATGTTTCCTGTGTAATTTACATGAGGCATGGGGGAGGAGGAGGGCTTGGTGGGTAAACCACCCAGTGTGTGGGCATGAGATCCTGAGCTCGTATCTCCAGCCACCGGCAGAGAAAGCTGTTCATAGAGGCACAGTCTCCAACCCCGGAGCTGGTAGGCAGAGATGGGCAGATCCCAGGAGCTCCCTGATCAGCCACTCTAGTCAATTACCGACTTCCAAGTCCAGTAGGGATTCTGTCTTAAAGGAGTAAAGTAGAGAGTGGCAGAGACAGACAACAGACACGGCCTCTAGCCTACACACACACACACACACACACACACACACACACACAGGTGTAAGTATGCGTACCTGCAGATACACATGCATCTGCAGGCATATACTGCACACATGTATATAAAATATGAATATGTGCTTCTTTTATGATTGAAAATGCTTAGTTAAAATCCATATGAGAGGGACTGTGCTGATGCATCTCCAGGTGCCCTGCATCATTAGCCAGGGTGTGCCATACGGGATAACTGTATCCCCACCTGCGTCACAGATGAAGTAGTCTTGTCGTCTTTAGCCATTTGGGCTCAGGAATTCCTCAAATGACTGAAGTTTCTATGCTGGTATCTGTCTTCCTTCCTTCCTTCCTCCCCCTCTCTTTCTCTCATTCTCACTCTTGTTCTTTCTTCCCTCCCTCTCTCTCTCTGCCTCCCTCCCTCCCTCTCTTTCTCTTGCTCACTCTCTTTCTTTCTACCCGGGACAGTCCCTCTGTTCCATCTTTCTCTTTGGCAATCCCACCATTTGCTCCGGTTTCTCATCAGATGCCCTTTCCCCATATAACCCGACTTGTTATGTCTAAGAAGAAACAATGGAGCGTGTCTCAAGGAGCTAGCATAGGCCGTGCCTAGTTTGCCAAGCCTTACCTTACTCTTGCTCTTGGTCACCTGTCCAGTGGGTATTTTTACCACAACTAGTCACCCAAAAAAAATGATTTTTTTTTTAAGTTGGGTGTATTCAATCATAAACAACCAATGTGGGTTTTAAGTTCAAGACTTCAAAATATGAGGTTGTCCGTTTGAACTCTCATTTATGGATGAGTTAGGGTTTTGTTTGAGGTCATGTGGCTGCAGAAGAGCAGATCCCGCACTAGGGTAGACATTTCTTCATGATTTCACGCTGGCCAGCTCACCCTGGGGTGGAAAGTGTCCAGGTTGACTACGGGTAACTATCTCTTCCCACTGCCCCACCTCCCCGTTTCTAAGCAGCAGAGTGTGGCTCAGGGAGTGCTGTCTGAATGACATGAAAACGAGCTGCCTCACCAACCTAGATAAGCAAACGGATTCCTAAATTGTCATGTCTAAGCAGAGCCCCAAACTGAGGTTCGATGCATACCTTCATATGGGGGGATGGGCATATCACCAAATAGTGGAATTTTATATTGCACATTGTCAAGCAGTGAAAAATTGTCATCCTTAGAAATGACTGACAGTTTCCATGCCTCATTTCTGCTGCACTAAGCTAGGTAACATGAGAAAAAAAAATCATCTTCAGTCTTATACGTTTCCCGCTGAAAACTCGTGTGACGGGACTTTACATTTTCACTAGAAACTAATGGGAGAACCTGTGCTTCACAGGCACTGAAAGTCTTTGAAAAGAGTCCCAATTAACTGAATGTGGCTAACGCCTCAGAAAAGAAAGTCAACTGAATGTTGCAGTGGGGAAGATGCTGCTTGGAACACTGGGCTGTTGGCTGATTGCCTGAGGAGGGCGGAGGTAAAAGCTAGCCAGCTGGCTGAGTGCACACTCATAAAGGATGTGGTCAGCTTACACCTTGGCAAACTTTCTTCTGATGAAAATTGTAGAGGTCAGCAGACAGGCCCTCTCCCTGGTCAAGTATGTTGCTAGCTCAGGCCACTGCTTTTGTATGAGTGAAGGCATATCTAGTTGTCCAGGAGTAGTAGGACTAGGTCAGGACTCGGCTCCAAACCAGAGTCCATTATTGGATTTGATAGACATAGTCTCTAGTGCAGACCCCGGATGTAATTGAAGGTGGCCTGCCACGCCATCTAATGCCACTGAAGACAGTCCCGCAACCAGAGTAAACCAGTTGGCTCACCAGCAGACACACCTCTGCCAATGATGCGCCCCCAACAGCCGTGTGTTTAAGTCTGAGCCCCACAGCTACTGCTGCTCTATCTGGCCTTTACTCATTGTTAACCTTGAGTGCCTGTCGTTTTGTTGTTCACAGATTTGGCAGCAATATCTCTGCAATGGCTGCTTAGCGCTTTTCTTCTCTTGTTTGTTTGTCTTAAAGACTTATTTATTTATTTATTTAATGTATGCATCTACACTGTCGCTGTCTGCAGACACACCAGAAGAGGGCATCAGATCTCATTACAGATGGTTGTGAGCCAACATGTGGTTGCTGGGAATTGACCTCAGGACCTCTGGAAGAGCAGACAGTGTGTTCTTAACCACTGAGCCATTTCTCCAGCCCCCTTCTCTTATTTGTTTGTTTGTTTGTTTATGGCTTTTCTCTGTTTAGCCCCAGCTGTCCTGGAGCTCACTTTGTAGACAAGGCTGGCCTTGAACTCATAGAGATCCACCTGCCTCTGCCTCCTGAGTGCTGGGTTTAAATGCCTGCACTGCTGTTGCCAGCTGCTTAGTACTTTTCAATTAATGAAAGAACTATACACACACACACACACACACATACACATAAACACACATACATGCACACATGCACAAATGTGTGCACGTGTATACACACACACACACACACACACACACACACACACAGTGTCTTTGCAGTCCTAATTCCAGTCTGAAAATGGGAGCCATTTAAAAACTATTACAAAATACAGAGGGGGGGAAGGGAGAGGGAGAAGAAGGAGGAGGAGGAGGAGGAGAAGGAGGAGGAGGAGGAAGAGGAAGAAGAGAGAAGAGAAGAGAAGAGGGAAAAAAGAAAATAAAATTGATAAAACACTTTAGTTTCTCAAATGTATGTTTTGAAATATGTCAGAATTGAATCAAGCACTGATATTTAAAAACAAACTTTCAAAAATAGTCACAAAAATACTGCAAATAAGTTAAAAGACAGTGGAAGAAATACTTGCAACACTGAATTTAAAGCCAACAGGTCAACATCTTTACTACCTGAATGTGGACGACAGAAATGATCTGGGGATTTAGAAAGGAAGGCATGACATGCAGAAGCGTCACGTCGTCTGCATCACCAGAATCAAAAATACCAATGCCAGTCAGCATCTCCTTGCATCTTCCAGACAAGAAAAACAGAACTATCCTAAGGATGTATTTGATGCTTCCATACACTTTCCCTGGTGATGAAAAAATAATACCACTTTTCCTGGGACAAACCTTGTGTGTGTGTGTGTGTGTGTGTGTGTGTGTGTAAATATATAATATATACCTGCAGAAACCCATCTTGCAGGAACTCTCAATATTTAAAGATGCTGTGTGAGCAAATTGTATAGACCAAACATTAAGAAAAATACAAGGTTCACTAAATGAAGTAAAATAAATCCATACTATTAAGCAGCACTTAAATTAGTTAACATGTGGTCATATTATACATATATGTATATATACATATACATATATGTGTAAACATGTGTTTACACTTATGTATATACATGTTTACACAGGTGTACATAAATGTCTGCATCTGATTTGTGCCTTTTCAAAGTTTTTCTCATTTGAAAAGATTGAGTTTAGCTTTCTGGTAATAAAAGTGAAGGATTTATTCAAACATACAAAAAATTTGAAAGCACAAATTTAAGGGAGTTGATAACAAAGAACAGACTTGAGCATTTTGAATGGAGATTTTACTAAAGCTTGCATGAGAAATATTGGATAACGAATTCGTTGATTTTCCTTCACCAGAAATCAGTCTGGGTTAGTTGTTTAGACTTAAACATTAGTGAGTTTGAAATATTTTACATATTTTCATCTACTAACAAAGAAGTTGGATTTGGTGAAACACATCAAGACTTCTGTGCTTCAGCGTCACTACATTACAAGACTATCTAGGTAATGCATGACTTACACCATAGCTCAATATTGGGGGATCATTATGTTTAGAATTCTTTGTACAATTTTCAGTATATGGAGGAGGAGATATTGATGACAGATAGTAAAAGAGTAGTTGAGGAAAAACACTATAAAGGAAATTTGTTAAAGTTTCAAATGTTATAAAAATCATTACTGTACAATAGTTTAAAATCGCAAAAGTTAAATATAGTAAATCAAATTAGCATTAATATTTTGTGAATAGATGACTGAAAAGATGGGCTAAATGACTAGCTAACTGCGTTTTTAATAAGACTATTGGTAATAGAATCAATTATGGTTCATTATTAACTATATTAACAGAAAATTAGGCTTTCCTAGCTATTCCAAATATGCAACATTTTAATAGATTGTGGTCCCTTGTCAGCCTGTGTGAAATGTAAAGGCTTATAAGCCAGTTCCTTTCCTTGAACTAAACTAGATTAGATGAGCAATTAATGGTTAAAATGTTATTATATCTCTTTTTAATATTTCTTGTCAAAAACTTAAATATTCTTGATTCAACTCGTGCTTCTATGTGTGTAATATAATTTGGCCATAATTGGTTTCATTTCGATTTTCTTTACATTTGGGGTACTTATTATCTTTTCTCTCATCCACTGGGAATGCCAAGTACCAATTTTTGCTATTTAGCAAGTCAGCAAGGAGCTTCCTACTGAGTCCTTTAATTATGGTTAATTGAATATTGTAAATGGTTTTCAGGGTCGCCATCTTGGCAATCCACGCAGCATTCTTCTTCGCAGAAGCGAAAGCACTAAGAATCCCTTCAGCTCTGTCTCACAGAGCTACCAGGTCAACTATCAGGGGTGGTGAACTCCAATACAAACCAGCCTCCTTCCCCACCCCCACCCCCACCCCCGAATGTTCCAGCACTAATATGCTTCGCATGGAGTTTAAATGTGGCAGCTCTTCACTGGGTATTGAACAACACCTGCCGGGCGGTGGTGGTGCACCCCTGTAATCCTAGCACTCTGGGAGGCAGAGGCAGGCGGATTTCTGAGTTCGAGGCCAGCCTGGTCTACAGAGTGAGTTCCAGGACAGCCAGGGTTACACAGAGAAACCCTGTCTCGAAAAAAAACAAATCCAAAAAAAAAAAAAAAAAAAAAAAAAAAAAAAAAAAAAAAAACCAAAAAGAACAACGCCCGTCTTTTAAGTAGAATGATCCAGGTCTGAGGAGCTTATCCTCCCCGCCCCCACCCAGGGCATCTTATCTAGCACTGCAGCCTCTTCACTTCTGTGCAGTCTAGCTTTCTTATTGTTGTGGACCAGAACCAAGGTCCTAAGGAGTTCTTGCTGCTACATCATGAAGGAGGAGGAGGAGGAGGAGGAGGAGGAGGAGGAGGAGGAAGAGGAGGAGGAAGAGGAGGAGAAGAGGAGGAGAAGGAGAAGAGGAGGAGGAGGAGGAGAGAAGAAGAAGAAGAAGAAGAAGAAGAAGAAGAAGAAGAAGAAGAAGAAGAAGAAGAAGAAGAAGAAGAAGAAGAAGAAGAAGAAGAAAATTTAGTAAATCAAGAGCCCAGAAGATCTGAGGCCATCAAAACTGCTACCAGCAAAAACCAAGAAAAGGCACCAAGCTGGCGCTCATGAGCTTCATGCCTTACCATGCACAATAAACAAGAAATGAGGAATTTATAGTTTTAGTTACATAAAGCCTTGCCTTCCTAATGACTGTTTCCTGCTCTAGTCAATCAACCTTGACCATCATCATGAACTCAGGATGAGGGACAGATCTCCACAGGCTTGCTCATGACCTACCCTACTCTAAATGACAGTTTCTTCCATGACCTTTCTATTGTATGAAGCTGCTTGCTATTAAATTTGGGGAACTCAGATTAAAAGAAACAAATTCAAGGCTCGCTCTCTTGGTTCCTACCCGCTGTTGGATAGGCTAAGAAGCTTTATATCTTAGGCTAAGTAAAGTATAAACCAGAGAGAATTATGCCAGCCGGTTCTCAAAGACAGAAACTTGGTATCTGGTGAGGCACGCTTCTCTCCTTCAAAGAGGATGCTTTTTTGAGCATCTTCCCAGGGCACAAGGGCCAAACAGGATCCCACTTGATAGCATTAATTACATTTGTGAGAACTCTGCCTTCATGACCTAATCACCCCCTAAAGAATATACTTTGTGATACTATTTATTACATCTGGGAGCATACATATTTGTGAGATACAACTAGACCATAACACTTTCAGTAATTTTCCAAGGTTAAGTGGTAATATACCATATATGCTAATTTTACCCTGTATCTTTTTCTCTCCCATTCATTTCCCCCTTTGTTTGCTTATATTATCCCCACGATTTGATCATCAAATATTGAATACAGACTAGTACATCTCTTCACGTCTTTTGTATATGACACAGTGGCTTCTCACGTCCCTCATTAGTCAAGACCCTTCTATTTCAGATCCCAGCCTTCCTGCTACATACACACCTGAAGATAATTGTTGAGGTTTAAGTTCTGGTTGGTTTGGATTCCATCCTGCTGCAAATGGCAGAATTATCTAACTTTTGACTTCTTCGGGAGACAACTTCTCAAGGTTCTACTGGATAGCATCCTTGGGCAGGTGACTTTCGTCTCTAGGCTTCAGCAGACTAGATAAAGTTCTGTTTCTCTGCAGAAAGGGAGAGAGAGCAAATGTTTCTAATCCTGCTACAGCTTTGGCTAGAAGTAGAAGAGGATGGAAAAGACCCAAAACATGTGGCCATCCTACGGTGTACAGGAGAAAACGCGCGTTCTGCCACAGAGGTGTGTCTTAGGTCAGTATGTCAGCCATGTACCTTCATTTATCAGAGCTGACTCTAGATTTAAACGCATGCAAACAGTTAAAAACCCAGAAACATGTGCTAGCCCTACACATACACTACATTTGTATCTTTTGGGGTCTAGAATATCTGCTACAAAAAAAAAAAAACCATAACTTTTTAAAAGCCATGAATGCATCAACGTCTGGTTTCTTCTGTGGTCATCTTAATTGCAAAATTGACTATACAGCAAATCAAATCAACTGTGCATAATTCAATTCAGTCGTCAACTGAAAAATATCAAGGCTTTTCCTTCTGAATACATGCGGCTGCCGATGTGCCAAGAAACATAACTCGGAGTCACGGTCTGCTGCACATGGACTGCGGTTAATTCCCAGTTGCGGTAGCTGGATTCGCCACATTATGCTTCACCACTGGGTCAGCTTATTCTTCACGTTGTCAGCAGTTAGCACCTACTGTATACGGGAGCTAGCTGTTACCATCTCCATCCCTCTCCGATCTCACACCTAAGCTACTTAATGATGTCCATGTATAAAAACGCTGTGTGCACAACACCGTGGTGGGTCCACCATGCTTTTCTTCTACTAGCTGGAATAGTGTCCTCGTGTGTGCGCCATTCAAAGGCCTATGTAAATGTCCCCTTTCTTCTGTGTTCTTCTCTAATGTTCCCAGTCCTCCTTAGTCTTGAGTCCTAGATTGTTAAGCCTTATCCATCCACGGCAGCTTACCTCTTTATTAGTTTTTTTTTTTTTTATTTTAGAATTTTTTTTTTATTTAGGCTCATGCATTTGCCTGTGTGAGTCTATGTGTGTGCAGGTGCCTGCAGAGGCCAGAGGGCATCAGATTCCTTAGAACTGGAGTAATAGGTGTTTGTTGCCCCACATGGCTGCTGGGAGCCAAACTGGGATCCTCTGTTAGAGCAGGAAGCATCCAAGCAAGCACTAAGCCATCTCTGCAGCCCCGCACCTCTTTGTTGTTAATATAAACGTCCGTCGTCGTCGGTGGGTTGTTCCCTGTCATGCAGTCGGCAGCCCTTCCATCAGATCATATGCTTTGGAATGGAACCGTTGTTGTCGTGGCTTTTACCACGACTTTACATTTCATGCACGTTGCACAAGCACAACCATCTCTTGTGTACCCACAGAGCAGGGATCAAGCTCAGTCCTTCTAAACAAGAGGCCTCGTTCCCCCCTCCCCCTCTGCACTCGGTCCCCCCAAACTGCACTGTGGGAAAGGCAGGCAGAGGCAGAAGCAGAGGCAGAGGCAGAGGCAGAGGCAGAGGCCATAGGGCAGCCTCCCAGTTCTCCATCTCCTGATTTCCATGTTCGGAGAGAATGCTCAGATGCCCCAACAAGGTTACATTCAGACATAAGGATCTGAACTTGGACCACACGGAGGCCCGCACGTTTGGTCTCCTTACCCTTCAGACCATGGACAACTGAACACAGACCACACTGGAATTAGTTAGCATGAGCACTCGGGAGCCCTCATACCTAACAGGAGGAAAGTCGGTCCTAAGTAGAAAGGATTTCTAAAGATGTGAGTTGTGACGCTGCTGCAAGGGTCTTATTTTCAAACTCTGCCTAATCTGAACGTCACCAACTCAGTGTTACTTGTACTGTTGGCCGATCGGCGGCTCCATGGATTTTTTACAATTAAGATTTCTGTGGTATTTGCTCACAACCGAGGAGGCTGGAGCTTGTAAGGCAAGCCCTATTAAGACTGGCTAATTTCCCTGAAGCCCCAGGAATGCAAATTAGGTTGCTGCCACCAGGGTTTCCACTTGACTCAACTGTTCTCTAAACTCTCTCTCTCTCTCTCTCTCTCTCTCTCTCTCTCTCTCTCTCTCTCTCTCTCTCTCTGCTGAGGCAAAACATTTAGCACACAATGCTGTCAGTACCTTCAAAGGAGATAATGAATGTGAACAGGCTTGGTAACCCACCCACCCCTTGCACTGCAGCAGGCCAGAACACAGACGGTTGCTGTCTGAGGCAGCTTCACAGACACCAGGGGAGAGAATTACCTCAAAACCTTAGTGGTTCCTCTAGGAGTGTGTGTGTGTGTGTGTGTGTATGTGTGTGTGTGTGTGTCTGTGTGTGTACTAGCTATTGGGACCAAGCCCAAGTTTTTGCACAGGCTAGATAAGCCCTCTACAACAGGGACTTATCCCCAGCTAGTTTTCTTCTGGGCAGCAGGAGACAGTAGCTTTTGTGTAGAGAATGAGAGATCTCGAGTTACCTTGCCCACAAGTGGGATGAACAGAGCAGAGGGAAGGAAAGCCAAGTGAGTAGCTACGTCCTTGGAAGGAGCACAGCAAATAAGAAAGCCTCGGGTGTGGTCCTGCTGACCGCCACCACACAACCAGACACACAGGCTAGAGAAAGCAGTGACTGGCAAAGCCACTGCTGTCCTCCTGGTTGTCTTCAGCATCACTAGCCCTGGGGCACATCTCTAGTGAAGAGAGCACACTTCAGAACAGCCTGCCTGCCACCACACGCCTGGAGTGTACACAAGAGAAGAACTAAAGAAACCAAGTCAGAAGTCTAGATTGATGTTGCCACCACAGAGGTACAGGAGCTGCTTCAGAAGAGCCACATATTCAGCGATGTCATATTTGGACCAGATACTGCTGGAATGCACCACAGCGTGGGAAAACGAGAGGGGGCTGGCAGGATGAGTCAATGGGGAAAGGCGCTTGCTGTCAAGGCTGAGGACCTGAGTTCAAATCCTACTACCCACATGGTGGAGAAGAAAACCGATTCCTGACAACTGTTCACATGCGCACGCACACACACACACACACACACAAAATTAAAATATTAAAAATCTTTGTCATTGGGTTTTTTTTTTCCTCCTGGAGAGGCACCATATCATAGCAACCACCTCAGCCCTGTGAGTTTTTCCAAGTTGACCAATTCTTAACTGGTACTATTTCACAAAATTATTGATGGAAATAAAGTAACAGGCATGGGAGTTCTCTGTAAATCTTAAAGGTTCTCCAGGTGGATGTTTGTAGGAGTTGAAGTGATAGTGTTAAATATAAAGTTGCATTGTCTGTTAAAGTTAAACCACGCAATAGCCACCTTAATTGGAAGCACTTAAGGACAAGACTTTAGAAAGCATGCACTCCGGAAGCCCTATATTTACGTAAGCTGAAATCCTTATTGGGAAGGTTCCTAAACCCCAAAGCCTGGTTTTCTTCAGAGTGCAGTGAGTTCATTGTCTCCTGAGCTAAAATAGCTAGTTTAATCCAGAGAAGGGTCTTAACCCAGCAGTTCAGATGTTGGGGCTGTGGGAAGCACGACCACATGCTCCGTTTGTCCAGAGCCACTTGCTCCAGTATCCTACCCGAGTTAGCATTTATTCTGCGTTTCATTCCCCCGGCAGTCCTAGTTTAGAAGACAGATGATGTTTACTTGACCCTGGTCTGCACTCTTTTCTCAGTTGTTCTGTGTTGGCAGCCATCACCCTAGGGTATCACATGATACCTCTTCCTCTCCAGCTCCTGAAAGATCCAACCTCTTCCCAGGGCATGTCACAAAATATCCCTATCAGCTCCGGATGTCACCCCCTCACACCACTTTATCCAGTGGGATAGAGAAATTCCCACCGGCATCTCCAACGTGCCTTCTGCACTCTGGGAGTCATGTCTCCCAGCTCCCACCAGTGTCACAAGGCCATTCCTCTCAGGGAGCTGCCTTAGATGACGAACTTGGTAATACGTGCTCCGATGGTAGGTGGGAGACACTTCTACACAAATTGTGCATGGAGAATGAGGAAGGGATAAATGTCCCATGGAAAAGTGAATGTCTGTTGGCATCGGAAGAGATAGGTAGGTAATGGGGAGGTGCGAAATGGCTTACCGTATGTTGAGGCGACAAAAAGTGCTGGAGTGGAAACTGGTCCACCTGGCTGTGAGCTTCTCCACTGACTGTGTGTGAAGGATAAACAGTCCCTTGCATAGTTTCGGCCTCAGTTTCCTTTTCGGGGGAGGGGAAAATTAGAACTTCAGGATTGTAGAGTCGGTTTCACTCTGAACATTTGATGTATGAATATATTCTCTGAGACTTCAAGGTTACCAATTCCAGCCTCCCCTGCCCTGGGTTTTCTCTCTACGTGGAAAGGCAACTTACCTTGGCTTTGTTTTTACTGTTAAAAAAAAAGCTTCCAACATCAGTGAGGATTTGAAATACTCCATTGCTCCTATTATGTCATATTCTTCAACTAGCCAACTTTCCTCACAGTTTACAACTTGTGTCAGACCCTGGGAAGATTTGCTTTTAGATTTTTTTTCCCCCTCGTGAACAAAACAAGTCATAAAACTAGATTTATATTATGGTTTTCTTACAGTTGCATTTCACCCCAAGTTTCTTAAATCAAGGAATTGACTAACATAATGGCCGAATGAATAAAACAGGGCTGCGATGAATGGCTGCCTTTAGCGAGCCGAGAGGAGCCTTATTATTTAAATATTCCTGGGTATATTAAGTGGAGCGAAAGGCTTAGAATCAAAAGTGAGAGGAATAGGCGGCCGAGTTTTAAAAAAAAAATGCCACCAAGCCGTAAATAAAATATGACACTGGCTCAGAAAGGAAGTCTGACTGCGAAGTCAAACAGTGATGTATGGTCCATAATTGTGGGACGTTTGTAAAAGGTGACATGACACCTGTCAATTATCCACAGCAGCCAGGAAATGTAGATTACATGAATAATTCAGTAACCCAGTGCCCTTTGTTGCTAAGCTGTCCAAGCCCAGATCCATAAAGCGACTACTGATATGAAAGAGAAAAGGACGCTTCAATTGCAAGAGCCTTACATTCTATGCGGAGATGTCTTCAGGGCGGCTTCTTTAGACAGCTGTGTTCCAGTTTTGTACTAGTGGCTGAATAATTAACAGATGGGACTTTTTCATGTGTGACAAAAGCAAGGGCTTAGGCTCTAGAAACTTTGCATATCCTACAAGAATATGCAGGATCATAAATGTATTATTACGAATCTCAATCATCTTACCTTCCCAAATAGCGTGTGCTCTTTTAAAAAGAATATTTCAGGGCTGGGAGTGATGATATGTGCCTGTCACTGAAGAGATGGAGGCAGGAGGATCACAAGTTCAAGGTCACCTGGGCTGATAGTGAACCTGTTTCAAAACACACACACACGCAAACACACACACACACACAAATAACCATTAATGGTGTAAAATTATGGAGTATAAGTGATAACAATATTTGTATGTAATAGGTAATTATCACATAAAATCTCTGAAAAAGGCCAAGTCTGAACTTTTACTTTTAGATTCACAGAATTGAAGAATATTATATTTGGAAGGTCACTTAGAGGAAGCCTAGTAGTGGCTTCTAGAAGCCAGTGAGAAAGGCTAAGGGTACAGCTCGGTGTATTGGATCCCTAGCAGCACGAGGAAAGACGAAACAACTACACAAAGTATCTTGTCCAGAAGTCATTGGAACCTTGCAAGAAAACCTTCAGTGGCTTTCCAAGCAGGAAAGAAGGCTTCCTTTTTTTTTTTTTTTTTTTTTTTTTTTTTTTTATTGTCACTAACTTTAGGGGTAGTGGTTAGAATTGTAGATGATTAGAGTCAACCTACTCAGTAATCCCTCTCTGTAACTTATTCTCCACCTTTCCCAAGTAGGATGCATCCATTTCAAAGATGAGGCAAAACAAGGCTCCAGAGAGATGAAGGAACTTGCTGAAGCCACAGAACCTGGCAGTGGTGAAACTGGAAGGCAGCCTTGGACTCTCACGCAAGGCACATACATATGTACAACTGTTAAAGACAGCGTGACTGCCCAGGCCCGGGAGCATCCAGGACTTAGAGAAATATCACATCTGTGGGGCTCAGAACCTGGCAAGATAGCTAGAGAAATAGAAATTATTTCATGTGTGACTGGAGTCAGAAGCCTGCTTTCTTTCTATCTCCCCCACAGCCATGTTAGGCACAAGGCCAGGGTCATAGGTCAGAGTTCAGAGAGAAGGTGAGGTCTTGGGGTGCCCAGAGCACCAAGCAGGTTGTCACTGGGAACTGGGTGGAGCCTCTCCTCTCTCCTCCTCTCATCTGTCTGTCTCCCTGGGCTACGGTAGGAGAAACCTGATTGAAGTCAACAACAGAGGTGGTAAATTTGGGTGCATGCCCAGCCAATACTCTGGGGACAATTTTCCCACCTCCACAAAGATTGTTGGTTCTTTGTAACTTTCTTCCTGCAGAGAAAGAGAGCAAAAACCATTTCATGGTTCCATTTCAGAATTTAAACACAGGAGAGGATGCATTGTTACTATGTACAGCCACCCCCATTTTCCATAGACCTGCGGCTTTCTTTCTCAATTTAGCCTTATTTATGGGTGAGCTCTGACCCTCTTTCATCCACTGCACAGGGTTGGCACAAGCTTTCTCTAAGGCTTGCCATTTTCCTGTAAACTGGTAGTTTGGCTTTTTAAGAGGTTAACGTTTCAGGACATGCAGTGGGAAGGGAACTACACCTGAAGCAGAATGCAGGACAGCTAAACCTCGAGCTTTTGGTTTATCTATTTATTTATTTAATATTTATTTTATGTATATGAGAACACTGTTGCTGTCTTCAGACACACCAGCAGAGGCTGTTGGATCCCATTAGAGATAGTTGTGAGCCACCATGTGGTTGCTGGGAATTGAACTCAGAACCTCTAGAAGAGCAGCCAGTGCTCTTAACTGCTGAGTCATCTCTCCAGCCCAACCTCAAGCTTTCTGGCCCCATGTCTTTGCTATCGGTCATCATGTGTGGAATGGATGTATGATGGATTCTGCATAAAGATAATAACACATTTTGGGTTTACTGTGAAGAGCTGAGGTTGAAAGCTCTCTATTTTGATTCTGGCAGTCTCCACTAAAGTAAAGCAGAAGATGGTGCAGCATCTTGATGCTAAGGCTGCTTTGAGACCGCTTTTCTCAGTCCATATGCCACAGTGTCCCTTTGACTGCAAAGCTGGGAGTTTCTTCCAACAAATGGAGGTAGTTATTAAATGAGCCAATGATGGTCTAAACTAATTAATGCCATTCTAATAATGCTTAAATGTCTCTCAAGAGGAACCTGGAGAGCTCGTTCATAGAAAGAAACCGGAGGATCATGAGCTGCGAATGGGCATCTTGGTAAATGGATTTACCTTCCCGAACCACAGGTTCATTGATTAGGATGTGAGTTTTACAGTGAAGGAAACAAGGATCTGTCTATGGGAAGTTTGTGACTAAGTAGTTACCTTGTCTGCCTGGCAAAGCCCTGGTCCATTTGGGTTACAGCCTGGATTTTCCAGAAATCTGGCATGAAACAAAGGCTTCTACATGAGTCTTCACCAGTGCACATGAGGCCAGAGCTGGATGAGAGGTGAGAACACCCCAAGTACGATGAATGGCCAGGCCTCTGCTTAGGACGACCACACTGAGAAAATAGAAACAAAACACTCACTTAACATGCTGAATATTTTTACATCAACTTGATCCAAGCTAACATCATCTGAGAAGTGGGAACCACAACTAAGAAAATGTCTCTATACAACTGGGCTGTAGGGACGCTTATAAGGCTTCTTTCTTTCTTTGTTTCTTTCTTTGTTTCTTTCTTTCTTTCTTTCTTTCTTCTTTCTTTCTTTCTTTCTTTCTTTCTTTCTTTTCTTTCTTTCTTTCTTTTTGTTGGGGGCGGTGGTTTTCAAGACAGGGTTTCTCTGTGTAACCCTGGCTGTCCTGGAACTCACTCTGTAGACCAGGCTGGCCTTGAATTCAGAAATCTGCCTGCCTCTGCCTCCTAAGTGCTGGGATTAAAAGCATGTGCCACCACTGCCCAGCTAGGGAATTTTCTTAATTAGTGATTGATGGGGGAGGGCCCAGCCCATTGTGGGTGGGGCCATCACTGAGCTTATGGTCCTGGGTTCTATAAGAAAGCAGAGTGAAGAGGTCACCGGGAGAAAGCCAGTAAGCAGCATCCCTCCATGACCTCTGCATCAGCTTCCGTCCCCAGGTTCCTGCCCTGCTGGAGTTCCTGTCCTGACCTCCTACAATAATCAACAGTGATAATGAAGTGTAAGCCAAATAAACGCTTTCCTCCCTATGATGTTTCATGTTGGTCATGATGTTTCATTACGACAAGAAGACTCTCGGCAAAGCCTTGGTAACTGACTCAGAGGATCTAACTGCAAGCATGGGCGAAGATGCTGTCTAAATCATAGGATGCCCAGTTAACTTTGATTTCCAGACAAACCATTAATATTTTCTTAATGTCTGCAAACCCTAAATATCACATGGCATGTAGGTATAGTTAAACAAATTATTTGCCTTTTGCGTCAAATTGAAAGTTTTTTCTGGGGTTCCCACTGCTGGATCAGAGAGTGTGCTTGCCTCAGGCTTCTTCAGGAGGCTGGCCAGAGAAGAGGCTGGCCAGGGTAGAGGCTGGACAGAGTAGAGGCTGGCCAGAGTAGAAGCTGGCCAGGGTAGAGGCTGGACAGAGTAGAGGCTGGACAGAGTAGAGGCTGACCAGAGTAGAGGCTGACCAGAGTAGAGGCTGGCCAGGGTAGAGGCTGGCCAGGGTAGAGGTTGGACAGAGTAGAGGCTGACCAGAGTAGAGGCTGACCAGAGTAGAGGCTGACCAGAGTAGAGGCTGGCCAGGGTAGAGGTTGGACAGGGTAGAGGTTGGACAGAGTAGAGGCTGACCAGAGTAGAGGCTGACCAGAGTAGAGGCTGGCCAGAGTAGAGGCTGGCCAGAGTAGAGGCTGACCAGAGTAGAGGCTGGCCAGAGTAGAGGCTGGACAGAGTAGAGGCTGGCTAGAGTAGAGGCTGGACAGAGTAGAGGCTGGCTAGAGTAGAGGCTGGCCAGGGTAGAGGCTGGCTAGAGTAGAAGCTGGCTAGAGTAGAGGCTGGCTAGAGTAGAGGCTGGACAGAGTAGAGGCTGGCTAGAGTAGAGGCTGGCTAGAGTAGAGGCTGACCAGAGTAGAGGCTGGCCAGAGTAGAGGCTGGACAGAGTAGAGGCTGGACAGAGTAGAGGCTGGACAGAGTAGAGGCTGGACAGAGTAGAGGCTGGCCAGGATAGAGGCTGGACAGAGTAAAGGCTGGCTAGAGTAGATGGCTGACACAAAGGGCTTTGGGAAGAGTGGAGTCTGTGGCCACGAGCTTCCATCTTAGATCTGGGGTGTCTCGGCTAGAATCACACAGCTCTGTCACTTACCAAAGGGTCCCGGGTCTTTGTCTACTTATTAAAAGGACAAATGGAGATTAAAACCAAAGCAAAATAAACAAACAAAACCGTTCACACAGTAGACTTCTGATGTGAGTGAAAAGTACTTAGGAAGTTTCCAGAATGGTTCTTTAGACAGCCAGCGTATCTGCTGTAGAGATTCCAACCCCGGAAGCTTGGCAGACTTGCATGCCTTGAACACCTGGCAACGGCATTGCCAGATTTTGATCAGTGCTTAAAATACATATATTTTCCCCATTGACAAGGTTCAGCATTAGCAGCATCTCGATTATTCTGTTGTTTTTCAGCACTGATGAGAATTATGGTCTACTTTAACCGTGTTCTTTTATACAATCGGGAGAAAAGGTTTTCCACACTAAACGTGGTTTCCCCTTCAGAAGCAGCTAGATTCCCTGAGCTTCCTCCCTCTCTTTTTAGCCAGCCATGTCCCCCACCATGACCCAGTCAGCTGGACACGGCTGTTTGACATCAAAGTCCTCCTGTGTGTGCACCCACAAAGTAGCAAAACAAAATTCTACTTGCTAAGGTGGTTGTGAAGTCAACCACAGCTCCACGGAGTGTGATTGTTCTTCTGGCCTGATGTCCTCTTAATTCTTCAAGTGGCCTTCTGGAAATACCAATATTCGCAGCCCAGCCCCAAACCCCATATTTTGGAAAGATCCTGCTCTCTGGAGCATCTCCCCTCATCCCCATGCTCTCCAGGGGGTTAGGAGCTGACTCCATGGTGCTCTTGCTGGGCCCGTGACAGACTTCTGTTGTTCCTTCCCCTCCTGTCTTTGTGTGTGTGTGTGTGTGTATGTGTGTGTGTGTGTGTGTGTGTGTGTGTGTTTAATGAAGAAAGAAGCTTGAGAAGACATATGTGCCTAAGGCTGCTCAAAGTCTTAATGTGGTTCCAATTTTGAAAGAATAAGTAAATAAATGGGTACGTTCATAGTGACTGTTAAAAGTGCTTCTCCGACGACACAAAGTGGCACGAAAAATGTGACTTATTATTGAAGGCTGACAATTTTATTGCTGTTGTACAATTCTCCTGCTCTGTAGGAGATTGTCCACTGAAGGGTTTGTATTATTTTTGCAATTGGAAAGATTCTCTTGGTCATGTTCATATTCTTTCTTCTTTTGAAATAGAACCTTCCGGTGGCTTTACATGAAAAATGTGTTCATGTGGATGAGAAAGGTGCAGTAAAAACACAGAATGTAATATGCTTCAGGATACCAAAGAAATATCCTAATAAGACATGTACCATAAACCTGCCCTATGAAAAACTGGGTTTCCACAGAAGGTTTACTAGTGTGGCCATTGTGGATTTACTTTCAGATCTCGTCACTGAGACCCTCAACCTGGACTTGGCTCCCAGAAGTGAGCTCAAACAGTCCCAGCACTCTCCGGCTGTCTCCTGGACTTGGTTGGAGGCAAATGAATTGTTTCTCTCTTGGGAAGTGCTGATGCTGGGAGCACTCTGACTCTGAACACTTTCCAGGGTTGACGACCATATTCTGACGACCAGGTCTGACTTAAAAAGATGGTACTCAGCTGGGCAGTGGTGGTGCATGCCTTTAATCCCAGCACTTGGGAGGCAGAGGCAGCGGATTTCTGAGTTCGAGGACAGCCTGGTCTACAGAATAAGTTCCAGGACAGCCAGGGCTACACAGAGAAACCCTGTCTCGAAAAAACAAAAAACAACAACAACAAAAAGATGGTACTCTGCATTTCCTTATTGCCAAGGAAGATCCAGGCGCATCCTCCCCTTGCCACAGAACCTAAGTGAATGTAGTCTTCATGCTCTATAATTATCCTTAGTTGGATTCCTTTAAGATTTGAGTTCTTTTAAAGTTTTGGACTACAAAACGAACAGAGGTAGTGAAGAAAAACAAAGCTCTCAATTTTTTCCGTTTCTTGTATGTTTCCTATTAACTGGGCTAGAATTGTTTTTACAATAGTAAACTAGTGAGATGCGTAGTTAGTGGAGCCCTGAGCCCTGCTCCAAGCTTTATGATCTCTTAGGTTTCTAATACTGTGATAAAACACCATGACCTAAAGCAACTGGGAAGGAAAGGGTTTATTTCCACTTACACTTCTCCATCCCAGTCTATCATCAAAGGAAGTCAGGCCAGGGACCGAAATTGGAGGCAGGAAGTGAAGCAGAGGTCATAGAGGAGCACTGCTTACTAGCTTGCTCAACCAACTTTCTTATAGACTCTAGAACAATTTGCCTAGGGACAGCACCACCCACAGTAGACTAGACCCTTCCACATGAATCATTAATCAATACCATACCACCACAGGCTTGCCCACAGGCTAGCCTCACCAAGGCATCATTAAGATTCCCTGTTCCGGGGCTGGAGAGATGGCTCAGCTGTTAAGAGCACTGACTGCTCTTCCAGAGGTCCTGAGTTCAAATCCCAGCAACCACATGGTGGCTCACAACCATCCTTAGCAAGATCTGACTCCCTCTTCTGGAGTGTCTGAAGACAGCTACAGTGTACTTACATATAATAAATAAATAAATAAATAAATAAATAAATAAATAAATAAATAAATAAAAGATTCCCTGTTTCCAGATATGTCTAAGTTTGTGCCAACATGTGCTAGTGCATGTGCTTGATCTCATTTAAGAAGAAAATTAAAGTAGCATGATTTGTAAAAAACAAAACCAGTGAGCAAGCCGTAACTGTTCTTACAAAATCAGACAAGAACTTTAATGGAGAGCCCTACTTTAGTTCTCCCAGTGGACAGGTGAGTTAGGCCTCTCTTGGTTTGGCTTTCACCTGTACAGAAGGCAGAGAAGAATGCTTGTGTCTAGACCCTGGGCAGGATCGTCATGATAAGAATTCCAGAAATAGCCAAGGAACAGAGAGCAAGAGAATGAAGCTTTTCCAGCTGTGGGCACCACTGGCTCGTGTGTGCACCCTGGCAAGCACCATCCCAAACAGGAGAAAGAGCATAATGGACAACTATTATAGGAGGTATTTGTGTATAGACTGGTACTATATGTATACCAGGGATTGGATGCTTATTAACCACTTTAATCTTCTAATACCCCAATAGGGACACCTCGTTTTATTTGTAAGCAAAGTCACCCAGGCAGTTAGAAGTTCAGTATTGTGGTCTAAGTCACCCGCAAACAGTACATGCAAGCTGAACTCCAAAGCCCAGGGCTTTGGAATGTAATATAGGGGCTCTTATCAATGCTAAGAAATAAGGACTCTTGTTCAGCCCCACCTCACTTGTAGAGAACAGTAGGTTTAGATGGGGGTGAGGAGTGTTCTCAGGACTCTTGAGTTGCTGAATATCAGAACAGAGAAACTTCTCTTGGCATCTGGCTCCTGAACCAATGTGTTAACTCATTTCAATACTTGGTCCTCCATATTCTGTGGGCACCTCCAACTTGTCTGCTGATATGTGTGAGATGTTTGAAGCCTAGAGAGAGAGATCGGTGGACAAAGAGGTTCCTATGAAAATGAGGCTCTGAGTTTGAGTCTCCAGCACCCAGGTAGAATGCCAGGTGTGGCCCCGAACATCTGCAACTTCAGTTGGAGTTCCTCCTTATGGAGGAAGAGACAGGAGAATCCCCAGAGCTTTCTGGCCATCCAGTTTAGCTGAAATGGCAAGATCTAGGTTCTTCAAAGAAACATGTCTCAAAAAATACTACAGACAGCGATAGAACACAACAAAACAAAAACAAACAACTGTGGGAAGCAATTGAAGACATTGTGATATCACGTATACGTGAACGTGCATCTCAGCAAGTACATGTGTACTCACATAAATATGTTCATGTTCATATACTCCATACATGGGAGTGGTGAGGAGAGAGAGTAGAGGGAGGGAAGGAGGGAGGGAGGGAGACGGAGAGACTGGTGAAATGATGTGTGGAGCAGAGAAGAGGCATTTGAAGTGAGGGAAAGGAGTCCAACTCTTGAGTTTTGTGGAGTCAATGGATACAGCTTTCCAAGACACAGGAGAGAAAACAAATCAGAAAGTAGGTAGGACAAAGAGACTGAGCACTAGTAAGGTGGTGGGTGCTAAAAGTGAAAAGAAGAGTAAATGAAGAATCTGTTTAAGTGAGACCCAAGCCTCCAGCTTCTAGAGGGCCAATGGCGGGTGGTGGGTGGTGGGTGACAGCTCACAGCATGCCCAAGTCTGCCTGCTGTTGGTGCAGAGGACCACAGGCCCCAGCACCAGGCAGGCGCTTTCTCCACTCGGTGACACAACACACATGTGAGGATTGTAAGACGAGGCCCTTAGGGCTCTGCTCACAATAAAAACATTGTTCGAGTCCTTGACACATGACTCAGGGTGCATTGTAAGTCTGACTGAAAAAAACCAATGAGCTGTACCTACAAGCACTAACGTGTTGGCCGAGTTGAAAGTGGTGCCCGGTTACATAAGAACTACAAATACCTGGGAGCAAGCACCTTGTATGGGACAGGCTGAACTCCTGGAGGCATCGTGCCAGCATCTCCGCTGCCAGCCGAGAGTCACTGTGGTTGGACGCGGTGTTTCGTTTTGTTTTTAACCCTAGCTTTTTGACAGTGAGTCCTGAATGCCAAGTGGGGCCCCTGAACCCTGCCTGACACAGGACTGCATTTTATAACAGTATTCCTGTTTCTTCCCTATTTGGGGGATAACGAAGCAGGGGAAAGGAAGGAATAATTAAAACATGTTTTGTGCAAAACGCTTGTGTGCTAAGCCTGTAAGAGGTTGTGTGCGGTGTTAAAAAAAACAAAACAACAAAAACAAAAGAAAACAAAACAGAACGAAAGGAAAAATAAAACCAAACGTCTGTCTAAATACAGGTTCAGATCTTGGTTTCGTCATGCCTTAGCTGTGGGTTCCCTGATAATTGCTCAGTGTTCCCCAGCCTTAATTGTTTATCTATAAAATGGGCACAACGACATTACCAACCCCCAAGAGTTCATATTCACAGGAAATGGAGCTTGGTTTCACACACAGAGCCCAGCAGATGTTTGCAAGTAAGGGAGGTGCCCCCCCCCCCAGTTCCCTCCAGAGATGCTAAGACTGAAAGAAAACCTCAGCAAGACACCTCCTCGAACAGTACCCATTCCCTGCTGACAGACAGGAGAGATGGAGTTGGAAGATTTAGTTTAGACTCATCTCACTACTTAAGACTGGAGGAAGGTTAAATCCTGCTCAGTGTGTCTTTCCTTCCAGCCCAACAGATGCTTTCCTTACTCTACTTTGTGCCTGCAGTAAAAAGGCTGAGACCCTGCCTCTGTGGGTGTGGGAGTAACTCCTGCCTCCACTGGCCAGAGATCCAGCAAACTGACTAACAAGGAAAAGAAAGCTTGGGCCCCACTCCTGTTATCCCATACTTGGGAGGCCTAAGCAAGAGGGCCAAGAGTTCAGAGCTAGCTTAGGCTATATCGTAAGGCTGGGCCTTAAAGGAAAACTTACAAAGAAGAGAAAAGAAAAACAGAAACTCATCCATGCAGAGACCATGTCCCAGATATACTAGAGGAAAACCGGGTAAAATTCCTCTACTGTTTGACCTGAGTACTAGGAGCGCATTTTTTTAAATATCAAAAATAATTAAAATAAAAAATAGTGTTGAAACTGTAGACAATCCAGAGTAAAATAAATAGAAAACCTATTCAATTCTAACTTATAAGTATTACAATTTGCATTATATTTCCCTGTCTTACATTCTGCCTGTGAGCATCATGTAAAATATATATATCTGTTCTTATAAAATACAACCAAACATTCATTGCTGTCTTATAACTTCCCTCACAGGACAATCTCTTGTTTATATTTTTCCACATCATTAAAGCTTCCTCCATAACCTACAGCTTGATTTTAAGGGTTGCTTGTTTTTTCCACTCTCTACAGAGCCAGCCTTCTATTGCTGCACATTTTGGCTGTTCCTGGTTCCCCCATTGTAAGTATTGACAGGCTTTTGGAGAACAATGAAAGACTCAAATGTTTGGCTTGGTTTCTCCCTTTGGGTAGAGTCGGCTGTTCAGTCTTTTCTCCCTCTTTGTATCCTTTAGCTTTTGGGTGGAGGCCCAGTGAGCTCCACGAGGGGTAGTGTGTGTTTAAGAAACTCAGCTAAGGAAACAAACGGATCGCAAAGAGCTCTGAACTCCGAGCTCTGGGAAAATGTTGAACATTGTAATTGGCCTAACGCTGCTCCTGCAAGAGACGCCATCTCCCTTGGCCAAAGCCCTGGCGGGGATTGTAACTTTTCGCATCCAGCTGATGACAGATAACTATTCAGCACTTCAATAGTTAGGTGCAACCCTCACTATATTTCCTGGAGCCTTCCAAGCGCTCTTTGCATAGGCTCACCAGGTCGTCCTTGGAGACGAAAAAGCCAAGCAGGATGACGCCAGCAAAACAGGACTGCAGGCTTTAGGTTTCATCTAAAACGATGGCCTCTTGGACCAGGCTGAAGCCGTCCTCCCTTAGCCAGGCTGCGGGTCAATGTTGACTCAGGAAAGCATGCCGCTGATGAGCCGCGGGCATGCCAGAGAGCTGTGCAGTACGTGCCAACGAGTAACCTCATACGATAATCAAGCACGAGCCAATCTGTGGATGCTTTGCGTAACAGCATATTAGGATTTGGGGCTTAGCTTTCAGGGTTTGAGTTTCACGTTTGCCTGAGCATACTCCCAGCCTCCTGGGGGCCCCTCCTGGGTGCCCTGTCTCTGCTTGCAAACGGGAGAGAGCAGTTCTTCTAAGAGCAAGGACTTGCCTCTCTGCAGGTAACACAAAGCTTGGCCGGGAGGGGGGGGGGGTTCAGCTGTCTCTGGTTCGGCTCAGCCTCTTTCTGGCCTGCGCTACTTCTCCACTTAGCCTGATTCTTGCTGATGGGTCAGCAGTGTGGCCTGTTGTAATTCTTAATAGACAGCCTCGGCATTGTCATGACCTTGGATGCACCTTAACAATGAGATTTGTTGACTGGCATCTGCTAATATAACAAATTCTGTGTAGTCACCGCTGTAGTAACTGGCAAGGCATTACTGAACCAGCAAGCATGTGGGCTGCCAAGAGTTCCTGAACGGACAAAGAGGCTCACACATAGCAAGGTCCCAGTCCTCCGCGGGCGGGGCCTTTCCTCCGCAGCTATCCAGTGCTGATCGGCGTGGTGATGGTACCAGCCGCTCTCTTTGAATAATGGCTGTATAACCACTGCTGCGGCCTGGGTTGTCTTTGAGTTTGAGGTCAAAAGACCTGGGTGGTTCACGCACCCCTTCTCTACTGTCTCCCAGGTTGTGGGTGTGTGTCTGTACTCAAGATGACAATAAACACGAACGTTCAAACAGCAATAACTTTAGCGACATTGGCAAGCTAATGACGACTGAAGAGTCTTCCAGTGGAAGAACCATTTACTTGCATTCAAACCCTAAGTAAAAAGAAACTGTTCCCTTAAGGTAGGGCCCAGTGCTGAGCAGGGACTCTGCTCTTCTCTGGGGACATAAGGTTGAAAATACAGACTTCTCAGAAGCGCTAAAGCATCCCTTAGCATTATCTTTACTGGAGGGACACAAAGCCTTTCTAACAATCAGAGGTCAAGGACCCAGCACTTAAGTATGGTACTTTACCAAAGAAATGAATTGTGTTATGTCTTAGTTACCTTTCTGTTGCTGTGAAGAGACATCATGACCAAGGCAACTTTCAAAAGAATGGATTCAATTGGGGGCTTGTTTACAGTCTCAGAGGGTGAGTCTACAGTCTTCTTTGTGAGAGGGAGTATGGCGGCAGGTAGGCAGGCAGGCATGCTGATGGAGCAGTATCTAACAGCTTACATCTGATCTACAAGCAAGAGGAGAGAGGGAGGGGAAGGGGGAGAGGGAGAACACTGGTACAGAATGTTTCTAGCCTTTGAAACCTCAAAACACATCCCAATGACACACTGTCTCCAACAAGGTCAAGCCTCCTAACCCTTCCCAAACAGTTCCACCAAGTGGGGCATCCAAATATATGAGTCTATAGGGACCATTCACGTTCAAACCACCACAGTGTGGGTAGGTATGCGGCTTGGTGGAGAACACGCCTAACATGTGCCAGGTTCTGAGCTCCATCCCTGGCACTGTGGAGTGAGGGGGAAAAAAATCTTCTCTTTAACATCCCAAAGAAAGAAGCTGAAATTTCAGGCCGGCGAGATGTCTCAGCAGCTAAGCTGGTGACCTGAATTGTCTCCTCAGAACTCACATGGGAGAAGGAAAGAATCAACTCCTGCAAGCTGTCCTCTGATTTTCACACATAAGTAATGATGAGCACACACATATACACACATGCACATCCACACATTAATTTAATTAAATAGTAAAAAAAATATTTTAAAGAAGCTAAAAAATCTAGTGCAATTGATGGTAAATCGTCATGGATATATATTATTTAAGTTCTCCAGAGCGAAAAAGAATTAGCTGTACAAAAAAAAAATTAGATGTCTTTAACAGACTCCGGTCTGTTAAAGATTGCCACTAGTTCAAGAAGAACTTAGGGTTGAGGTTTGGAAACCTTATAAAACGTTTGAAGAAAAATAAAATTCCATCTCCCTACCCTCCAAGAACCAAAAAGCACCTCTCTAGTAATCACTAAGTACAGATACATCTGGGCTGGGTGAGGTCCTTTCCACGGCTCTATGGCTGGGAATAAGAGAAGAAGCCCAGCCTGAGGGGCTATCAGTATTTTCTGTGCCACTGAGAGAGGTGAAGGCCAGTGCTGTCTTCAAGATGACATTTTTTTCCAAAGTAAAAAAATAAACCACTTGTATCCTGCAAATTCAAGAGCAAAGCACAATTTTTTTCCCCAGCATTTTATTGGTAGTTTTAATCTTCCAAAAACCTCAACAAGTGGACCCTATACCCTCCGTGTACAAAGACAAACTGTGGCCTTTGGTGATGACAAGGAAAACAGAAACGTGGACACTCTCTGCACTGCTCATTCTGGAGATCGGTTACCCCAAGCCTCCGGGTGATTTTAAGAACTATTTCTTTTACGTGATAAAGATCATCGAAAGGGTTTGAAGATACACTATCTGTAAAAAAAAAAAATAAAAATAAAAATAAAAACAAAACAAAACAAAACAAACAAAAAAAAAAACAACTTTCAAACTTGTTATCACCAGGAAGCTTGAAGAACTGGGCAAGGGAGTCAGTGTTTGCTCTCTGGTCCTACCCTACCATGGCAAAGAGTCGTGCCCAGAACACAGGAGGACAGGAGAACGTGGTAGCAATGATCAGTTCGCTTCAGCTCCAGAACACTGGCTGCTCAGCCTGGCCACCTCTGCCTCCCTTGCACAAGGAACTCCAGCAACAGCTGGGCCTGAGCATGCCTTTAATAGCAGCGGATCTCTGTGAGTTTGAGACTACTGGACAAAGCGAGTTCCAGGACAGCCAGGGCTGTCACACAGAGACACTCTGTTTACAAAACAAAACCAAAAAAATAGGGTGTGAGTGCCCAGGTCACCTCTAGTCATGTTTCTTTGTTTGCCTTGGGACTGCTGTATGTGCTCCTCAAGCAATCTCATTTCCAGCATCCTACATAGGTGTGCTGAACTCTTATCAGAACATGGTGTTCCACTGTTTATCTGGTTTCCTTGTGATGATTGGAAAAACACCTTAGGTCTAGAACGCTAGTCTGTTTCACGTTTTCCCAGTGTAAGAAGTCATAGTCTCTATCTTCCAGAGAGCATCAAGATGAACTTTTTCAACTCATCCTCCTTAAGGAAAAGGAACCGTTGACTTATTCATAGGGATGTTTGTTTACACACCAAGCAGCACACGCATGCAGAGCACAACACCCCACATCAAGAAGACCATGCTCTATAAGGGTATGGACAGTGATGAGTGCTTTGATCAACCGCGGCTTAGCCAATGGTGTGGAAGAAAGCACCAGAGAGGCTGTATTACAACAGACCGGTGACCCTTAACTTTCCTAAAGACGCGACCCTTTAATTCAGTTCCTCTTGTTGTGGTGACACCCAACCATAACATTATTTTTGTTGCTGCTTCATAACTATAATTTTACTGCTGTAGTGAATTATAATGTAAATATCTAATATGCAGGATATTTGGTATGATCCCCCGTGAAAGGGCTGTGTGACCCCAGCGATCTGACCTGAGGGTTGAGAACCCCCGCAGTAAAACACTTCCCGGTTATCTTAAAATCCCCATCACCTCGATGATCTTCAGGTGTTGCTCTCTGTAGGATGTTGCTGCCACGCCTTGACCATTCTCTGCCCGGGGACTCACATATATGGCTGGAATTCTGCTTCTTCCTTCTGCAGTGTCTCTGGGCTCCCTATATCCACAGTTCCTTTACTTGACTAAGGTGAGTCTCTCCACAAGGGAGAATGAAAATCCTGGGTGAATAGAAAAGGGGATAAGGGAAAGTGAGTTTAATTATTTGCCTGTTATTCTTCTCTTGAGTTGGCTGCCTTCTGTCTGAGCAACACTGAGGACCTCTGTGCTTCCGTATTCCACCTCTACAGTGGGGAGGGTAACAGGTTTAATCCCGGGGAAGCTGAGGCCAGTAATAAGGTTACAGCTGGTTATGAGTTCAGAGCACTGTTTGGCACAGTTCATGTTCTCTTAATGAAACCTCCCTCCTTCTTCTTTATTAATGTGTGTGGGCCTGCGTGGTTTGTGCACCATATACATCCCTTGTGCCCAGGGAAGCCAGAAAAGAGCATCAGATGCCCTGAAACTGGAGTTATCCATGGTTGTGAAGGGCCAGGTGGGTGCTGGGGATCAAACCCAGGTCCTCTGGAAGAACGACGGCTACTCTTCACCACTGAGCCATGCCTCTAGTCCTACACCACTTCTTATGTATAGTCTTATCACAGAGAGGACGTCTTCTTATTTACATCACGTTACCTTACTAAGAAGGTTGTGGTGTGAATGGGTCTAACTGTTAAGTCCCTCCTCTGCTTTTTTTCTTTTCTTTTCTTTTCTTTTCTTTTCTTTTCTTTTCTTTTCTTTTCTTTTCTTTTCTTTTCTTTTCTTTTCTTTTCTTTTCCTTTCCTTTCCTTTCCTTTCCTTTCCTTTCCTTTCCTTTCCTTTCCTTTCCTTTCTTTTCTTTTCTATTATTTTATCTCCTTCCTCTTAGGCTCACTACCTATCTCCCTCTATCTCCCCTAAGCCACAGATAACTCAGCCTTATTACTGCTCCCCAGGGCATTTGTATTTAAACAAGGATCAAAGCTGTGAGCCAAAGTGTCACTTTAAAAAAAAAATCTAAGGGTAGGTGAAGAAGGGTGTTTCCTAGACCCTTTAAATCACGCCCCATATATGATTGCTTCCTCCAAATATCAAGGACTCAGCCAAGCAGGGAGTCACTTGAACCATCACAAACTGAGGTCCTGCTGTCACAGATCTTGCAATCTAAAAGAGAAAAGAGGAATTAGACCAGTAGTGAGGCAAATAGTGAAATCCCAGCAATTCCCCTGCCCCAGGCACTAGAAGGAGGGTGTGGTGCATACTTGAGCGGAGCACAGACAGATCTTTGTGTTCAGGTACTACTTAGTTTAATGGAAGCAACAAAACACACCAGATGGTGATAAGAAATGTGTGTGAAAAGAAGACAGAAGGCATCCTGGGCTTAGAGAACAGGGGCCTTGCTCTGGGACTGGAAAATCTTGGGTTTGAAAAGGCTAGGTGTCTGCCACCTCTGGGTTTGGATATGCGCATGGGAAAGCAACAGGGACCAACCCTTTCTAGCTGGCTGGCGACCTCAAGGCTGAAGCAAAAGGAACTTCATTGGAAATAAATAGGAGCCTGAGAATCAGGAACTTATTAACATCACTTGACACCATCTTTACGCTTTCATTGAACTTTTCCTTTCCACATCAGACACCTCAATTCCTGGGTGGTCTGCCATGCCACTTCCTGCCCAGTCCTAGCTACCTTACTTATGATGCAGGGCTGGAGCTATTGGATCTTATTTCAAAAGGAGAGGGGGAAATTGAAACCAGAAAGGTTTTGTGATAGACTTGAAGAGTCGCTCTATCAGTCTCTCTTTGTGGGTACATCTCTGTCTCTCTACCTCAGACTCTCTGTCTCTGTCTCTCTGTCTCAAAATAGTGCTGGTGATGTTGGTGGTGGCGGTGGTAGCAGTAAAAGTACTGGTATTTCTAGGTTTGAGCTTTTTTATTGGTAGTGGTAGTGTTGATGATAATGATTAATAGTGAAGATGGTGATGGTATGTGCTATATATATATATATATGTGTATGTGCGTGTGCACGTGTATTAACCATTCAAAATGGAAGTCTTTTCATAATTCAATGTAGTTATGCAAACACAGCCCAGTGATGTTAACTAATAGAGTCCAGATGCAAATAACTAACTCAAATATAACATGGAAAAACTTGCCGGCACTAAAGCGAATTCTCCTCACCACCCTATTACATCACAAACATTCCTTCCTTTTGGAAATAAGCACTAGGAAAGAGGGTGGGAATGGTACTGTTGAGACGTTTCAGGTGGTCTTCAATGACAACAGCAGTAGAATTGCCAGGATTGCAGGAAGACTGCCTTGGAAACAATTGAAGTAATTTCCCAGTACTGTGAAATGAGATTGTGTGAATCCCTAACAAACGTTAGGTGTCTCCAATCTCAGGAATGTGCACAACGGGTAGAAATTAATTACAGCAGAAAATGATTCCACATGGGAGCCAATGAGTCTGTGACTCATAGCTGGGTGCCCCCAAGAAAACTTGGTTCTTCACAGCCTGTTGAATTGGGTGTCAAAGAAGATGATGATTTCCGATGCTCCCTGGCACTTGGTGCTAACTCCTGGGCATAGACGCCAGGAGGCTGTTGAGTGAGGTGTGGTGGGGAATCCTAGAATGGCAGCGGGACTGCTACTTTTCTTGGAATATGAAGTTCCAGTTGAGTCAACGAAAACGCATAATGTGATTAGCTCACAGGAAGTCTTCAAACCTTCAAGGTGTCTTCCCTTGCTGTCACTTCCCAGAATGCTATTGCCTTGCGAAGGGCTAATCAAGAGGTCTTCACTTGTTTAGTGGGCTAGATTTTCCACTATTAAAATAAGTCATGATTTTTGGCAAGTTGTGGTAGTGCATGCCTCTAATCCCAGCACCTGCCAAGGCCATCCCGGTCTATAGAAGGAATTCCAGAACTCCTTCTACACAGAGAAACCCCATCTTTAAAGAAAAACAAAAAGCTAACTGTGAATAATATATTATATATATATGTATATATACACATATATATGTATATATACATGTATGTATGTATGTATGTATGTATGTATTACAATCTGGGAAAGTCCGACTCTAGAGAAGTATTTGGGAAAAGTGTTCTGGTTTACTCTCTGGAGCATAAATAGGAACCGGGACATTCCTAGAAGGCACTCCTCAACAGTGGTGGAGTCTGTGAAGCTTCCTCCATGAGGGTCTCCCGTGAATCCGTGTGGTTAGCAGGAAGTTTTCCCTAAAGCCAACCACCCCAAGTGCCTTCTCCAGCATCGCTGGCTCATCTCCTGACTTCCTGCTCTGAAAGGAAACAGGCAAGAACCCAACGCTGCTGTTCTTAACTCTTTATTAACTTTGGATCTCTTAAGTTTACCCCCAATCTTCTATTTTATGAACTATATAACCCCCATTTTTTAGAAAAAAAAAAAAAGGAAATTTTACAAACATCTCTAGGTGTCAGTCTCAAGTCACAGACATTTAGGAATAACTTACAATATAGATAAATACTCTACTTGGTTCACTTATTATATGTAAGTACGCTGTAACTGTCTTCAGACACCCCAGAAGAGGGTGTCAAATGTTATCACAGATGGTTGTGAGCGACCATGTGGTTGCTGGGATTTGAACTCCTTCATAAGGGCAATCAGTGCTCTCAACCACTGAGCCATCTCTCCTGCCCCTGTACTTGGTTCAAAAAGCTACTGCTTCATACAGAAATCCCCGTGACCTGGGCAGTCCCTGGCAGTGTGGTAAGTTTCTTTCTCGGGAGTCTGGAAGGAGGTGGTGGCTCATGGGCCAGACTAATAGGATGCTCCCTTGTACCGATTAAATGTCCATTTTCTTGCCGAAACGGCCGACAAGAGCAGGATAAAGCTCTTCGGAAGCGTGCAGCAACGTTACAAACCTGCCTCTATCTCTGAGCTCTATTTGTGCGCGTGAGGCTATTTTTTAATTAATTTATTTATTATATGTAAGTTCACTGTAGCTGTCTTCAGACACACCAGAAGAGGGCATCAGACCTCATTACAGATGGTTGTGAACCACCATGTGGTTGCTGGGATTTGAACTCAGGACTTCTGGAAGAGCAGTCAGTGCTCTTACCCGCTGAGCCATCTCTCCAGCCCGCGCATGAGGCTATTATTAACAAAACAACGACTGGACAATGTACCTGGGAGAAAATTAAAAATAAATGTCAGACTTTTCTAAGAGAAAATTTTCTTTTTAAAAGCTTGTTTTGTTTATTTTTTTTCCAAGACTTTCCTCTTGGGGAGAAGAAAAAGCTTCAGGGCAACAAGATGCCCCCATCCCCTGGGTATTTGGGAAAACAAGGTCAGCAGAGAGAGAGCTGCCTGCCTGTTGGCTTCTGTGTCAATGACAATGTAATAGTCAGAGTTCTGTAAAGGAAAAGAACTGATAGAATTCTCTCTCTCTCTCTCTCTCTCTCTCTCTCTCTCTTTACACACACACACACACACACACACACACACGCGATATGATTTATATGTGGATTTATTGGATGTAATCTGAATAGTCAACAATGCTGTCTTGCAATGGAAAGACTGAGAACCTGGCAGCAGTTCAATCCCTGAGGCTAGATGTCTCAGCAGTCCCAAGCCAGTGCTGGGGTCTGTATTGGAATCTGAAGATGTGGGTTCTAATACAAGCAAAGGAATGTCTCAACAACAGGATAGATAACCTTGCCAGTGAGAGTGAGGGGAAGAGGGGAAGCGGGCAAAAAGAGAAAGAGCTTCCTTATCCTGTATGTGGACTGTCCATAAAAGTTATAGCATATATATATATATATATATATATATACATATATATATATATATATATATAGTGGGTCTTCCCCAAAAGCCATCAGGTCAAGTATGCCCAGCAGCTTGAGTTTTACCTCATTCCAGATGTAGTCAAGTTAACAACCAAGATGTGTGATTACAATAGCCAAGGCTAGACTACAGACTTGGGACCCTCTGCAGGGGACAGGGGCATTTAGTGAAACAGCAGAGTGGCCCAGCCTTAGGATCCCTAAGTCACCCACCAATATTGGTGTAAGTTAGTACTTAGGGAGAGGAAATGGTAGCCAGGAGTGGGGCTTAGAGAAAGATATTCTCCTGCCTCCACATCCAAAGTTCTGTGATTACAGGTGCAAGTCAGGACACTTGGCTCCTTCGTGTCATCCTTCTCTGTGCCCAGATTCCTTTACAATTATGTCTTCAGCTAGGCCTCACGGTACGGGCCTACGATCCCAAGCATTCAGAAGATGGAGGGAGAAGGGTGGTTATGGGGTGACTTCAAGAGGAAGCTATGCAGTTCGGCAAGGCCTCGTCTCAAAATAGGTTTTTAAAAAGGAGCTAAGAACATAGCTCAGTGGTACAGCACTTATGTAGTGTTGGGGGTGGGGTGGGAGGGGGGCTGGGGATCAATCCCCAGGGCTGGGAAAGTAAAAACAAAAAGTCATTCCTCACGGAGGAGCTAGAGAGAGGACCCAAGGAGCTGAAGGGGTTTGCAGCCCTGTAAGAGGAACAACAATATTAACCAACCAGTACTCCAAGAGCTCCCAGGGACTAAGCCACCAACCAAAGAGTACACATGGAGGGACCCATGGCTCCAGCTGCATATACAGCAGAGGATGGCCTCGTTGGACATCAGTGGGAGGAGAGGCCCTTAGTCCTGTGAAGGCTCATTGCCCCAGTGTAGGGGAATGCCAGGACAGGCAAGCAGGAGTGGGTGGGTTGGTGAGCAGTGGGAGGGGATGGGATAGGGGATTTTCAGAGGGGAAATGAGGAAAGGGGATAACATTTGAAATGTAAATAAAGAAAATATCTAATAAAAGAATAAAGGCATCCCTCTTGCCCACCAAAACCTAGTCTTTCAAAGGACTTAGCTAGGTGCAGGCTAAGAGAATGAAAGGACTAGCAGAAAGAACAGCTGGGGGGGGGGAGGGGAGCAAGGAGGGGGGTGGGGATAGGTGGGAGTGGCACACGCCTGTAATCCCATTACTCTAGATGCAGAGGCAGAAAGAGGAGAGGCCCCTTTCTACATAGCAAGTTACATAGTCTCACAAAAACATAAGGACTCTAAACCAAACAACAAGGCTATCAAACAACAGAATGGCCTCTGGCTAGGGCTATGCCAGGCAGTAGAGCAGCTAAGCATCACTTGTGGCCCCCGAACACTTGAAATGCAGTTGGCTGAAGTCTAAAATACACACGGACCTTCAAAAACTTAATATAAAAAAGGAAACACATCATTAATCATTTTCTTCTATTTTGACTACATGAAATAATAATATTTTGGATAGATTGGGCTAAATAAAATAACTTTATTGTAATTTATACCATAACATGAATAAACTTTGAAAACATTGTGCTAAGTGAAGGAAACCAGACCCAGAAGGCCACGCCTTGTATGATTCTATTTATATGAAGTGGCCAATGGGCAAATTCACAGAGACAGAAGGCGGGTTAATGGCAGAGGGGGTTTTGGAAGGAAATCAGGAGTAAGTACTGATTACAACAGGTTCTTTTATTCTTTCCTCTCCTCTGCCCTCTCTCTCCCCTTTTTTGAGACAACGTGTTATGCATTCCATACTGCCCAGTATATTTGTTGTATATACCTGTAAAACAACCTAAATTGCACATTTTATTTTTTTATTTTTTATTAGTATGTATTTTATATTTCACATTTATTTTTTAAAAAATATTTTACATTTATTTATTTATTTGTGCACACCAGAAGAGGGCATCAGATCCCGTTGCACATTTTAATTGGTAAATTATATAGTATGAGAATTTGTTTTCCAGAAAATGTTTTCCATATGGATGCAAACCACTAATTTTTCCTGTTTAAAAAATATGTGCATTAGCGTGGGTCTGTGTCCACCCCGCCACTAGGCACGGCTTCTTGAGGAGGCAGAACCTAAATGAGTTTGACTGCTTATCTCAGGCCAGCGCTGGGATGGAGGGCTGAGGATTTTGAACTCAAGTGATCTACTATCAGCGAGACTACCAATAATAAACAGGAATTTATGCCTCTGAGCAAATAAGGGGATTCTGTCTTCAGCCAGCTCTGGAAGAACTAATGAAAGGTCAAGGAGAGCGGCCTGCCTTTCGCAGGTGGCTGCCCTAGGGCTTCAGGGCCTAGCCCAGGCCTCAGAAGCTGGGAGGATCCCTCTTAATCCACCTGTAGCATTTGCATACCTGTAACCCAGCCTTGTTGAGCTGCTTCCAATAAACTAGGAAGCGTGTCCTTGTCTTGGGGGATGGCAACCTCCTCAAGAATTCCTGGCCCCTGGAGCTTGTCTGGCCTACTTAAGAAGTGCAATAATCAGACCATGGCATTAGTCAGAGCCCCGCACAAGAGGGACGCTTTGGGTTTCTTCCTGGCGTTGTCTCTACTTTATTTTAAACTCGACTTAATTTATTTTTAGCTGTGGTCTTGATCTGTTGCCCAGGTGGGCCCAAAACTTACTTTGCTGCCCAGATTGGTCTAGAACTTGCAACTATCATCTTGCTTTAGATTCCAAAGTTTTCTGATTACAGGTGTGAGTCACTGCACCTGGCTCCTTCTTAACAGCCTTCTCTTCACCCAGATTTCTTTCCAATTCAATTCTCAGCTAGGCCTTACAACACAGGCCTGGAGTCTCAAGTACTTGAAGACCGAGAGAGAAACAGAACAAGTTCAAGGCCCATTTAGGCTACGGAGTGGAACAAGCTTATACAACGTGGTAAGACCTTGTCTCAAAATAAAGTTTTAAAAAAGAAGCTCAGGGCATAGTTCAGTGATATAGCACTTACTTAGGATGGGAAAAATAAAAAAGTCCTCCACTTTGCCCAGCAAAACCCACTCTTTCATAGGTTTTAGCTCAGTAGTTGCTGAATCAGAAAGCCGTGTTTAGGGTCTTTCAAAAAAAGATCATTGACTTGTCTCTGGAGATCAGAAGGATGATTGGACTGGAGCGAAGATTGAGATAATTAGTCATATGCTCTGTGAGCACTGGCCTAGGAAGGGGAGGGGTCAGCATCCTACAAAGGAGAAGGGAAAATCAAACACGGTGTGTTTGCCAACACTCAAATTTCAGAAACACAAAGTGAGCATTTACCCTCCCTGTATCCTGGGATGCTTTCCCAGTGTAGTTTTTCTCTTGACTGACCATGTACCAGATTTTAACAGACAGAGTAGATGGCAGAAACCCAGAAAAGGAGGTAGACAAAGTTCATAAACTGGAGGATATTATCTGAGGCCTGTCTATATCCCTTATCTTCTTGTCCTGGTGCAGGCACAAGAGAAAGCTGTGATCAGGCCAGGCACAGAGACATGGAATAGAAAGAACGCCTTCAGTATGATCCCTGAAGGGCAGCGGTCACAGAGACTTGTCTCTTGGGAACATTTGGAGTTGTGACTAGGTGGATAAACTGGACAGCTGTGAGATTCTGGTAGACACTTTGTTAACATTTACACCATCCAGTGATGTAATGTTTTGAATGATAGCTGATGAAGAGGATCGTGACAGATTTCATATTTGTAATAGAGAAATAAATTTGGGGAGGGTGTACTCCCAAATAGGATAACAGCACATTGTTCTCTTGGCTTTGTCTCACACACACACACACACACACACACACACTCCTTTTAAAGCAAACAATACTTAGATAGCTATGCTGAGTAACAGTAAGGGTGGAGAAGGAAATAGACTCACACCCGTTCTGTTATGCCCCTCTCTCAACGGACCTTATAAAATGCAAACCACTTCAGCGTGGTTGGGTGACTTCATGATGATGTTATTATGACCTTCTAAATAAATACTGCATTTTCCCGTCCTATTAATGGTACCTCATGGGGCAGTTGGCATATGGTTGAGCTCTCCATTCTGATCTTCTGAGGCAGGAAACTCACTCAAAAGCTGGTTGGATACTGCAACTTGACTACCTAACTCCTTGCGTCTACACTGTTCTCTGGAAGCTGTAGCCCTGCTAACTAGCAAGGAGAGAAACACTGACTTCTTCCCAAGCCAGTTTTTCCCTCTGCTGTAGTTTGGACTTACAATGCCCCTCGAAGGCCCATACATTAAAGGCTCTATCTAGAGTTTGGTGTCGTCGGCAGATGATGGGAAGGCCAAGTGGGAGGACTCCTGATCTTCCGAGAGCACACTTGGAAGGAAATCACTAGGACCACGGCCTTTTTCCTTCTGCTTTCTGTTTTATTCTGGTCAGGAAGTGAGGCTATCCTGCCAATGTGCCATCATCACCATGTTCTGCCTTGTCAAAAATCCAGAGTCAGGGAGGCAAGTGACCATGCACTGAAACCTTGATAATCATGAGCCAAAACAAATCATCTTACTCTATTATTTGATTTAGCCCAAGCATTTGTTACAACAACAGAAAGCTTACACACCCATTTAAGGCAAGCCTTCAGTGTGGTTTGAAATGGTAGCCTCCTGACTGAGTCTCTTTTCCTAGGTCAAGCAATATAGATGGCACTCTTAATTGTTCATAAGCAAGGAACCTCAACATTAACTTCAGCTCCACAGTATCAGCTATCAAGAAAACCTACAAGATCAAAGAGTGACTCTGCAGCAAGACGTTAAACGTGATTGAAAATCATTGATTGTGGGCAGTCGTGGGGCAGGAGTGTGGTATAGAATAGACAGCAAAGCAGTTCTTTTCCAGAAAGCACCACAGAATGAGGAAGCTGCCCTTTTATGGTTGGCACTGAGCAACCCATATTTTTAAGGCATTTAAAGGTCTAGATGGAGAAAGAAAGAGTCTCTATCTCCACATAATTTTAAAATAGAGTTGGCGGGGCTCATCTGGAATATTAGAGGGCAGAGAAGTTCAAAGTAAGCAAAGACACGCTATTTTCAGGTCTAAGTGAGATCTCTGAAATGTCTGTGTCATTCTCGTCTGTGGCGGGCTGTGAGGCACACCAGCACATGGGGTGGACGTGGTGCCAATTGGCTGAGTTGAGAAGCAGGGCTCTGAAGGAAATAACTCTTGATGATATCACAGCCTGTGGGGGATGGCCAGGTGCAGCTGGGCGGGAACCCTTGGCACCGGTGTCCCTATAGTGGGTCCAAGTCCTCACTGCCCTCAATTACCAGCTCAAGTCACTCTTGCTCTTGTCATCAGGCCTCTGACTCAAGTCTTTGACCAGCTGAAAGGAAGTGATGTGGTGACCATATCCGAAGTCAAGTTAAACGCTAGAAACAGAAAAGAGGATCTATTTAAAACATATCGTCGTTCTTAGAAACGGCTTTGTGACATTTTAAAAAGTATGTTTAGCATTCCAAGTATTTTTCCCTTTTGTGTCTTTAGAGATTGGCTCCGAGAGTGATGTTTTGTTTATCTAACATTTAATCAAAAGAGATTTGGACCCTGTAAGCTTTGGAGGAACAGATTCAGTAGCACATTGACTCTCTGAGTTTAGTCTGAAGAGAAAAACTTTAAGCATAAGGGGAAGCCGATGTCTGTAATATGTTCTGATCAGCTGGCCTGACTTTACAGGGCTAATAAAAGGGGAGAATTTTCCCGTGCTCTGGTCTTTTATGAATTATGAATAACCATTCACTTTGGAAGATAGCACATCATAAAAATGTTTTCCACAAATATGCACAGATCCATTTTAAGACCCAAGGAAAAAAAAAAGATGTTCAGAAGTCTCAGATGTACTCAGTTTTGATTTCACAGGGAAGTGTGTTCTTTTACCATATGGATGCTTTTAAGGGGGCCTTCAGCTGGGGCCCAATAATAACACCCCAGTGGCTAAATAAGGGATTTCTTTCCTTCTAACATTATTTCTCTGTTATTAAAGGTGGAAAAACCTTCCACAAATAGCCTGCTATTAGAGTGCTTTAGGGGGTACCCTGGGAGCCAAGGTTATGTGTCTGCTCCAGAAATACTGTCTGTAATTATCATTCCTCAGTGGCTCTGAGGATGCAGCCTTGAGGTTTCATTAATTTCTCGATTCTGCAAAGTCTGGAGTGAGTGCCTGCTCTTGATATTCAATAGTCTACGGGAGGAGCTCCGAGTTGTTGTTTTTAAGGTCGCAGGTCCTTTCCTCTACCTCCCCCCTTTCATAGGAACCATTGCTAGCTTCTTTTGTCCAGGCAGATAAAAAGACTAGGTTTGAAAGAAAAGAAGTCAGATAGGAGAGTCTCCCCACCCCAGTCTTTGTCTTCTCTATAATCTGCTAACAATATAGCATTAAGAAATGGGGCATTCAGATCTAACAAATGCCTGGAGAGGGTCTGCAGGTCACAAAGGCACATTGATTACCCTCCCAAGCGCTCCATTGTGAGGGTTTTCAAATATGCACCAACGGGAAGGACTTTACAGTGAACAACTTTACAGTGAACAACCGTATGACTCCCTTCTTCCTGGAGATGTCACCATTAACATGTGACCGTTCTTGGGGTTGGAGAGCTGCCTCGGTGGCTCAAAGCCTCAGGGAGATCCAGGCTGAATTCCAGCTCCCATATGGTGGCTCACAATGGTCTGTAACTCCAGTTCCAGGGGCATCTGATGCCCTGTTCTCACACCAGGCACACCTGGGGAGCACAGACATACGCGCAGGCAGAACACACACATAAAAGACTATTGTTCTTACACTCTCTGTCTCATACACACACACACACACACACACACACACACACACAGAGAGAGAGAGAGAGAGAGAGAGCAAGAGATGGAGTTTATGTTCATCAGCCCGCCTTACCTTTTGAATTGGAGATATAATTCAGTGATATGCTTGTCTAGTATGTGTGAGGCCCTGAGTTCGAATCACAACAGCATTTAAAAAAATATACAACTGAGTGTAATGTAATAGAATATTCAGCAAGTATGTACAAAGCCCTTGGTTTAATTAACCCCAATACTGAGAGGGAAAAAAAAGATAAGCGTCAATCCACCTCGATATCCATGTCAATCATCAGGTCAACACGTATGCCCTTTTTTTGATCTAAAATGTTGCATTGTTGAAATGTGGGAGTTGTAAGCGTGGGATTCTGGAAAATATTGACCTGTGTCTCCAACCCTTGCTAAGATTTAGACATTGTCAGGCGGTGGTGGTGGCTCGAATCTTTACTGCCAGAACTTGGAGGCGGAGGCCGTGGGATCTCTGTGAGTTTGAGGCCACTCAAGTGTATGGAGTGAGTTCCAGGACAGCCAGGGCTACACAGAGAAACCCTGTCTCAAAAACAAACAAACAAAACAAAAACAAGTACAACAAAAAAACAAAAGAAAGGAAGGAAGGAAGGATGGAAGAAAGGAAAAGATACGGAGCATTTCGTCACCCCGAGCTCTCGCACGGCCTCTCTGCAGACCACGGACACCGTTCCACGTTCCTGGTGTGTTCGCACTTCATGCATTCGCAAAGCGGAGTAGCACTCCAGCGCGGGGCGGAGCTCCAATCGCTCTTGCTGTCTACTCTTGACAGATGCCTGGGATTCTCCAGGTCTGTCGATTAGGACTGGAGCTTTTGTGTAGTGTGCCAATCTTTTGGTAGATGTGGGGGATACCTCTGTGCTGTTGCTGTATCACACATGGCATGCCGGTCATTTTGAAAGAAACTAAACATTTTTTCCAAGGTGAATATTCCTTTTTTGGGGCGTGGGGTGGAGGTTGAAGACAGGATTTCTTTGTGCAGCCCTCGAAGTCCTGACTCTGTAGATCAGGCTGGCCTCGAACTTAGAGAGCTGCCTGCCTCTGCCTCCCAAGTGCTGGGATTAAAGGTATGCAGCTGTTAGTATACAATTTTATATTCCCAATAATGATATAGCGTTCCAAGAGGTTTTGTTGTTGTTTTTGTTGTTGTTTTTTGTTTTTAAATATCATGTGTAGTGTCATTAGTGTTTTTATTTTATTTTATTTTATTTATTTATTTTTGGATTTGTTTTTTTCAGGACAGGGTTTCTCTGTATACCCCTGGCTGTCCTGGAACTCACTCTGTAGACCAGGCTGGCCTCCAACTCAGAAATCTGCCTGCCTCTACCTCCCAGAGTGCTGGAATTACAGGCGTGCACCACCACCGCCCGGCTGTGTTTTTATTTTAAACTATGCTGGTTACACATACACTGGTGTTTCATTGTGGCTTTAATATGTACTTTTCTGGTGATCAAGGATATAGAGAATGCTGTCTTTATGGGTCCTTCACATATTTTTTCTTTTTAAACCATATTTAACTGCTATTTTTAACATGTTATATATTTTATGAATCTTTCTGTCTCTGTCTCTCTCTTTGTGTGTGTGTGTGTGTGTGTGTGTGTGTGGTTACAATGTAGAAATCAGAGAACAACAAAAAAGAGCTGGTTCTCTCTTTTTTTCTTTCCTCCTCCTCCTCTTGCTCCTCTTCCTTCTCTTCACCTTCTCTTCTTCCTCCTTCTTTTCTGAGATAGGGTTTTTCTGTGTCACGCTGGCTATTCCAAAACTCTCTCTGAAGACCAAGTTGGCCTCAAGCTCACAGAGATATGCCTGCCTCTGCCTCCTGGGATTGAAAGCATGTACCACCATGCCTGGCTGTTTCTCTCTTTTTCCCAATAGGATTGAACTTGGTTCGCCAGGCGTGGTGACAGTTACTGTATGGCCATTTGTCATAGATCTCTTTTGTAAGGCATCTGCTTAAGTCTTTTGCCTGCGCATGATTTTTTGTCTTTATTAGTTAAGTCAGAAGGACTTCTGTTTGCTTTGAGACCAGTTTTCATTCAGTACTAGGACAAGTCTGGCCTTGAACCTGCAATGTTTTGCCTGCCTCTGCCACCTGAGTGCTGGGATAACACATTTGTGCCCTCACACCTGGCACTAAATGTTCTTTTCTGATCCTGGACGTCCGTCTCCTGTCCAGTTTGTCCTATAATTCTTTTCTTCCAGCCCATGGCTTGTTTACTCATTTTTAAATGGTTCCCCTCACTGAGAGGTTTCAGTATTTTTTTTTTTTAAGAAATCTTCTATATCTAATTTTCCTTCAGTGGTTATTGTTATTGGTAACTGAATCAGAGCACTTGGGCTTTATTAAATGGTATCTCTATAATCTGTTTGTGGGCTCAAGAAAATTCAAAGGTACACTGGGTCGGCTGTAATAAGTAGTTTTGTCTAGCAAAACATCCATTTTTTTTTTTTTTTGAAATGGTGATCTGTAAGCCTCTTAGGAGTATCTTAGAGAATGAAGTCAACTCCAGATCTCCCTTTTGTTCTTTATGATTTAAAAGCCTTCTTCTGTATGATGTCTATAAAAAAATCACCACCGACAAGCCATATTGTCATCCACTCAAACCAGTTTTATGCTTAGGGACATACTAAAAGAAATTCAAAGATAGCTGCAGTATTGTGTAGATGGTGTTGGTACGGCGACGTGGGTAATGCAGGTGATGGTGTGAGAGTGAACAGGGCACAGTCTGCTGTGAGAGAAACAGGAGTGGAAATGATGGAGACTAGATGATGCAGGGATGGAGCAATTCCTTCAGCCCATTCTTCGATGGCATACGAAAACCTTTCCCAGGGTTTTACTGCTCCGTTTGTCCGTGACGTTGATCTCTCTCTGCTTTGTTTGGACTGGAATTACACCCAAAATATCATTTCAACATGATATTTTGAAAATGAAATCACATCTCTTTACCAGGTGTCCTTGCTGTTTGACCCACTTTCCTCTCAGTGCTCCCCGGGTGGGAGGGGTGCAGGCTGACTGGGCTTCAGACCATTCCTAAGCACTCACTGGAGCCACTTTCTCTGGCTTCCTGTCTTCTCTTGGCTAGCTCCCTATGCTTCTTCAGCTATGGGTTAACCTGGTTCATCGTCGACTCCTGCCTTTCTGTACTTTTAAGCGTTAAAAGGTCTCCCTGATTATTGGAAGCTGGTGGGTTCAGGAAAGGAAAGCGTTGAACCTTGAATGGATACATTTCCCTTGGCTGCTGGGTGAAATTTGCAATCAAGTTTTTGTTTTTCATTCATCTGGTAGACTTTTCTAGATCAATGGATGGTTTTCATCAGAAATTATCTTGAGATAGGAAGTGTGGAGGAAGGACCAATTCCAAAAGCCCTGGGCAGCTCTAGCTTGAAAGAAGTCTATATGGTGACTGTGCCACATGCCAGGAAAGGAAAGAAGGTAACGGTGATTTTAATAGCCCATCTTCTAGGCTTAGGTGTTTTTTTAATGGGGGTGAGAGGTGAGTGGTAACTTTTCTACAGCTGTTCCCTGAAGAAAAATGGTAGAGTCTGGATGATTCTGTGTTACAAATATCAAACAGGAGCCGTCACAGTGGCACACATTCTAAACCCTGGCACTTGGAAATTGGAGAATCTCCAAGGCAAGTTCAAAGCCATCCTTGGCCACATCTTGGCCAACCTGGCCTCTGTGACATCCTGTCTCCAGAACAACCAGAGCCGAAGTAGAATAAAACAAAAATAAATAGCCAATGAGATGGCATGATTTCTGAAATGAAGATAGTCCTCCTAAGTAGTTAGTAGACAAATATGATGGAAGCAATTATAGAAGACAGATAGATGGAGCAGATCACATGACCACAGGACAGAGGATGCCTGCTGTTGAAAAAGAATACGTTCCTCCCTAAGTCACTGCCCATATTATTTTCTATTGCTGTGATCAAATACAAAGACAGAGGCACCCGACGGGGCTTTTATTTTGGCTTACAGTTCCAGAGAGAGAGGAGTCCTTCACCAGCACAGCAGGCAAGGGTGGCAAGCAGGTGGACATGGTACTGGGAGCAGACAAGAGCTCACATCTCAAGCTGCAAACCACAGGTAGAGAGAGGGAGCTGGGACTGGCTTTTGAAACTTCAAAGCACCCCCCTCCAATTGACACGCTTTTGAAAGGAAAGCCATATTCTCCTAATCCTACCCAAACAGTACCATGAACTGGGGACCTGGTATTCGAATGCCTGAGACTATGGAGATATCTATCATTCAGATGACCACATGGCCAATGAATCTGCATTTAATATCACACTCAACCAGAGAATTAACTAAACACCCTGTTTCTTTCCTTTCAGAACAGTAATTCCCTCTATCAATAGCTCTTCCATTATGGCAATGGAGGATCCCAGTAAAGTCCAATCAAGATGTGCGCCAGCTACAACATTGGCATCAAGTGGGTACTACTGCCTTGCTATCTGTTTACCTCTTCAGGCAGTTCTGGTACCGACCCCCCTACAAAGTCATGTTCTGCCTGTGCACGCTCTTTCTACAGCAGAAGGGGAGAGGTGGGCGGGGGAGACTGCCTAGCCCTGGTACCTTTTATTCCTTCTTATCTTTTTTACCTATTCCTAAGGGTATCTGAAGCAATCCCTCAGAACCCTGAGACATCCTTTCTGCCTCAAGCTAAGCTGAAGTCTGTCAGCCTGACTATGGGCTCTGCTGGGAGCCCCTGGGCTGGCTCGGGTAGTGTATAATAATATGTGACACTGAAGAGAACACACTTTGCTGTCCCGCCCCCCACCCCACCCCCACCCTGACTTGCTACTTCCCTTGTCTTCCCGTCTTTCCTGCTGCTGTTCTTGAGTGGCGGCTCCAACATTCTGAGGCACAGGTCTGACAGCCAAGCGAGAGGCTTGGCAAGGAAGACCTAAACTTTTCTTATGAGTGAATTAAAAACTGGCAATGAAAAAACGCTCCAGCTTGGTGATTATATTGATAATTGAATGAGGAATCCATATGCTATGAAGCTTGGCGTTCTTTAGCTCTGATTTTGACGTGGCACCTGAGGTCGGGGGCGGGGGGGGGGGGAAGGGGGGGAGCATCTGCTATGAAAGCTAAGCTTTGTAGAGGAAGGCCCAGTCCTCACCATGGTCAAGGCCTCTCCTTGCTATCTTTCTTAGTTCTATCCTGTCTATCTGAATCTTCCACTATCTAAAATGAGGCTGGATCCAAATTTTCTTTAAAGCCGAGCATTTTGTCTTTCATTAATTTCATAATTACCATGAAGATTTCCCCACACTGTCAGAGGCACAGTGGTTCCCTTGGTAGTGACCCTGCCACTGTTCTTAAATGAATTCATAAGACTTGTCTGAGGGTTTTTGTTTTTTGTTTTTTTTTTTTCAGGTTGGCTTTGTGGTGCAAGGTCTGTGAATGTTTAGTTGACAATACCAGGGTGCCTCTCTCGTTTCCTGTTTTCAAGCACTGTGCCGAAGTTATTTGAAAGAGTGGAATATTTCAAATTACAATTCAGCAGTTTTACTAAGGAAGGCTGTAAAACACAATGAACAAGGAGTTTTGCTTCCTCCTTGAGATAGCTGCTACGCTCTTTTGAAATCTCCATAGCCTGCAACCAGTAGGGATGACTTTAACTCCTGTAACACTGGGAGCAGCTACCAGGCCATGGCTGGAGCTGTGGAGAGCGTGGAACTCCTTCCTGCACACTAGAGTTCCAGGCGCCTTATTAGTACACGGACTGCGTCTGCCTGTGCTGATATTGTTCAATCTTGTTAAGCTCCCCACCCCCCACCCCCAGGCACAGCATTCGGATTGGCTAAGGTATACAGCTGCTTGGCCAATCAACCGAAACTTTTCTCCTGCAACCCTAGCAACACCTGACAATGGTCATTGACAAATGTTAAGAGGAAACCCCTGACAAAGCTAAACAGCCACTGAAGATGGGTCCTGCCAAGAGCACTCTTTGTGTGCTCAGAGGAGTTAGTGGCTTCTGTCAGCTCTGCTGCCCTGTAACCAAACCTCCACACCCACCAGGGTGTTTTCAGTGGTTGGAGAAAGAGTTCTTGTAAGATTCTCATGTGCTGCTCTTGTTCTGTCCCTGATGCTGACTTGGTTTTAAGGGCAACACAAGAGGTGCATTTTCTGAGTGTGATAGGACACCTGGCTGTATCCCCAGTGGCATCTTTCCCAGCCTGCTAGCTACATTTCCCATCTCCACTCTGACTCCTGAGGCTGTGCAGTTGACTGGTGGACCCACCTGCAGACATATTGGGGCAACCCTCTTAGGGTGCTATAGACCTCCCAGGCTCACCCCCCACTCTGTGAGGCTTGGTGACTGAGGAAACTGAAGGCAAAGCCTGCAGAAGCTGGGCAGAGTGCTGAAAAGAGACTAGGAAAGAAACTAGAAACATGCACAGACAGTTCATAGGCAGACATGTTTCCTTCAAAAGACATAATAGCTGTGTCTATATGATGCCTTCCCGAAGTCCCTCTAAATGGTCACTTCAGTTAGTCTAGCCACTTTGAAAGCATATTCAAACCCCGAGTGACAAATTCACCATTACCTCTCTCTTGCTAATGAAGCTGAGAATACCCAAACCTTGCAACGCATAATCTAAATTAACTTTTTATGATTACCAATGCTACACATTGGTAGCCCAACAAGGACAGACCCGAGGATACAAATGCAGACATTTCACACCCAGAGCTATAAAGTGCACACATGCTAATTACAGAGACAAGCCTAGACAAGGAGATCAGAGTAAGAGAATGTGTGTGTGTGTGTGTGTGTGTGTGTATGTGTGTGTGTATGTCCCCATGCGTCCATGTGTATGTATGTGTCCATGTATCCATGAGTGTGTCCGTGAGTGTGTGGGGGGGCGTGCGTGTGAGTGTGTATATGTGTATATTTGTCCATGCATCCATGTGTGTGTATGTCTGTGTGTGTATGTCTGTGTATATATGTGTGTATGTGTCCATGCATCCATGTGTGTGTGTGTCAGTGTGTATATGTCTGTGTGTGTGTGTGTCTATGCTTCCATGTGTGTGTGTATGTCCGTGTGTTTATATGTGTGTGTATGTGTCCATGCATCCATGTGTGTATGTCAGTGTGTATATGTCTGTGTGTGTGTGTGTGTGTATGTAGTGTTGGGGCAGGGAAACCTTCAAAGGGAACCAAGAAATTAAAGAGTGTAAAATCCAAGATGGCATTAGTTTTTATTGTCATCTCTTCTCTTCAGCACCGCCCTCCGGTGCCTGCCCTGATGTTCGTTTTCCATAGAGGGTTGGCACTATGTCAGCTTAAGGAATCCCTTGGGAATATAAACTGATAATGACTTCCAGTTTAAGCCCTTCAAGGGACATTGATGGTTTTCAACGGGGATTTACAAAAGTGAAAAGAATCAACTCTCTAGTGGGTGGATTGTAAATTAGGAAATATCTTTAGTCTGAGAACTTGGCTCTGCTCAAATATACTTTTCAGGTTGAGGTCTCTTGTGGGTGGGTATTCTTTTTAGAAAAAATATTCATTGGGGGCTGGAGAGATGGCTCAGCGGGTAAGAGCACTGATTGCTCCTCCGAAGGTCCTGAGTTCAAATCCCAGCAACCACATGATGGCTCACAACCATCCATAACAAGATCTGATGCCCTCTTCTGGAGTGTCTGAAGACAGCTACAGTGTACTTACATATAATAAATAAATACATCTTAAAAAAAAAGAAAAATATTCATTTATTTATTTTGTGTAAATATGTATCTGAGGGCATACCACATACATACAAGAGTCCACAGAGGTCAGAAAAGGACATTGGATCCCATGGAAGTGTAATATAAGCAAATGTGAGGTGCCACGTGGGTGCTGGGAACTGAACCTGCATCTTCTACAAGAGTAGTTCAGTGCTCTTAACTGCTGAGAAATCCTATTTTAGGGATATTCTTAATGCTAGAATCCCAGTCAAGAAAAAGTATGTCAGGTAGAGGGTTTGCAATGATAAACAATTTCATTGGGGTGGGGGTGAGGTGCCCCATAGAGGGAGAGGCCGAGAGGCTAAATTTCCATGAGGAAACTAACTAGTAGTTAGCTTTAGTAATGGTCAGTATCTGTTCTTCAAAGAACTTTTGAACTTTCTGGTGACATAAAGACTTTTAAACTAATATATATTATAACACAGTAAAAAGAAAAAATCTTATACTGCCACCTGCATGCAATAAGGTGTTCAAAGCCAGAAGGAAATACATCTTTATATAAATATGTTAGATTGTGTTTGTCTATTAAGAGGGGTGGGTATACTACACACACACACACACATACACACACACACACACACATACACACACACACACACACACTACACTGTAGCTGTCTTCAGACACTTTTTTTCTTCTCTCTCCAGCCCTGCTCGCTCTGGCCCCGCTCCTTCCAGCCGCACTAGGGGTGAGTATTTTCATTCCTAGATTTTTCAGAAATTTCAATAACTTGTTCAAGTTTACAATGGATTCAAGAAACTATCAATTTTAAGATTACAGAACAATAACAACCAAATGGTTTAACACCAGGTGTTTTTATTTGTTTATTGCCCTGGAGGTTGTGATATTTTATCCACCTATAAAACAGAAGCAGAAAAAAATGAACTTGACAATGTATGCTGTGGTTCCTTCCTTTATAACCCAGCTTCCCCCAGATGACAAGAAGGGCTCAGAGGTATAGGAAAGGGGACTAGAGGGAAAGGGGAAGGGAAAGGAAAGACGGGTTTTCACTCTGCACTCACAGACCATGGGCAGCTATTGGAATATCACTTGAGGGTAAAATAAAGAGCTGGTATCTGGGAGCATATGATGATCTTCACAGAGAAGATTCAGACGGCGGGTGGTGGTGGTGGTGGTGGTGGTGGTGGTGGTGGGACACACCTTTGATCCCAGAACTCAGGAGGCAAAAGCAGATGGATCTCTGTGAGTTCAAGGCCAGCCTGGACTACAGAGTGAGTTCCAGAACCGCAGAGAAAAACTCTGTCTCAACACACACACACACACACACACACACACACACACACACACACAGAGAGAGAGAGAGAGAGAGAGAGAGAGAGAGAGAGAGAGAGAGAGAGAGAGAGAAGAGGTGGGGCACGGCGGTGGAGTTTTGGGATATGGAGGGTTCCTGGCCAGAACAAAGCTCGGCACATAGTAGGCACAGAAATATTCGTGGACAAAGCTGTACAGCCTCTGAATCACTCTCTTGAAATAAAAAAAAAAAATGGCAAAATCTAGAACCCTGATAGAATGGATAGCTTTTTTTTTCCTCCCAAACTCAGAGATTGTTTTCTATTTCTATGGTAACAAGAAGACTTAAAATTGCCCAAATTTGAGAGACACTTGAGACGAAAGCCAGGATTGGGGGGAAAAAATTACAAAAGACAAATGCTACAGGCAGCATGCATGACAGTGTGGTAAAGTTTTTGACATTTGTTTGGGGAAGATTGTCTTATTTCTTTGCTTGGAACGATGTGATGATTTCCAGAATGTAGCAGTCATAGCTTCACACCATGCTGCTGATCGTTCATGGAGTAGATTTTATTCTTTTCCTGAAAGGGGAAGAAAAGAACAACCCCGGGGCCTTGGTGGCAAAGGAGTGTCTGCAAGCCCTCAGGACTTGCTCTCCTGGCGTCTACCTGCATGGTAACTGCAAGGAGAGGAGGTTAGTTCCTTTTTCCCTTCTTCAGGGTCAGCTATTACTTATTGAGCATCTACTATTTCCCCACATAATCTGTCCTATACGCAAACTAATGGAAAAATCGTAATTCCGATAAAGACTCTTGGTACATGTAACTACTGGAGTGTGAAATAGGCGGAACTGATCTAGCAGAGCGGCCGGGCTTTCCTCCGGAAGTGTGATTAAGCTGAGTCTAGTAAACCGGCCATGGCTTCAGAGGCTGTAGAAGGAGAACATCCCGGCAGTGGGAACTCTTGGGCAAAGCGCTCCCTGGAGGAAATGAGTGTTCAAGGAACTGAAAGCGGCCTAGGCAGCCTGCTTTGGCAGAGGCCCAGAGTGTAAAAGGAACATACTTGGGGCAAAACCAGTCGGAGAGGTGGGCAGGGCTCGGTCATTCCAGATACACAGCGGAGTCTTCCACAGTAGTCTTCCACAGTGGGATCGTGAGGGATTTGGTCTCCAGCCTTGGGCATATGTACTGGCTGGTTTTGTGTGTCAACTAGACCCAAGCTGGGGTTAGCACCGGGAAAGGAGCTTCCCTTGAGGAAATGCCTCCATAAGATCCAGCTGAAAGGCATTTTCTCAATTAGTGATCAAACGGGTAGGGCCCATTGTGGGTGGTGCCATCCCTGGACTGGTAGTCCTGGGTTCTATAAGAAAGCAAGCTGAGCAAGCCAGGAGAAGCAAGCCAGTAAGTAGCACCCCTCCATGGCCTCTGCATCAGCTCCTGCCTCTAAGTTTCTGCATTGCATGAGTTCCTATCCTGACTTCCTTTGGTGATGAACAGCATTGTGGGAAGTGTAAGCTGAACAAACCCTTTCCTCCCCAACTTGTTTCTTAGTCATGATGTTTTTGCAAGAATACAAACCCTAAGACAGCATACTCCGGGGAGCTGAGGCTGTTACAGGAATGCACAGCAACTCTTCTAGTGTGCGATCTAGCAATGGCAGATTCTGGACCTCCTAAAGCCTGTCATAGCATTGCTATAGAGTCCAGAAGAGAACCACCAGATTCTAGCACTCTTTAAGAAGTCAAAGTAAAAGAGACTAAGGGAACTTGATTTTATTTTATATTGAATTATAACATGCAGGCCTTGTGCTTTTTAAGGCCACGTAGAGTGGGAACAATGCTTCAGGAAGAGAAGAATTGTTATGAGTAGGTATAGGGTAAATAATTTAAAGTTGTAGGGAGGCTGGAGAGATGGCTTAGAGGTCAAGAGCATTGGCTGCTCTTCCAAAGGTCCTGAGTTCAATTCCCAGCCAACCACATGGTGACTCACAACCATCTGTACTGGGATCTGACGCCCTCTTCTGATGTGTCTGAAAGTGAAGTTTCAGCAACAACTAGAGATGGAGAATTGAAGCAAAAATAACTTAATAGAGCTTAAACAGTTTCATTGTGTTTATACGTCTTTTTAATGGACTTATGAAGTTAAGAGAGTATATCACGATTTAGAAGATTTCTAGTCTGTGGAGTCGAACATCCTATGAGTTTCAGGGCTTGAGCAGATCTTGCATTCCAGATAGCTCCCCTGAAACTTTTGTGTACTCTGTGGTCTGGAGGTGCCAGTGAGTACAGATTCACACAGAAAAACTTCAAATCAGGTTTTGCTGAAACTTCCATCTTTACAAGTTACTTACTTGTGGCTTTTTTTTGAACATTTATGAGAAGTGACACTTTTCCTGTCTGAATCGTCACGATGCTATTCCTGACAGGAAATGACTTCACAAAACTAAAAAAAGTATTGTAGGTGATAGCACACCCTTAGCAAATCCATTTTAAAGTTTGGTTTAGACATCTCAAACTGATTTTAACAATATTTTTAGTTACTTATGTATGTGAGTGCTTTGTTGCTTGTATACCTGCAGGCCAGAAGAGCATCAGATCCGTTTATAGATAGATGGTTGTGAGCCTCCATGTGGGTGCTGGGGCTAGAACTCAGGACCTCTGGAAGGGCAGCCAGTACTCTTAACTACTGAGCCATCTCTCTAGCCCTGAAACTGACGTCTATCTTAAATGGAAATACACTTTTGTCTACAAGACACAAGAAATACTTGGTTGTCTAAATTCTACATTTAAATTCTACTGATAGGAATAAAAGCCAATAAACTATTTGATCACTTTAGAAAATGCTTATGCTATGTGCTTGCAACATGACTTTTTGCTTATTATTATGTTATTATTACTATTATTTTGAGACAGGATCTCTTTATGTAACTGACTGCCTTAGAACTCACTCTGTAGAACAGGATGACCTCAAACTTACAGAGATCCACCTCTGCCTTCTGAGTTCTGGGATTAAAGGTTGAGTACCGACATTCCTACACATTCTGTTTTCCTTTCTGACACAGGATCCCGTGCTGGCTTGGAACTTGCTATATAGACCAAATGGGTTTTGAACTCACAGAAATCCTCCTGCCTCTGCCTCAGTATTGGGATTAAAGGTGTGTGCCACCCCTCGTGGCACAAGATGTTTTCTGGAATGACATTTTTCTTTGAACTGATTTTTTTTTTCATGACCATTTTTATGTGTTTGGGTGCTTGCCTGCATGTAAGTCTGTGCACTGGCTGCTTTCGGTGCCCTTGGAGGTCAAAAGAGGGCACCCGTCCTCTGGAACTGGAGTTACAGATGGCTGTGAGCCACCAGGTGGGTTCTGGGGATCCAACCCAGGTGCCTCGGAACAACAGTGTTCTTAACCGCTAAGCCATCCCTCCAGCCACATGGGATGCTGCTATTTTCTACAAATGTGTCTTTCACACACGTGAGCGCCTTTGGCTCCATACTACAGTACTTAAAATGTCTTAAATATGTGTCTTCCTTGCATCACATCACATATCAGAGATGAAAAAAAAAGCATATTAACGGAAATTGGGGTCATTACTTTTTTCAAACTGTGATTCTTTTGTGTTGCCTTTAGAATCTTTAAAAGTGGGAGCTCCCTCTTTCCTGGTTGACATGGGTAGAAACTGAAGTAAATGTCTTTATCCACTGAAATAGTGTTGCTTTATAACTGATAACGATCTTAAAATACTTAATGAAAAGTAAGTTTTCAAAGGCAAAAGTCAGAAGGCTGTAACCCTATGCAGCATTTCCTTGTTGGTTAGCATTAGGCTCTAAGGCTGCTGTCAGGTCTTAGCAACATACCAGTGCTGAGAGGGTTCTCAACAAAAGACTTTCACCATTACACTTTGAGTTGGAAGGCAGACTAGTACCACAACAGTCTGGCCCACTTTCACAAGACTAAGACTGCACTCACACTCTATTCACAACTAAGTTTTCAACTTGTCAATCAGTGAGAGTAGGTTACCCACTGAAGAAGGCAAGTGCAATGCCTCTAGAGAGTTGAGCGAGGAAAATTTCCCAAATTTTCAAAATACAAAGTAAACTTGTAAGTGAATGGCCGACCTGAGTCTTTGGAATACGTTGAGCTGAGGCTGTAACCAAAGGTTCCTGTTCTAGCAGAACACATTTTCTTAGGATAGAAAGTGGTTGCTCAGTACTTGAATGCTAGTCTCACAACAGTTTGTAGGAGGCATGACAAGGAAGCATGGCACAGTGCCAGATTTTTCCTATTCTGAAGAATCTGTGGCATGGGTGAAAACCATCAATTCTAATCTTCACTACATCTTGGCGGAAAATGAAATTTGAGAGAGCTGAGAGAAGTCTGTATTTCTAACACGAGTTTGGGGTGATTCTTATGAACTGGCAAGTTTGAGAAATGCTGACTAATGCCAGAAGCTCTGACAGTGAACTCAAGTTCGAATCTTTGCTTGATTGGACCAAATAATCTATGGCAAAAATCTTTGAGCCTCAGTTTCCGTATCTGATTCTGATGTAAAGTGGCTGGAGCACTAACTGAGCTATCTGTAAAGGTCCCAACTGTGTCTGTGGTTACTCTTGAAAATGCAGGAAGACATTAGTGGCTTGATTCTTCAGGATTTAACAAAGATAAAGGGGTTTCCAAAGTTTTCCTTCTTTGAAGATGGAGCAGTTGTTCTAACTGGCTGGTTCTCCGTCACTCCACACCCTCTTCTTCTTTTGCCTGAGTTTATTTGGTAGAAATGACTGGCCTGGAAGATTCTTTGGGCATTTCCCCATTACAGGCATGTTTTATTGATGAAGTGTCATCTCTTAAGACCCCATTCTTCCTTTTATCCACACAACTTTGAATTATCTGTCATTCCATTGGAAGGGAGATTAACGTTTGGTTCAGAGGCTAACGATGCTATTTGAGGCTTTTATTCCCTTCTAAACAATTGAATTATATTCCATGGAATGTTATTGACTTTGGTTATTATATAAAAAAATATATCCCAGTATGAAAAATAGCATGAAAATGAGCATAGCTTTGTGTCTGCAAATGACTTGAAGTTCCTTAGATCTAATCCAATTTCCATGTCTTGGAATCTTCCTGCTAATGGCAAATTATTGTCTTAATTAGCTGAGATGACTAGTAATAATGAGGCAATGTGGTTTTCTTTTCCTGCAGTCCTAAATCCTGGGACTGTGTAAAGTTCTTACTACCAAAGAGTAACTTTCAAAACTCACGTGTTAACTTCAGAGTCCCCTGTTCACGGGTTGGTGCATTCTGGACTGCAGGAAAATTGGTGCTTTGGGGATTTGATAAACTGGTATCTAATCCAACTCAAAGATTTCAGTTTTTAGTTCTTTGAAATTCATGCTGAATAATAGCCCAAGCTGGCCCTGCATGCATCATCCATCCTCCTGCCTCTGCTTCCTGTGTGATTACAGGCAAAGAAGAGAGAGGAACCCTGATAGATCTCAGGCTAGGACACCACTTCCTTTCTTAGAGTCCTGTGTCTTCCTGCATGCCTGCTATCCATCCATCCATGCACCCAGTCACACGGGCCAGGTGCTGGTTTTAGTGCCTGGGAATACATCGGTGTTTCTTGAGTTCATCGGTTCAGCTCCTCAGAGAACTTCTTATGGAATTGACTGGGGAGCCTATCTCCTGACCTGTGATGTGAGATTCTGTGATGCCAGGACAAGTCACAGCCCTTCGAAGTCTGGTTCCCCACCGTTACCTAATGGTAGACACTGGACATGGCTTCAACCCCAATTTAATCCCTTGGGTAGAGGCCTGGTAGGAAAGGGAAACTAAATAATTTAGTAACGGAGTTATAGGAATAGCAGGAAAATAACTACCATAAATCCTTAAAATGGAGAAGCAGCAGAAGAACCAGCCAAAGATGGTATCCTGTCAACAAGTTCATGGGACTTGCTAGCTATGGGAAGAAAGCTTGGTGTAGTAGGGGAAGGGGCTCTCAGAGGCTCTGGAGAAGCACACATAATCCCAATGCCTCAGAGAACTTCTAACCTGGCAAGAAAGAGAAGACAAAGGCCAGAGCATAGTATCAGGGTGATATTTGGCACAATGGTATAAATGTCACAAGACAGACTCAAAGAGGGGTCACACACCAAGGTGGGGTTTTCCAGAGGAAGTGGCCTTTAAGCAAGTCCTTGAAGGAAGGGGAGGAATTTAACAAATTCCAAGAGGAGAGAGAGAGAGATTTCAGGCCTCAGGAATGTATTGAGCAAATGTGTGGGGCAGGCCTGTCCTGTTGGGACATAACAGCATTCCTGCTGGGGAACTGGGGGAAAAAATCTTTTGTGTTTTAGAAGACAAGGCTGGAAAGTTAGGTTTGGTCGAGACAGATCTCAGTTTGGACTTTTCCCAGTAGGCAGTATAGAGCCATTTCAAGGGACTTGTGCAGGAGGGTGACAGTAACAGAAATTTACTTTGGGAAGCACGGGGTGGGGGGTGGGTGGGGGGAGGACTCGGAGGACAGGCTATACAGACACACCAGCCAGCAACAAGGCCCTGCACAGCCTGCAGGGACTGTGAGCGGTGAGAAGGGATGAGATAATCATCGACACTGCGAGTCGATCTGGGGGAGTTGCACCAAAGAGGCTATCAAAGCGGGGGGGGGGGGGGGGGAAGGGGGGGTGGACCCTGATAGGTCACGGAGGGGGACAAGACAATGCAGGGGGAAAGGCAGTACTTTGAGTCTGAAATAGGCACTCTGACAGTGAGCGCCGCGATCTGGGGATGAGTTGAGCCCAAGGTTTTGGGTTTGAACGGTGTTGACTCTCCACGGGGTGCCTTCATACCGGGCTGTAGGATGGGGGCACTGTAAAGTTCGGAGGAGAAGGAGAAATAACAAACAACAAAAAAGTAAGGCAGAGAGGAAGATGACCAGAAGAGAAGGGATAATAAGGTGCCAGAGAAACCCAAGAGCGAGGGGAACCATTTAAAAGGAAGAGTGGGCAGAGTGTCTGAAACCCTAGGGAGATCAAGCAGGGTTAGACCAGACTCAGTGGCCCTGAGCTTTTCTTTGAATTAGAAAAAGAAGCTGGCTTGCCCCAGGGCTAGGGGTAGAGTTCAGCCCCAGAGCACTCCCGCTGGAGGGCCTGTGTTTCATTCCCAGCCAAAAACTTAACAAAAAATGACTGGCTCCCTCCAGGGAAGGTCCACGCCTTAGATCCAGTCTCTTTAGTTCATTTCGATATCAAATTCTCTAAATGTTAGCCCCCTCCAAAGGTATGCATTTTCCTGTAATGTTAATTAACCCCTCCCACCAACACCGCAGCTGAGTCCAATGAGTCATTTATTCTGTCCGAGGACACCGGTTTTGTCCTTTTTAACTCTCCAGTTCAGAGATCAATGTACATGGGTGAAAATGTTCAGTGATCTGTGCTGCACACGCCTTTGTCATGACTTTTTAAGGACAGAATAGAGCTCACCCTTCTTTCTGCTCCAATAGTCTAAGTTTTAAAGCCTCCTAAAGTTATTTTTTAAAGAGATCTAGATATTAAACAACCGGAGGAAAGAGACTTCCTCTTCCACTTGCCCATAAAAGTCTTCCAGTTTTTTGCCCGGCTTTTTCCTAGGCACCGAGGAGGTGCCTAGAAAAATACTGGATGAATATACAAAAACATGTCACCAAAATTTTCCTAACAAGCAGCTATGGAAAGTCTGCCAGCGTCCCGTCTCCAGGGACTTCTAGCCTGGGGCTCCTGATGCCCGACATGGATTATGTCCAATGTCTCGGGCCGCCTTCGCTTTGAGTGGGCAATTTTCTTTACAACGCCGACGCACGTAGTCGCTTTAAATTCAGACCAGGTAGGCAGTGGGAGAAGCCAATATGCGAAAGTGTCAGAGGAGCTAGGGCTTATCTCCAACAATAGACAGTATCTCTAACACTGTTTACAGTAAAAACAGAAGGTGGAGCAAGAAGTCAGGATGTCTAACGTGGTCATTAAGCCTGCGGCTTGGCTGAGATCTAACCAAGCTATGCAGAGTGCGAAGAACAATGTCCGCAGGGTTCCCGGTTCAGACGGGGACTCGTTTCTCCGCCTCCGCTGGCGCCCGGGCACCGTCTCCCAGCGCTGCTCGCTCGTCCTGCTGCCCTGCTGCGGGAGGACCCGCCGGTCGGGCGCCGCCAATGCTGCAGGGAGCGCAGCGCGCGTCCCGAGCGCCAAGGACTCCAGGTCTCAGCCCCACCGCAGACACCAGAGCGCCCGCGGCCGCTGTCCTCCACCGGGCGGCCGTGAGCGACAACCGTCTCGCGAACGAGAGTTTGCGTGACCCTCTGCCCGTGTGCGCGCTCTAACTGGAGCGGCCCGACCCCTGGGTCTGCAGCAGGTCGCGGCAGAGGGCGATTGGGGCTCCGGGCTGAACCCAGGCGGGTCGGCTTCTTGGCCCGAAGGGCTGAAAGAGTGCGAGGGCAGGGCGGGGCGGGGCGGCGCTGCGTGGCCGGCTCGGACGCTCGTCCAGCGGCTGCGGGGCAGCATCCGAGCGCTGTGCGTGCCTAGGCGCTCGATCGACTCGGCTCCCTGGCTTGACACCCGGCCGGAGCGAACCCGGGCTCAGGGCTGAGTGCGCTGCAGTTACGCGGGGCAGCCGCGCCCCTTCTCCACCTGGGTCCGCGAAAAGTGAACTGGAAAACAGTGGCTGAGCTCAGCCCTCCTCCCTTCCCCCCCCCCCCGCCCCCCGCGCCGCAGCCACGGCCGAGGGTGGGGGAAGTTCGCTCCGCCGGGTTGGAAGGAAAGCAGGCGGCCTGGGCAGCGCCTCCCCCGCCTTCCTCTCGGCCGCGTCCCCCGGGCTTCACGCAGCATTTCTTTGTTTTGAAAGCGCCTCCTCCGCCCAGAGGCTTTTCCCCGCGGGGCCGGCGGACTGGGGGGTGGGGCATCGAACAGTCGGTCCGCCCTCCATTTAGTTCGGAACCCTCCCCCCTCCCCGCCCCGCGGCGACCCACGAGGAGCGTCCCCACTTGGCGGACATCAAAAGGAGGCAGGGCGCTGGAGGGCTAAGTTGAGTAGACAGGGGGCGCAGAGACCCACCCACCCTCCTCTTGGCAGACGGCCCGCCCCCTCCCGCGGGAACCCCGCCTGAGCCCCGCCCCCCGCGTCACAGCAGCCTGACATTCTCACAGCCCACCCGGCACCCAACCCGGGCGCCCTCGCCACCCCCGTGTCCACGGAGCGCTCTATTTATGTTTCAGCCCAGTGATTTGCATAGGCCCCGCCCCCTCCCCTAGGTTCTCCCTATCGGCGCTCCTCCTTGGCGACGTCGTCACGGCATAGGCCACACCTCCCGTGCCCCTACAAGGAGCGGCGGGCCCTAGATGGCAGCGTGGCGTCGCCACGGCGTGTGCGTGTCGCGCTTCCTTGTGCCGTTTATAGGGTCCCGGCACTTCCGCTGTCGGGTTAGAAGCGGCGCGGTCATGGCGGAGCGCGGACAGCAGCCTCCTCCCGCGAAACGGCTCTGCTGCCGGCCGGGCGGCGGCGGCGGCGGTGGGGGCAGCAGCGGCGGCGGCGCGGGTGGCGGCTACAGCTCTGCCTGTCGGCCCGGCCCGCGGGCGGGCGGTGCGGCGGCGGCGGCGGCGTGCGGGGGCGGCGCGGCGCTGGGGCTGCTGCCGCCGGGCAAGACCCAGAGCCCCGAGTCTCTGCTGGACATCGCAGCGCGCAGGGTGGCGGAGAAGTGGCCGTTCCAGCGCGTGGAGGAGCGCTTTGAGCGCATCCCGGAGCCGGTGCAGCGCCGCATCGTCTACTGGTCCTTTCCCCGCAGTGAGCGGGAGATCTGCATGTACTCGTCCTTCAACACCGGCGGCGGCTCCGCGGGCGGCCCCGGCGACGACAGCGGCGGCGGCGGCACGGGCGGCGGCGCGGGCGGCGGCGGCGGCGGCTCCTCATCCTCGCCGGCCGCCACCTCAGCCGCCGCCGCCGCCGTCGCCGCGGGCACCGGGACCCCGTCGGTGGGGGCGGCCAGCGCTGCGGACGGCGGCGACGAGACGCGGCTGCCCTTCCGCCGGGGTATCGCGCTGCTGGAGAGTGGCTGCGTAGACAACGTCCTGCAAGTCGGTGAGTCACGGGGCCGCCGCGGGCCGTCGGTCCTCCGGTCTGTCCTTCTGTTCCTCCCGGGTGGGGGAGGGAAGGGTCCCCTCCGCTCCCCTGGGCCGCCCCTGACCGGGCGCGTGGTGCAGCAGCGGGCGACTCGGACGGTCCCCGGAGCGGAGCGGAGCGCAGCGCCCATTTCCTCCCGCTGGTCCCCGCCCCCGTCTCCCCGGACGGGCTAGCGCGAGTGGGAAATGAATCAGCAGGACGCGCCCCTCGGTGGCGGGGCGGTGGGTGTCGGCGTCCCCGTCGTCTGTCCCGCAGGCTGAGCGCCGGTGTGCGGGGCGAGCGTGGACAAAGGCGCGGGCGGCCGCGGGGCTCGGGCTCCTGCTGGGGCGTGCGGCGCGGGGGAGGGGGCGCGGGCCGCAGACAATGCCGACCGGGGCGCTCGCTCTGCGCTGCCCGGCTCGCGTCCTTTCTTCTGGCGCCGCTCCGCGCCCCGCGGTCCGAGGGGTGGTGGTGGTGGCGGTGGCGATCCCTTCAGTACCGTTCGGCCACTGCTCCGCTCGGGGCTCCGACGGCCCGCCGGCCGGCCCCACGTACCCTGGCTGCTTAAGGTGCCTGCGACGAGCTCCGCGGCATCCGCGTCCAGGTCCCCGAGCCACCCCCGCCCGGAGCGACGGCGGGCCGGGCCGCTGAGGGGCGCAGCTCGCGCTTCTCCGTCCCGTGAGGCACCCGCCGCCCGACTTCTGCCAGAGCCCGGGGTCGGGGCGCGGTGCTGAGGGAGCGGGCAGCCCGGTCCGACGCTGTGACCCGCGGCCGGCCGGCATCCGCACGGAGGGGCCCCGCGGCCCCTGCGCTGCTGCGCGCCCCGCACCACCCGGCACTTTGTTCTCCTTTCTGGTTTATTTGCGCCCCTTTCAATTTTCTGTCACCCTCCGAAAAGGGGAAAGCAAACAAAAGAGCCTCTTTATTTCTTTTCAGGGCTTGTAAAGTAGAAGATATTTGACAAAGGCGAGAGAAGGACTTGTGATTTAAAGCTGCACAGCCCCTTCTTTCTCTGACAGACCAGGAGAGTTTTCTCAAATCCCTCTGCCTTCCACCGGGCTTTTCTTTTTCTTCCGTTTAGATATCTTTCCCAACCATAGTTATGGGAACGTTTGAACTGGGTTGAACAATGCTGCAGCGCGGCCTCCCTGTCCCCATATTTTTTCCTCCGGATTGCTGAAGGCATATTTTATAACCCCCTCCCACTCTGGTTGAAATTGTAGGGATGAACCCCGAAGCAAGTGAGTGAGGATATATATATATAGATTTGAAAGGCTGTATCTGTCTCTGCCCCCTTCTCTCTCATTTTTAACTTGTCCTTTTCTTTTTATCCTTTTCCTTGGGAGTGGAGTGGGGGTCTGGACAGTTGCCCCGACACAGAAGATTTGTTTTAATCCTGTTTGGTTAATTTGAATTCTAATGTAATCTGAAAACGTGATTTTCTGCATGGTCATTTATTTCCAAAGACAGCCCTCAGTGTTGCTCTGCACCCTTCGCCCTGTCTAAGAGGGGGGTTGGTTTTTGAGGCTATCCATCCTCCCCCCCCCCCCACCTTTCTTTCCTTTAAAATCTAATTAACATTCTTTCTAGTTACAGCACCCCCCTCCCCCCCCCCCCAATCATCTTCTCTTTCCCTGCCAGTTTGAAACCGATTGAAGCACATGTATGGTCTCTGGGTGTAACTAACTGGAGTCTGAATTTTTATGGCTTGGCTGGCAGTGTTGCGGCGTGGCCCCCGCCCCCCCTTCCCCTCGCTGTGTTTGACTCTGCTTGTGAGCAATGAGGAGTGACAGGAGAGCACGTAGGGAGGGTTCTTGGCTGATTGCATTTAAGCCAGGAATTCACTGTGAAAATAAAGCCAAGGGGCGATAAATAAAAGATGCAATCTTCTCTAGGAGACAGACACACAGCGTGGGCTTTGCCTGTGTCCGTAAGTGGAAGAGGCCAGGGTGAACAATAAGTTGTAAAAGAAAATAGTAACTTTTTCAATAGTCCCCAAAGGGGAAGGGCTGCCACTTGAGTGAATGCAGTTGGCCCCGGGTTGATGTGAAGAGGCTTGCATGCCTCTAGTACCGTTTGAAGACTTGACCACCTCTTTGGAAATACTTACACAAATGTACTACACAAATGCGGTACAAATTGTGGAAAACACGGTTTTTTTTTTTTTCTTTCTTTCTTCTTTCCCTTCTCTTGAGTTCTGCCAGTTTATTTAACATCCAGGTTTTCTTGTGCCAGTCAGCATCAAGAGGGAAGGCTGTTAAATAAATGTCTGGCATCTGGCACAGAGATAGAAAAGGTAGAACCAGGTTTTGTCCATCTATGATGAGGAGCAGGAGGCCAGCTAGATTAAGTATCTAAGTTAGGGTCAAACAACAACAACAACAATAACAACAACCTGAGGTAGAAAAGAACGGAATACTATGTTGATGTCAGTATAAACAGTTTTCTGCTATTGACAACTTGGGTTTGTATAGGATGTGTTCCTGAATGCTGCTCAAAATGGGAACCTAGTTTAGGACTTTATCTTACAGGCTTGTCCAAAGCTTGAGCAGTAGGGAATTGGGCTTGTTAGAAATGAAGCTTGCTGGGTAGATTTTCAACAGTACGCTATAAACCTTTGTACTGGCAAGTACTATTAAGTTATTAGACATAAGTAGTTGTATTTAATAATTGCTCGTTGGTGGCTATAGGAAGGTTTGATAGAAATGTATTTACTTATTTTTGTTAAATTAGAATGCTTTTTGTTAAGAAGGGTCTCTAAGTGGATCTTGGTTAATCAATTTCAGAGGTAATGTCTAATCAGTTGCCCCCAGGTTTTTGTCTGACCCTCTTGTATATGACTTAAAATCAAAGGCAAAGACAGATTAATTGGAAAAAAAATCTGTTTTCTGTTGGGCTGACAACATCATAAGGCAAGTAAAATCTGTAACTGGATTAAATATTTATGGCACGTTTGACCAAAGCTAGGCATTTGTAATCTATAAGGTTTCAGATGTTTGTAATAGTGGTGTGTGATGGTGGTGCATGACAGAACGCCCACTGCATGTACTTGGCAGTGGTGAAAAGTTGGACTGGTTCTCAGTTTCTGTCAGATAGGATTTGGTCAAGAACTGCTGACTGGAATATTATACAGCTATGAACAGAATCAAGTAGCTGATATATCTTAACAAAGGTGACCTTTTACTGTAATTAGGTCAAGTATGATGGCTCATGACTTTAATCCCAGCACTCAAGACGGGGGAGTCTCTGTGTTTGAGGGTACCCTGTTCTAATCTTGAGTTCCCAGCCAGCCAACTGGCTTCACACAGGTTTCAAACAACAGAAGACTTTGGTGTAAAGAAAGGGGCCCGCAGTGTCTGGAGAAGAGAGTTAAGTGGACTGGCAAGTTTTAGGACTTTATTTCTGTCTTCTTGCAACCACATTTTCAGAATTAAAGAAGATTAACCTTTGAGTTATAATTTGTTTTTTGTCTTTTCTCTCTCTCTCCCTCTCCCTCTCTCTCTTTCTCTCTTTGTGTGTAGATTGTTCTTTCTGAGGGACTGGTATGTAGTTTTTTTTTCAGAGTTTATTTTGATTAAAATATTTATTTAGAACCTTGGCAAATTTAAGTACAACCAGAGTCATTTGTGTGAGAAGGAAGGAATTACATTTTAAAAGCAGTTGGCTGTTTCTTTGGTAGTTGCTTTTGGGAGAGAAAATTACTGCTTGAGTGTTATTAATACATTAACTCATTCTTTTTTGCTGGGGCGTGGATGGAGTCAAGAGAGTAAAGTTCAAGGAGAATATGCATTGAAATTAAAATGAGTAAAAATTTCAGTCAGTAATTTCTTGGCCTTTACTAGAGCATTCTTATTTTCTTTATTGACCAAAGATGACTATAAAGATGAGACTCAAAATTCACTTTCAGAGTTAAGTGTATTTTAGATAGGTCAGAGTGTGTTTTATTGCACCCATTTTCAAGGGTAAAATAATAGAAAACATTTTTGTATAGCACTGTATACTAATTTACTTTTGCTTTTCAGGGGAGTTAAGCGCAGGGACATGTGAGGCGAGTACTCTACCACTGAGCCATACCCCCAGCCTTTTGGTTTCAGAGAAAGTTGGTTGCAGAGAAGACAACATTTTGGAAGCATTCACTTGTCTTTGTGTGAGACTTGAGCTGTTTGTTCGCAGCTTTTCCGTACCTGGTTGGTGGGTGAGGAGTGCTTGGTATCTAGTGATGCTGCATCCTGGGACAGTTGGTATTGATCCAATGAAGAACACCAGTGGGTACCACACCGTAGCTCAGACCCTGATCCGACAAAGGGAGGGAGGAGATGGCTCAGTCAGTAAAGTGCTTGGTGAACAAGCAAGGGGACATGACTTGGGACATTCAGTACCCCCATAAAAAAGGATACATTCATTACCCTAGCACTCAGAGGGCACAAGCCAGGCGGAACCTTGGAGCTTATTGGACAGCCAGCCTAGCTGAATTGATGAGTGCCAGGATCAGTAATAGACCGTATTTCAAAAAAGAATATGGACAGTAATTGAGGCACATACTCACTGTTGACCTCTGACCTCCACGTAGGTATACTCAGATGTATGCACAGTCACATGAGCAGTATATACATCACATGGCTATGTACACACACACACACACACACACACACACACACACACACACACACACGTCAGCAATATTGGAGGATGGAATAGCAGACTTTGGTTAAGCAATCATTTTTATTTCTCTTCAGCCTTGCCCTTATGTATGCTAGGGGCTGAACGGAGCGTCTCTGATGCTAGGCAAGTGCTCTACCATAGAGCCACAGCTGCAGCCTGGCCATGTAATTCCTTGCTAAATAGTTGTGCTGTGAGTACACTCTTGGACTGCAAAGGCTGTCTCTTTTTTTTTCCCCCCTTTTGTGTTAAATTTCATTTCTTTGGAAAGCGCTGGGCTTCGATGCTTTCCTTTTGGAAACACCAGGATGCCTGTGAACCATGGCCTTTAATGGAAGAGAATTACTGCAATTAATCAAACATCGGAGCTTCTTATTCTCTTAAGGATGTCCTCGTTGAGTTGTAAGATGTTCATTTTGCCGTTGCTAGTCTCTTGCTGTCTCCCTCTTTGCTCTGCATGTTTCCTAAGGAGAAATGCAGGGCCAGCATCTCTCTTCTACTCACACTCATGTTTGGCATTTAGTTGGGAATGCGTGATTTCTGCTGGAATATGTGCACAGAACAGGATGGCGTTTAAGAAAGCAACCCCTTTTAAAAGCTACGTGATTGGATCAGATCTTCACTATTTCTGTTTTTGTGTAAATCTGTAAATCTTCCTCAGTGCATCAAAATGAGTTTGGAACCTCAAAGAAGCCTGCTTAAACATACATGTGATAAAACAACTCTCTTAGTGTTAGGAAACCTCATGGGGGAGAGATGTTCATCTCCAACTGCCATGACTTAAATTGTTAGGCTAAACGGGACATACAGCCCAGAAAAGGAAGTAAAATTATTAGGAAATGTGATCGTCTTAGAAATTAAGCAAATGACATTTTTCATTACCTTTCAAATTACCATTGATTGTATAACTGAAACATTTCCTCAGTAAAAAGCCTAATTTATATTTATCTTGTTTTATTTGCCTTTGACTGTACATGTGTACAGATTACTACATATTTGAAAATGTGAGTTCTTCCCTCATTTGAAGTAAACAGGATGACTTTGTCTCCTAAGAAATTATTATCAAATGATAAATTTGGAGAAAAAAATGTTATATCATCGTGATTGATGGAAAAGCTCTTCTGTTTTTTAGTTTAGCCAGATTCGCAAACAGTAAAATGTTGGTTAGATTTATTGAAACCGTCTGGGCATCTAAATTTTAACTCAGTGTCCTGTGTGCTGCTGAAGGTTTGTTTGTACAGGTTTTTCATTTCTTTAAAAATGGGGTGTTTTCTTTCTTCTTTCCCTACATAGGAAAGAAGGCTAAAGTAAGCTTTGGAGAGAAAGCAGTGTGAAATCTGCTATTGTTTTAAACTTTGAGCAGACAGAAACATGGACTTTCTAACAAATAGTAGGTGGCTTTCTGTAAAGGCTTTGGCGGATACTCTCTATCTTTGAAATGCCCTTCTCCCTCCCTCCTTCCTTCCCTCCCTCCCTCCCTCCCTCCCTCCCTCCCTCCCTCCCTTCCTTCCTCCCTCCCTCCCTTTCTCCCTCCTTCCCTTCCTTCCTTCTGACAGCATGTCACGTAGTGGCCTTGATCTCAGGATTGTCCTGCCTAAGCCTTCTAGGTGCTGAATTATAAGTGTGTGGTCCCATGCCTATTTCTGTGGAACTCTGAAGTGAGAGCTTTGAGATAAATGCCAATAGAAACGGAGACAGACAGGCCAAGGGCATGGCCATCTTCAGACAGATGCTTTCCTCTGTCAAAAGAAACAAAACACTGCATAGCATTGTCTGCTTATCATTGTGTGTGTGTGTGGGGGGGGGAGGGCTTTTAGAGATAGATACCTTTATTTCATCTTCTCTTGGTGTTCATTTTATTGAATATATATAATATATAATCTCTCTCTCTACACACACACACACACGAGTCTAATTCTGTAGCCCACGCTGGACCGGAACTCTCTATATATGTGGTCTGGGATGGCCTGAAGTTCCCAGAATCCTGCCTCAGCTTCTCTCAGGTGATGGAATTATCCTTGTGAACCACCATGCTTGGCTTTTCTTATTTTTGTGATAAAAATGTGGAGGCCCAGACATGGAGAAAGTGTTGAGAGCAAGCCATACGTGCAGGGAAGACCAGCGACTTTCTGGTTTCCACAGCCTGTACTTGCGTGGTTCCCTGGGACTGTTGGGTAATCTCACAAATGACGAGCATTTCTCGAAGGCGATTTGACCCAGTTGCCGGTGAAGCTACTTTATGCAAATGTTGTAAAAGTGCTCTGTTTCCTGCTAGATTCCAAGGGCTTCAGTTCAGTGATGGATGGAGCGTGCAAAATAAGTGCTATTTGTTGCTAAACATTAGTAGATGTTGGAATTAGTAATGCTCTGATACAAAAATCCATGAAGAGTTGTGTCTGCTATGGCACAAAACTTACAGCTGCGTGTGTAGGGAAGTGTGTGTAGACACCCATGTAATAATTCACTCAAAGTGGGCCGTGCTGATACACAGCACAGGTGTAATGCAAGGAAGAAGGGTGGTCCAATTTAATGTTTATAGTTGTGCTCATATTACATATCTCCCTGCTCTTGTCAGCAAGCTGCCCTCTCCCAGTAAAGGGAATGACTATTCAGTGCACTGCGGGGTTATGCCCATATACACTTTTGCTTTTTTTCCACTCAAGTGGCGAACTTCTAAAAAGATTTTATTTTTCCATGGTTTGGGACAGTTCTTCGTTAAATCAGTATGTCTCACGAGAGTCTACTGTAACATTTTTATAAAGTAGTAAAAGCTGAACTTGGAAAGCTATTAGCAATATATACTCAATCTTATTCTCCTTATTCTTTTTGCTTATATTTTGTGTTTTGAGACAGGGTTTCCACTGTATAACTGCCCTAGTGGTCCTGGAACTTGCTCTGTAGACCAGGCTACCCTCCTTGGCAGGTACTCTTCAAGTCTAAGCAGCTCTGCCTGTGATGAGTCCTCAGTGTGGTTACTGGTTCTAGATTATTCTCAAGCTTACGGTCACTTGCTGCTTTTCAGAGGGCCTTCCTGGAGATCTGAAGGTCAAATGCTAACTGTAGCTTGGGTTCTCATGCCTACCATAAGCCAGACATTCCCACTTCCTCCTTCCCCCACACCCACTGGCTCCTGCCATCCACCGAGTTACTTCTGCAGCTAAGTGCATCGATGACCGATCTCTTTCTACTGAATTCCAGCTTTTGTGTTGGGTGACTAATCAACTTGCAGGAGAAAGCTCAGTGTTTAAGGAGTAACTTGAAGATTGCACTGGTCATGTGTGTGCTGTAGAGAGTGGTCTCAAAGTATATTTGAGGAATTACATTTTTCATGTCCAGGCCCTTTAACAATAACTGCGATTAGCAATGGTACTTCTTAGTGCTGGCCGAGCAATCGACTTTCTTTGAATGAGATGATTTTATAGCTTCATCTGTACAGTTGTGCCCAGATGTTAATTGATAGGGCACAGCAGAACCTTTCAGTACATTTAAACTCTTAAAACCCAATAAGTTGATCAGATAAATTGGAGGCTCATTAAGTGAATTAATGTGCTTAAAATCCAGGTGACTGGCTGCCCGATCTTGCCTTATTTAACAGTCTATTTGAAGTGTTTTCATTGTTAATTAATATTGGGCCTTTACAAGAAATATCCCCAAGAAGATAATATAAAGATGAACCTTGAGAGCAGGTTTTAAGTTCTTTTGTTTTTTAATTAAAGGTTTATTTATTTTATTTTATGTGTATGTGTGTTCACTTGTACGTATGGGCATCTCATGCATGCAGAAGTCAGCAGAGGTCAGAAGGAAACATTTTGGATGCCCTGGAATTGGAGTTATGGGTGAGTGTGAACTGCCACATAGGTGCTGGGAACTAAATCCAGGTTCTCTGCAAGAGCAGTGAGCACTCTTTAATACATATATTTTTTCAGTTTTATTCAACTTTTTCAGTTTTTTCAATTTGATGTATATGAGCATTTTGGTTGCCGCATGCATGTAGTGCCCGCAGAGGCCAGAAGAGGGCATCTGATCCCCCTGTTCTGGACTTACAGGAAGTTGCAAGCCACAGTGGGGGTGCTAAGAGTCAATACCTAGTCTTTTGCAAGAATAGCAAGTGCTCTTAACCACTGGGCTCTCTCTCCACCTCTGCAGTAAGCACTCTCAACTGATCCATTATATCATATTTGCCTCTGCAGTTTGGATTCTTTATGTCAGCACAATTTAGTCTACTGTACCCCATTTTACCTGTTAGGGTAACCATCCTAACATCTTCATATGTGAAGGACAGGTGGTTCACCTTTTAGGTACAAAGGACAATGCTTTTCTTAATAAAGACTTGGACAGGTAGAAGGGTTCACTGCTTCCAGAGACCTTTGTATTCCCTCCCTCCCTCCTTTCTTCCTTTTCTCCCACCTCCCTTCCTCCCTCCTTCCCTCCCTCCCTCCCTTCTTCCCTCCCTCCCTCCCTCCCTCCCTCCCTCCCTTCCTCCCTCCCTTCTTTCTTCCCTCCCTCCCTTCTTTCCTTCTTTTCCCTTTCCCTCCCTCCCTCCCTCCCTCCCTCCTTCCTTGACAAGGCTTCTCTTTGTAGCCCTGGCTGTCGTGGAACTCACTTTGTAGACCGGGCTGGTCTTAAATTCAGAGACCCCCTTGCTCCGTCTCCCATGTGCTGTTATCAAAGGTACTCATGACCACACCTACCTCACTAACTGGTTTCTAAAAGAAATGCTCATAGCATTCTAAATCCTGTTATAAAATAACAGGATTTATCCACCTCAGGGGTCTGACTGTTTTATGTAAGTAACCTTCTAAACTTTGCCCGCCCTGCTCCTGAGGATTTTTTTAATAGCATTCTTTTAAGCTGACTTCCTTCTCTGATGGATCTTATCAGTTGTGTAACTTCTTCTTCTTCTTCTTTTTTTTTTAGTCTTTTCCAGACAGGGTTTCTCTGTGTACCCCCTGGCTGTCCTGGAACTCACTCTGTAGACCAGGCTGGCCTCGAACTCAGAAATCCGCCTGCCCCTGCCTCTGCCTCCTAAGTGCTGGGATTAAAGGCGTGCACCACCACTGCCTGGCCAGTTGTGTAACTTTTATCAGCAGCCCAGTCCTACAGAGATCCGGCGTGTTGGTGAAGGCGGACTGTGGGCCGACCGGGATGCTTTGGGATGACGGAGCTGCAAGCGAGAGCCGGGGGCCCGAAGCTTCTGAGCCTAGCTTGCCTAGCGTGTCTGTTTCCTTCCTTCTCTCCACATCTCCTCCTCCCCTCTGCTCCCCTCCTCCCTCCCTCTCTCCCTCCCTCTTCTTCCAGTCCCTCTGTTGTCACCCCCTCCCTTGATTTAGGGAAATAAGCTGAGGTCAGAAGGACCTATGTGTTCCAGCTGCTGCTTAGCTGCTATTTTTAGCCTGGCCCTACATCAGGCTGGCACTAGGCCATGGTGGCATAGGGCCAGTACTTTGTGGGATTGGTGGCCAATGTCGGAAACTTAATTTTTCATCAGTCTAACTAAGTTTGAGATATACTCTGTCCTACAATGTTCTGTTAGTTTGTACTTTTAAAAAAGAACAATATTTTTTTTCTTTGAAAAAAGAAATGACTTTTAAAAATAGTCATCGTAAATGATAAATCTTGAAACACGTGCTATAGAGATTATTTTAGAGAGAAGAAAGATTGAAAAGTTGTCTTATCAGGCCAGACATAGATTTAGCTCAGGATTTGGGCGTTGTGGCGGCACCAAGAGGTGCAAAGTTTACGTGCCTCATTGATGTGCCTCTGCAGTTTTAGAATTGCCACTGCTGTTGAAGTTGTGGAGTCAGAGTTCAATTATGTAATTATAGGTGTCATCAGACCCAAACAAAACCTAACCAAACAATAAAAAAAAAAAAAAAAAAAAACCCAAAACAAAACCCAGCGTTTTTCCTGCTGTTCCCTTCGCTTACGCACGCACGTCTGTGGGTTCAGGTTTGTTAGACGATCACTTACTGTCCTTCATTGAGCTGCAAGGCTCTACCTGGGGGCCCGAGATCCGGGTCTAGACTCTGCGCACTCCCCAGCTGGATCATGGAGCTCACATACATTTCCACTTTCAGATGCATCTGCTTTAAGAACCTACTTGACTATCCACTGGACTGAAAACGGAAGTTAGGGCTCGTTTCCTTGTGACTTTGGGGAGGAAGTAAAGAGTGTCAAGGAAGGAAACGGCAGGGAGTCGAGTAAGGCTAAGATACACGGTTTCCACAGTGGTGCACAGAAAGCCGAGCCTGCAAGGGGCTGGGTTGTGTAGTTCAGATGACGCTGTGGCTTCCTGGAGCGGCAGTGACGATGAGTCCCATGTTCTCTGGAAAGTGGTCTGATGGGAGGCTAATGGTCATGCGCTGACCTGACACTGCCTTTCTAAGGCAGTGCAACACAATGACATAAAATCAGATTGATTTCTTCTTTAAGGTAGTTAGGGATGAATTCTAGGAACTTCACTTTTTATGAAAAGTTCAGGTCTCCAATGGCTTAGTGAAAAGTGGACGTGTCAAAGATCATCTTCCGGTGTTCTAGTTTTACTTTTCCTCCCTTCCTGAGGCAGTCTTGTATGTTTCTCAGGTTGACCTTGAACTCGTGGTCTCATGCCTTCACCGCCTCCATGGTGAGATTGTAAGCATGCAGTGCTATACTCAGCTCTACATCCTCATATAGTAAATCAGAGATGCTTTGAAAAACACGTGAATTATTTTTGAGCCAGGGTCTGTCAGAGCAGTCCGGAATACCTTGGCATTTACCATCATCTTTGCCTCTTTGCCGTGTACTGGGTTTGCAGGTGAGTGCCACCATGCCTGGCATGTTGGAAAAGAGCAAGGTGGGCACTTGGACAAGATTGATCTAAGAGTCTTTCGTGATGAAGGCACACAGTGATCACAGCCGGAATGTCTTGGGGATGGAGGATCAAGTGCATTAATGTATATCACTGAGTAGTGAGTAGTCCCCATGTTGCAGCCAGAGGCTGCATGCTCCACAGATAGGAGGTTTTCGTGAGGTAACCTCAAGACAGTTATCTTGTGTGTAGCTTGGAGAGTGACCAAGTGACGTCAAGGGTTACGTTACTGTCTGTTTTGCTTTCATAAGCTTGATTAAAACCAAGGTTCTAGAGGTTAGACCAGTGGACCTCAGAACCCCTGTAGGCAGAGTGTTTGGTGAGAGAGCTGCTGCTTTTCAGTTTCCTTGGCTCCCTCTTAGCATTTTGTTTACTAATCGCAGGGAATTCCAATGGCCTGGGTAATATTAGTTTTGTTTTTAGTCAGGATGCTGCTGCAGTGGGAGAAAAAAAAAAAAAAAAAAAAACGAGCACATTCACTTAACAATAAAACGTTTCAAGTGGATTTAAAAACTATTGTACAGATTTTCGTTTTATTGAAGATTTTCATGTTTTTATAAAGCACTTTTCCTTTTTCAGGGATAAAGATTGACCACAAAGCCTTGCGCATGTGAGGCTAGGCTAGCTCTCCACCATCGGCTTCTTTAATCTCTACAATAACTCACTCTATTTTCACAGTTCAGATATATTTAGGAAGTTGGCGACAGAGCTAGTAGTGACTGAGTCTCTTTACATTTTAGTGCGAATTAGGCCCGGGCTTGTGTACTGATTTATTGTTTAGCAGTGGCTCTTCTTTGATTTTGAAATAGTGAAACTTGTGGGGTTTTATGTCTAAGAAATGTACTTTAAAGTTTTTCTTTTGTCTCGGATTTTTAAATTTTGTACATATGGGTGTTTTGCATGCACATGTACCATTTGTATATTTGATGCCCATGGAGGCTGGAGGAGAGCCTTGCATTCCCCTGGGGCTGTAGTTCTACACTGTTGTGAGGAGCCCTTTGGGTGCTGGGAATCAAACCCAGGTCTTCTGGAGGAGCAGCCAGTGCTCTTAACTGCTGAGCTGTTCCTCCCAGCCCCCCTGAAATTTATCTTTTTGGCAAAAGTGTATGGTTTGTATTTCTTAAATGCCCTCTGCCCCATGTATGTGCCCTCCTTCTCCCCCTCTCTGTATCTGTGTGCCTGAGTGAGTGCGTGCGTGTGTGTGTGTGTGTGTGTGTGTGTGTGTGTATGTGCCTGTGTGTCTGTCTCTATCTCTCTGCCTGTGCGCATGTATGAGAGAGAGAGTGTGTGTCTGTATCTTTATCTCTTTGTGCCTGTGCGCTGTGTACTTGTGTGTGTGGGGGGGTTGGTGGGGGCTAGGTGATAGTGATGGGTAAGTTCAGATAAGCACAAAACATTCCAGCAACTCTGGTCAGGTATGGTAGGCACTCTGTGGTTCCAGACATTTATACTTTATTGGGCTGGCTTATAATGTTGTTATATACAGTCTTACTGCTAGAGCTGGGGATGACGGCTTATACCTGAAATAGCATTCAGGAAACGGAGGCAGTTCAATTTTGGTGAGTTCTGTTTGGGCCCTGCTGGCCTTACAGGGGGAGATTCTTTCTAAAACAATGACAGACAGACAAAATCCCAGGAATCTGAAAGTAGTTTTTTTTCTCTTTTCAGACCCTGATTTCTTATCCAAGGCAGGGTATCTTTTGCCCTTGTGTGTATGTGTAAGTTTGACATGCAACAATTTGCCTTGATGTCTTTTGTGGCAGTCTATCTTATGACAGTCTACCTTTGTGGCTGCTTTAGCAGCATCTCTGCTGCTGCGTTTCTGCAGGCTAATGCTTGAGTTGCTGTTTGCCTTTCAAATCTTTATGGTTGTGGAGAAATCTTTTTCTGCTCTCCCTCCGAACAGTTGAGATTTGAATTTTGAACCTAATTCTGTTATGAAGCAATATTGAGCACATGTAAAACTTCAAAGGTCTTTTAAATTTTTATTTCAAATAGGCTTGACTGTAGTTTAGGCTGCCCTCAAACTCAGTACTCTTGTCTTAGCCTCCTGAGTGCTGGGATTACCAGTGTGCACCCCCACCTTGGTGCCTGGCACTCATTCTTGCCCTAGAGTACCTTTGTGCTGCCTTTTTAGAAATTCTAGTAGCACACCATCTGGTAGGTTATGCAGGTGCAATGGATTTCTACTGAGATTGAAGAATGGTCACTCTGTCCAGTGAAGGTAAGTAGACCTGTAGGTTGTGAAATTCTACAGTTAGTGAAGAGATCAACCGAACTTGAGAACTCAGCGATGGAATTAATTTTAATGTGAAAGTTGCTGGAAATGAATGACAGTTTCTTAGGAGAAATCAGTGTGCCTAATCTCATCTCAGATTGCAGATTTCTATGCATCTTTGATGAGGGGAGCATCCGTTAGCTAATCAAATGGACTGAAAGGCAGAGTGCTAACAAATGTAAAAATATTCTGCCACATGTGCTTCTGAGGTCCTTTGAGTTTGCTGTTGTACAAAAATCTTCTTAAGAATGGATGATGAATTTGTAGTTTGAAAAAAAAAAGCTGGTGAATTTTAAGTCCAGGACGGCCAACTATCAACAGTATTAGTCAGTATGTGTATTGTAGACATGGAAACTGTCATTTCCATGGATGATAGATGATATGCCAGGCCTGGGGATGTGTGAAACCTTTTTTTGCATTGGAAAAAAAAGTTCCAAGTTTTTATATATCTTCAATTTTCTGAGTATGCGTTGCTGTAACTTAGTCTTTTAATAGATTTTCAGTAAGAATATGAATACTGGATAGATGATTGGCTTTTGGTATTAGGCTGTTGTATAATGTTTCTTCTTCTTCTTCTTCTTCTTCTTCTTCTTCTTCTTCTTCTTAGGCTGTTGTATAATGTTTCTTCTTCTTCTTCTTCTTCTTCTTCTTCTTCTTCTTCTTCTTCTTCTTCTTCTTCTTCTTCCTCCTCCTCCTCCTCCTCCTCCTCCTCCTCCTCCTCCTCCTCCTCCTCCTCTTCCTCTTCTCCTCCTCTTCCTTCTTCTCCCGTCCTCTTCTTCCTCCTCTTCTTCTCCCTTCCCCTCATCCTTCTTTTCTTTTCTTCTTTTCCTGTGGTTGGAGAGGCCTTTCTTCTAGCACTTACCAACAAGCTATTCTGAAAGCAGTTCATGTATTGGATGGTTGCAACTTTGAATAGGAAAGCCTGGCTTATTCCCATGCAGAATGGTATTTGTGGTTTGCCCAGGAGATCCTTGGCATTATGTATACCTTTGTAGAATTGAGAGAACCCTTACCCTTTTACTTGATACTTCAGTTTTTATAAAGACTGTCATACCTGGGTAGGTTAAAGCAGGAGAACTGAGTTTTATAACAGCCACAAGGTATGACCTAGTTCCCCTCACCCCTCCAAGAATACCCAAACAAAACTTGGAAAACTAAACTTAGTCTTTTGACAACCCTCTCCCAGCAATGACTTGAAAAAGCACACACAACTTCAAGGCACCCGTAGGACCTTGTACATTGGCTAGTTAGCAGGAATAGTTTGTTAAACTGATCTACAAAACACTGATGACTTTCCCTTGAATGTTTTCAGACTTGGTTTTGGAGTACAATGGGATTTACTAGAGGCGGTTTTTAAGCAAGAATTTAACCGTATGGGTGTACTTGGCTTGGCTCTCAACAGGGTTGGGTGTCCAGAAATGGAGAGCTCACCCGTTTCGTTTGCCCACTCTGTCTTGGTTGTGCCCCTTTCCTGGACTTCTTTTGCTCTGGCAACTGCCTTTTCAATTCTGTTGGGTGGTTTTTATGTGTCTGTGTCCTGGAAAGCCACGCGGATGGAACCTGGCATCCTGTCTCCACCCATAGTCTTTTCTAGCCGTATAAGGTTAATGCATTTCCCCTTTGCTGATTTGTTAGTTGCGTTTCTGAATTACTTTATACCACAAAGCTCTTTAAAACTTGAGTTGCTCTGTACTTGTATATGTTCATGATTATGTATGAGCAGGACACACACACACACACACACACACACACACTGAGATAAGGAGATCAGCTCTTAGAGTCTGCATGTATCATAGCCAGGAGGATGCTGTTTGCATCTGCCTGTTTTTGGAACCTTCAGTGGCTTTCCTTTGCTCATAGGACCACAAGTCACAGCATGGCCCACCCCTGATCCTCATCTGTCTCTTGCATAATTATTTCTCTTGTCCTTCAGTGTGTCCAAGCTGCTCTGTCACCTAGGATGCCCTTCTTTGCTTAGTTTGTGCCTTGTTTGAAATCTGGCAAAACAAAACAAAACAACAACAACAACAAAAACGAACAAACTTCTCCCCTTCCATTTTTCCTGTTAGAATGTAAGGTCCATGAGTGCAGACAAGCGTTTCTAGTCCAACACATAGTTGGATCTCAGTAAAAGCTTGTTGATTCAATGAAAGAAAGACGTGGTGTTTTGCCCTAGAACTAATTTTTCTGACTGTCCAGAAGGGAGGCACTGCCTCATCTATCCTCACCCCACCCCTCACGTGAAGAACATGATGGTTGAAAGGTATTTCCGTGTTTTATATCTGTAGTCACTTGGAACTACTCCCACAGTACCCAGAAGGTGTATTTGCACCCGCTGCTGGTAGACTTTCTTAGAGGAGAGCTCCCTGCTCTTTGCATATAGTAAGTTACCACCTTACCACCGTTGGATGCACTGGAATGTGGGTTTGTGTTCTATGGGTTGAGAAACTGACTCATTTGGAAAGAGCAGACAGCTCCGTTTCCAGTCGCAGGTTGCGAGCGAATGGGAGGTGTGAGGGATGGGTTGCCATCTTTCCTTTGCTGGAGCTCAGAGGTCACTCCCTTTCTCTCCCCCCCTGCCCCCCCCCCCCCCCCCCCCCCGCAGTTCTCCTGACGAGCAGTTCTGCTTGGTCAGAGTAGACACTGGCTTGCGCTCGTGCCATATGCGGGGTCAGCGTGGGGCCATCCCAGTCTGCATGGAGCCCCCCATGCAGTCCCCCCGCCCCCAATCATTTTAATCTTTGGCCCTCATTAATCAAACAGAAAAGTAGCAGGTCAGAGTGATGGGTGTAAGAAATCCTCCCCAAGCAGCTGCTGTATAAGGTTCTTTCTGTTAGAAAGTTCTACTGTTGGAGGTAGCCTTGGGAGAGCTTCATCTTTCTCTAGTGTCTTCTTGTGTGTGTGAGTCAGGATTGGGTCAGCCTTTATTTGTAATTTGTATAAATCTCTCCACTTTTGGAGTGCCGGTTCTGTGTCACGAGCGTGGTTTTTATGCTCCTTCCCACTCGAGTAGGAAGGCATCTGATTGTGTATGTGAGATGCCCAGTGCCTTACACAGGCGCACCATAAGGTGGACCTGCACTCCGAGGAGCCCCAAGTGTCAGGTAGAGTCGGCTTTGAGTGTTGTTTCCTAATGCTTATCATCTGGCGGGCGCTCGAACAGTGTCTCCTGACTTCTGAATTTGCTGTGGCAGCCATCTTTACACAAAGTAGTGGTCAGACGGCCCATCCGTGATGTAGTACCTTTATGCTCCTTGGAGCTGATCCTGTGCTTAGCTGAATATATCTTCTGTCCTTTGTTAGACTTAACAGAAAAATAGTGGTTTCTGTTAACATTGGTGACATTGTGAATTTGGCTTGATAAAAGCCCCACTTCCTCTAGAAGTGGTTTCCATTAGAGCGTGGTTTTCAGGAGGAGACATGGCAGCAGTGTCTGGAGGAGATGCTCCGAGGAGCTCGGTGTTACAGTGGTGCTGCTGCTGCAGGACCGTGGCTCTGGGCGCCTTAGGTTGTGAGCAGTTCCGCTGGTGGAGGCCCATTGCCCTGGTCACTCTGTTGCTATCAGATTACAGCCTTACAGGCCTGCCAAAAATCACACAGCAAGCCTTGGGTTTCCCTTGTTTTTAGCGGATGTCCTTGTTATCAGGAGAGGAAGATTAGATGGATATTTCTAGGTAACATCCGGTCTCAGCTTTTGCGCTTTCCCGTATCTTCTCGAATTAGTGGGGCTCCATTCTTCTACCCTTCTGCTCTCCAGCAGGAGTTATTTGTGGCGGTTACAGCTTTCCATGTGGTCTGGTTACAAGTTAAAAGCTTCGCAAGTCTATATAACTTGCCATAATTTTAACACTTTTTACTGTTTTGATGAGCTGATTTACACAAGTACCATATAAAATTCCACCTCTGCTGTACAGTCGCTGGAACATTGAATGAGCTCTGCTTTTTATGACCAAGTTATGGGATGAGTAATTACTCTCTAGAGTGAATGGCTCAAAATGAAATAACTGTATGCTTAAGGTGCGATGTGACACCAGATGTACTTAGGCCTCAGAGGTATGTAATTATCTCGCTACACCATCACATCCACACAAGCACATTTACGCTCATGGCAAGAGGTTTATTTGCAGAAGAAAACCCACTTTCTGGGAAGTGAAGGAACAGTCCATTATTTTTGAGGGATTCAGAAATTGTTTTGTTTTACAGGTGCCATCTCAATTCCCCTACATTTCTTTAGGGCATAATTTAAACTATACATCAGTGGATCCTGGAATAAACAGGTCTACTCTGGCTTTTAGATATTAAGGGTGGTTTAGGGATTTGCCCAGAGCACCGTGCCTCTCCTTTTCCCAGCTGCTACTTACGCTAACTTGATCCGTGCTCCATTCCTAGACTCAGTTTTGATTATCAGTTATATTCATTAAAGGCAACACCTGTATTTTGGCTTTCCACTGCAAAGTAAGATCTTTCGTTAGGCTACTTAGATTTTAAGTTTTATGTATTCTGTCTGGTCTCATGGAGCAAGAAGAATTACTTTAAATTGATTAGTCCTTTCTCCTTTTAATTGAGTGTTAAAGTAATCCTTGAATCACATAAAAATGTGTCTTTTTTTTAAAATAAAAATTTCTGCTACCTGCATAGGCTTGTTTTCTGTGCTGTTTTGAAAGGTATTGACTTGCTCAGCAGGTCGCCTTCCCTACCAAAGGGACCAGATGCTTGTCTTGGAGATTGAGGGTGGTGGTTAGGACCTAGCTAGCTCCCTGTTCACAAGCCCAGGAGAGGAGAATTCCTTACCTAGGGATCCACGGAGACCTGTAGTGGCTTCTTAGTCCTCCCCTGGGCTAGAGAAAGCGAGCAGAGATGGGCCTTGGCTTTGGGACTCAGGAGTGAACCTCGTGATGAGAGCTCACTTGTTTGTGGTGTGATGTTTACGATGTGATCCTCCCGAGAGAAGTTAATGAAACACAGTAATAGGCTACAGATGCCACAGCCACAATGTCACCTGAAAGGTTTTAAAGCAATCTAGAAACATTAAGATTCAAATTCTTAAAATTTGAATTCACAAATATTTTATGGAAAAACTAGTAAGTTGTTACCAGTGTGCCGGTCAGTGTGGCGTCTGTAGTTACAAGCCTTGGGTCACCGTTGAGCACTGACATGGGCACTCACTTGTCATGTAGAACATTGGCATGTGGCAGGCTAGAATTGGGATTGTACACATTCGATTCTGAAGACTTAAATTTGAAGACAACAGAAGAATTAAAGATATTATGACTTAATTAAGTGAAATAACATTTTGTATTAAATGTATTAGTACTTTCACATTTTAAACTTTAAAATATGGCTAACTTAAGATCCAAGACACTGAGTCTTCATTTTAGTTTCCTTTCAAGTTGACACACTTTTTCAATCTTAAATTTCTAAGATGGATGTACTATATGAAGGGTGGAGGATGATCGCTTTATTGGCCAAGGGTTTGCTAATAATCTGGGCTTAGATATTACTTCTTGTGATAGAAGTTCAGTGAGTTGGTATTTAAAGTTTTTTTTCCCCTAGGCAGAATATAAAGTAAGTGCTAAAATTATATTTAAAACTTATCCCTTTAAAACAAAGTAGAATTTATGGTAATTAAAGGAAGCTGTCTCTAAGCCACCCTGCCTGCCTCCTTCCCTTTCTCCCTCTGTCTCCACCCTCACTTTCTCTTTGTTTGAAGACAGATAAATGGATTTTCCCTGAATTTAAAAGTGCGTTTGGCATCGGCTTAAACTCAGCAGGGAGACAGACCAGAAGGTAGTTTCTCTGTAGTAGTTTATACTGTGGCCAGTTATACTGTGATCAGCAGGTTCGTTACCACCAAGACATCACTGTCCTGGCCATATAAGTCCTGACTGGAAAGTTGAAGCTGCCATCCAGCACCTCAGGATTTTAAATCTTCCAAGTAATTTAAACATTAACACCACCATTGGCCCAATAGACACTGTTGAGTGTCCACACAGAGGAGGGGAACCTGAATCGTCAGTACAGATGTTAGAAAACAGGAGGTCACTGAATTTGATTGCTCACACAAAGAAGGCAAGATAAAATGATGAACTGCAGAAAGATCCCCAGCAGGGTGATGGCGTGCCCGGGAGGTAGGATTGCTGGACCCTGCAGGAGCTAGAGAAAGGGAGAAGAGTCATCTGCCTTCTCTCCCGTTCTTGCCAGCCTTCACCAGTGCCTCTCCGAGGCTGAACCCCAGGAAAAGCCAGGGTGACCCAGGAGTCCAGAGTGGTGGGCGTGTACCTTGGTAGTGATTAGCAGTCCTGAGATAGATGTCAGAGCCCAAGCTGTGGGCAGACAGGGTTAGAAGTGGCACATTTAGTTACTATACTTTAAAATGAAGCAGTATTTGACATAGTTAAGAGGTGCCTGTAATATTAAAAAATCTCGAAATATAATAGTCTTCTATGTTTATGAAAACCAAATGTCTTTTTGAAATAATTTTACTGCATCTGGGGAATTCTTTACAGGGACTTGTGACTGTAGGAGATGGCTTTTGTGGGTTTTCTTGGAGAGTTTGATGCTTTCTTCCTATTCTTGGTCTATTTTGACTCTTCCTAGGTGAGGGGTTCCCAACCAAGCTGCCCTTGGTTGTTAGTGCGGTTGCATGGCAGACTCAGAACACTGTCATTTCCCCTTGAGCAGTGTGCTCTCAGTGTGCTCTCATCCCCTCTGTAAGCAGTTTGTAGAGTATGGACTGCTAAGATTTACAGCCTACTCTGTAGGTGCCAGGCAGCGATCAACAGTACTTTTAAAATTCATTGTATTAGAATAATCTCCAACGATGTGTTAGTGGTGTCCAGGAGTTTTGAGCAGAAAGGGATTTAATACAGAGGATTGGTTACAGTGCATTTGGAAGGAGCTAAGGGAGAGAGTGGTGAGAGGTTAATGCTGGATCAACAAATAAGTTGAAAGTACGTTTATGTGTTTGCGCACATTGCATAGGTAAGTTCTGAAGGGACAAAGTGAGGAGGAGATGTTACAGTTTCCTGGGTCAGACAAGTGCCAAGTGACCTGCTACATCTCTTAGACTCTGCTGCTTAGAAACCACACAGATGAACCCGGGGCCATCCTCAGTCCTTTGCTGCTGTGCCTGTGGGTACCACTTGAAATAGGATCCAAAGGTCTTTTCCCTCCTCACCTTACGGTCCTGTTACTGTTCTCGGACAAACCAGACTGGAAGACAATCGACAGGGAGTTTGGAATATGCAGTTGGTAGACTCTCAGTCCATGTGCCACATTAGACATTACACATGTGGAGACAGAGGCCCGCAGACAGCTACTATACGGCAGAGGTGGACTGTGAATTCAGGCAGTGTGACAGCAGCCCTCACCCTTAGCTCCTCTTTGGATTGTGCTTCTGTGTCTGATGATTGGACTTTTCTCCTTGTTGATGTGCACCTCAAATGAGTGGGTGTTTCTAGTGATTTTTGCCTATTTAATACTTACTTTTCTTTAGATTTCTCTAGACCAGTCTCTTTAGGTCATCACTGACTTTGTAGACAGTGATGTTTTGTAGCGGGGGTGTTTTGGCTTCTGTTTCTCCTTGATTTTCCCCTGGCCTTTAACCCCCTGGGCGTTAAGGCATTGCAGCCTGGGCCGCCATAGAGCTGCAATGAGATACTGTGCCCTCCTCTCATGAGGTTCTTGCTTTTCTTCTTTTTCTCCCTTTCTTAAGTATTGATCACTGTCTTGGGCTGAGTTGGAATTTAGATATAAGATGATTTTTAATGTTCATTTTTGTATTAAAGTCTAATAGAAAAATATCAAACAGACATTGCTGTGGCCTTTTCCTACTGTGGAGATGGCACGGTCTCTGAGGAGTCAGCAGGCTCTCCTTGGGCAGTGGGGAAGAGCACAGGAACTTGGAGAGGACTTACTTTCCAGCGCCTAACATCTGCCTGCTCAGCAGTGTATATGCCAAGCGCGATACTGGTGGTTGCCTTTCTTTAGAATAAAACCCCTTAACTGTGGTAAGCAGTAGAACTGGGGTTGGAGCCCCCATCTCACTGGAGGCCAGGGCTGCCTTTACATCACTTGGGGGTACATCTCAATCTCTTACTTTTAAAATGAGGAGAATTGCCAAGGTTTCCAAGAAGATAGTGAAAAAGTTTTATTAAAAATAGAATTCGCCATGAGAGATTTTGACACCTAGAAAACAAATAGACAGCCCTAAATCAAGTTGCCATGATGTGAGTCTATTGTAGTATCTTCAGACATGGAGGTAGATGGTTTAAATGGACATCCAAACCCTTTCTTGTTATACAGTATCCGTCATAAAATACCTAACAGGTCTTTCTGGGTCTGTATCAGTGGAGTGAATATACTTCTGGCTCTGTAGGAAACTTTTCAACTCTCATTTCCTAGTAAGTATTCTCCAGTTCTTTACCTGTTCACACCTAGCTTGTAAAATGGGAGGTTCATAAGATACACTGAGGATAACTTTGAGGTTATTTATTTTTTGTTTTGTTTTGCTTTTCTACACTAGAGAAAGTTTGAGGGAGAATGTGAGCTCTTTGGCTTGCTGCTACCTTCCCGGGCCTCTCCTCCCTTGGTTTTTGTGGTTAATGTCAAGCTTTCCAGAACTTTCTGTGTCACTGTGGTAGTCAGCTTTGAGTTGCTGTTAAAAAAAAAAGGGGGTTCCTGGAGATAATTACGAAGATGACAGGTTAATTTGATCCTGCATCTTTGGAGGTTCCAGTCTAAGACTGTCTCCTTGCTGTGGCCCCTGGGCCTGCTAGAGGGTTCCAGTGGTGGAGCACACTGCTTACATCATGGCCCACGGTGCTTGGTTTTGAAAGCTCCAGTTCATGTTCAGTTTGCTCTGTGGCTTCGGGCTTGTGCAGGAATGTATGGTGGAGCAGACTCACCTAAAGTCAGATAGAAAAGAGAAACCACCGGGAAAGAACTGTGGTCCTACAGTCCCCTGAAGCACAGCGAGTGACCCAAGGGCTTAGCAGCGGGCTTCATCTCCTAGAGGTTTGGCCCCCACCAGCTATATCACCCTAGGAAGCGCACTTTCACACAGGGATCCTGGGGATACTTTCTGAAGTGGTCACAGTCGCCAAGCAATGCTGTCTTCTCATGGCTTTACTTCAGGTCTCAGGACTTGCTTGTCTTTTATTTAAGTCTGCTTGGCTGTGGCAGTCATTTCAGACTGTGACAGTCTTCCTTCAAAGTGAGAATCTACATCACTACACGGAACACGTACACACACACATGCTCCCTCTCTTCTCTCTCTCTCTCTCTCTCTCTCTCTCTCTCTCTCTCTCTCTCTCTCTCTCTCAAAACTATTAATTAAAAAAGAGCTTCGTAAGAAAAGACTTAATCCTTAAAACATATGCCCTGCTCACTGATGTTCTTAATAATGCTTCCCCGGTTCCATTAGGAAATGCTTTGTGTGACCGACAGCATTGATTTTTTGACCTGTGAGTGAATCATGACTGAATCACTACTTGCAAAACACTGCTCTTAAGCCAGTGTAGTAGTTTTACAGATACCTTAGGTTGTGGGGAGCTTCCTCTGCACTTATTCAGAGACCATAAATATTTGAGGCAAACAAATAATTGTAACTTAAAAAAAAGGAGTGGGAAGATTTTTTGCCCTGCATTAGGAAGCCAAACTTGCTTGGTTTGTACTCTGGTCTAGGTCACTATTATTTCAGTTTTTACCTCTTTTAGTGTGTGAGAAAGAGCTGTACAAATGGAATATTTAAAAGATCCTACAACAAACTACATACATTTCCCATATAGCTTCCCTTCTGGATGCTGAATGTTTTAGACCAGCAAGTTTATTCTAGTGCCGCTTCAGGACATACTGTTTATCATGCCATAGAGATTTTAACTGACCCGGATGACTAATGGCTAATTGACTTGTAGAAGCTGGGGAGAAAACCAAGATATCAGGATGGACCTAAAAATGCTCCGTGTGGGCTAGGCAAGGTGGTTGCACACCTGTAATCCCAGGAATTGCCAGGCTGAGGCACATGACTGTGAGTTTGAGGCCAGCCTGGAATCCATAGCTCCTGCCATATAAAACCAGACAAAGGGAAAAACAAAACTAAGCTAATGAGAGGTGCGAGTGTCTAAGCCATTATTGAAGGAAGTGAAAATATGTTTAACTATTATTTAAAAGACAAAGATTCATTTAAAATTTTTGCTATTCACTTTAGCAGCTAGGACTTTGGAATAATCTATACAGCATAGTTTCTATTTCTAAAGATACAAAAGTGCTCCCTTTACATTAGAAGATAATGTAATGATCAAAATTGCAGTTGGTGTTTTATGCATTTTCATTTTTGAACATTAATTTGTATCCATCAGGATTCATAAAATTTGTGGAGCGTAGGTCAGATTTGGCCTGCCACATGTTTTTGTATAGCCTGAAAACTAAGAATGGTTCCTCCTCCTTCTAGTGATTAGAAAAATTTTTATAGAAAACTATTTTCTGATATGTAAAACTCATATGAAATTCAAAGTTTCAAGCTGTAAGCAAGCTGTCTTGGAGGATCCCCTGCTCAGTGCTTTGTAACGTAGTCCCTTCAACTTAACAAAATACTGAGTGACTTTTGGACAATAGAAATCTGTCTCTCAGTGTTGGAGGTGAGGAAGGGCGTCCTTGGAAGTCTCAGAGTCAGTGTGCCTGCAGGTTTGGAGCCTGATGAGGGGCATTTTAGCAGATGCTGCTCTGTGCGAACTCACGTGGTTGCAGATGTGGTGAGGATTCGCTCTCGTGCCTTCTTGAGAAAGGACACTCGTGTGATGCTTATCTTCTGAAAGCCCTCTGGAAGCCTTCAATTTTCTCATACCGTCACGTGGGGGTCATCTAGCATTCAGACCACAGCAGTTTACAAATTCTCTGTGACTGCTTTTGTGCCAGTGAGTTAAGTACTTGCTAGGGACTTTGTTGCCTGTAAAACCTCAACTGTTTACTTCTGGGTCCTATATAGAAAAGTTTGCTATATGTATTGTGTATGGCTTATACAGTTTGCATTTCATCATGAGTCAACAAAATGATGTATAAAAGTTTCAATGTAAAATGTCATGCTCACAAAATTAGATAATAAAAATAAATTGGAAGTTAAAAACATGAAACTTCTCCTCTCCTACGGTTTGTAGTTCAGCTAGCTTCTTGGGAGAATAATAGTGATAAGTTTTGAAAAGCAGTGTAGTTTCTGAAATGAGTGAGCATTTTAAAGGTGGTTCAGGTTTGACAGTGTTTCTTGTTTCTGGGTGCCCACCTCCATCTCTCTCTCCACTGTGTTACACTTTTCACCCATCCAGTGGGTACGTGCCTCCATGGTGAACTGTGACCATATTCTCTCTGGCCACGTAGTGGTTTTCAGTACTCAAGCATGCCTTAATGGGTTCATCCCTAAAAGGTTGGAGTTGTTTTTCTCTGCTGATGCCAAAGAGTACCTGCAATATATAGCACAGGGGGTGGATGGCCAACAGGCGCGTTCCGTCAGATCTCCACATTTGTCTGTGAGCTCAGTTGTTGTGTTTCAGATAAGTATGTCTGCTCAGTATCCTAGTTCCGTTTCCCTGTGGTACTCCAGCCCTCAAACCTGCCTCATGCTAGATGTCTCTTGTCAGTTCTGGCCCTTTTTGGATCAAGGGAGAAGCCATCTATTACTCTGTGAGTGTTTGAGCAGTTGAGTGCATCAGTTGATGCTCGCCATCCTGCCCTTTCTCTTGTGTAGCTGGTTTTGGAGAAAAAAAAAAATAGTAGTGCCACGCTAGTAGTTCCAGCAAGACCAAGGTTATCTGTAGGTCTAAGATTTTTTTCATATCTATATCTTTAGTATAAATATAGAGAAGCCTATGTGAGAAGCCAAATAGAGAACTTTGAAAAGTAAGGATTAGATGGATGGTGCTTACATGTTAGACGTTTTTTCTTTTAATTACTTAAGATGACTCAGAATCCTCTCTTGAGAACCTGGTATGTTCTCTGTAGAAGTCAGAAAGAAAGAACAGAAAAGAACAGTAAAGGCAGAAGAGAAGGGGGACCATGGCCGAGCAGGGCTTGGTTAAGTGACAGCCTAAGTAAGAGTGGAGAACATTAAACAGTGGGGGGGAAAAGACTCAGGAACTCATTGAGAGCAGTTCAAGGCCACTTGGTATGGGGCCAAAGCCAAATATGTCACTGTCCCCTGAGGAGTCACTGCTATTGCTGACTGATCACTGACCTCTGTGTGGAAATCACTCAGTGGCTGCTTTCTAAGAATCATGTTTGTGCCTTACAACCATTCCATGATGACATAGAAACTGTGCTCATATCTATTTAACTTACTTCTTAAGTATTTTAGGGCACTGCTGCACCCCCATCCTTTGAAGGAGGGACTTGTTAGCTGAACAAGTTTGGCCTTAAACCCAAGCGTCCTTCAGCATCCCAGAGTAGCGTGGGTGCCAGGTGTGAAGGGAGCTCTGGACACAGAAATGCTTACGTGTCTATTTTAGTGTTGAGAAAAGTAAGATCTCTATTTTTCCAAGTTTGATCACTGAGCTGTGCAGTTAGGTTTGAGTCTGGATCAATTCCAGAGTCTGAACTTTTTTCTGGTATCAAACCCCTTCCAAAGAGCAGGCCGTGCATGGAGTCTTGTAGGTAGGCTTTCTGGCTTTAGGTCCCGGCGCCTTTTCTGATTGCTGACCAGTGTTTGGTGGTTTGTCTCCACAGATAAGATGTAAAGTTGTTTGTAGCAACTCCACAGGACTGTTGTGAGAGTCACTGAGGCTTTGTGTGTAAACGGCCTCATGCTCCGCTGTGCATGGCAGGAACTCTGCCCTCTTTTATACTCCTAACAGACAATTTTCCATATTTTAAGTAAATGCTTAATAAATTCTAGAAAAATATCCTTTATATAGGTTCCAGGGATAGAACTCAGGATCATCAGGTTTGCACAACAAGCACTGCTGCCTACCGAGGAGGAATCCAGCCTACCGAGGAGGAATCCAGCCAACCTGGAATTTTCAATCATAAAAGCTAATGTCATTAAATGATCATTGTTAATTTTGACCTTAGAGTCTGCCCTACTCATTTGACAGTTTTGAAGGCAGACAGCATGGTGTTTGATTTTCTTTCACATAGCTTGTGGAGGTATACAATTGGAGAAACTTAGCATCTCATTAGTCACAATAATCACCAACTACTACTCAAGTGAGCAGACAATACAGGGGTGTCCAACACCAAAGATACCTTGTAAGATACTTAAAATATTTCTGAGAGCTTCTTAAAGTAATAAATTAAAAAAAAAAATCCAAACTTGAACTCAAGTCACCTAAACCTGAGTCCCTGAGGAGTCAAATCTAGCCAATGATACAGTATACATTTGTTTATTGTAAAGGTTTATCAACTTTTAGTTCTATGAAATGGTGGTTAACACACAGTGCTCACTTACTGGAACAAAGGAAGGATGTGTTTGACTTTGATCCAATGTTCCAGTTAGCTAATTCTGCAGTTGATAACTGTGATTGAGCTAAAGGGTAAGTTCTCTCACAGAATGAGGTGCTCAGCTCACCAAGAGCCAGCATTTCCTATTAAAGTTAGTGGCCTTCGTGCCTTAGAATGAGGCAGAAGTACACAATCTATATTGAAAACCCAGGGAGGTGACATTACATCACTAAAACCTTCACTAAATATGCGCTGGCATCATAGTGCATCCCAGGTGAAATGCTACTTGATGAAAGCAATGCATGTAGGGTTTTCACTGTAGCTTTCTATCCTCCTTCCTTATGCACAAATGCACGCACACCTATTCACACTCAACAGACCTTCCTGTGTCTTGGAAGTGGTGATGGATGAATAAGCGCAGGTGAATTACCAGAGGTCATCCGGCCAGGGCAGAAGCAATAGTCGAAGTGAAGACACTTTCACTCTCCTCTGCTCCTCCTGATGCCAGATCTCCAACTGAGAGCTGACCACTTTGCATCTCAGTTAGGCAACTGGATCAAGGTAGGAGGGGTGTCATGATTGTATCCTAGATTGGAGGCCTTTCTAGATAGCGGGTTGGTGATAAGAGTAGTTATATCCACTGCAACACAAAGCTAACTGAGTACCCACAGGCCTCCTGCTAAGCCAAAATCTCAAATGGAGGGCCTGACATCATAAAAGAGACCCCCCTCCACACACATCACACATCACACATTACACACACACACACACACACACACACACACCCTCACCCATGGCTGGTGCCTGCTCCCACAACAATTTTAAGTGCAACAAAAGTCAAGTTTCATGGATATAGATTGCCAGCACCTCTTCCCCTCCTGGGGAGGCTGTAGATAAACCAGTTTAGGAAACCTCACCTTAAGGCTTAAATCCATATCTAATTCTATTCATAAGGAAATGAATTCCTAGATAACTTCTAAGGTTCAAGATGAGCTTCGAAGAGATGATCCTGGAGCCTGAACCATCTGCAGTGCTTATGCGAGATGGCCTTGTTGTTGCCCCAACACTTTCCTTTCTGTGGAAGGTTTCAAAGGACATGCAACTTTCTGGCCTCTGTTGGTCTAAATATACCTAATCTGTTCTTGTATTTTACACTTGTGACTACTTTTTTGAAAACTTTTAATAAAAATAAAGAAATCATGTTACAACACCTTTGCAAGACAGTGGGAAAAAAGTTGTTCTATATCCTTGTTATTTGACCATAGTCACTAGAGTAGCGTTTCTTATGATTATATTTTTCTATGCATTAAAGGCCTTCATTATCTGTACATTGTTACATCTGGCTATTGGTTTAGAACCAGGTTAAGAACTTTTTTTTATGTATTACGTGCCGAAATTATTTTAATGACTAATAAACAGTGGGTTTATCGTGTTTGATGTAACTGTCATCTTTACCTTTAGCTGGCTTCCAGGTTTCCTCCTTGGTGTGGCAGGCAGCATTCCTCTCGTTAGGCACCTCCTGTCGCTGTGTCCCGCCCCGCTTGTGATGTTTGCTCTTAGGTTTCCAGGGTGGGAGGTGGAGCTGGAGGCCATGTTGGGTGCTTTGATGGCGCTCCGAATGCATGGCCAAGCTGCCTACTCGTTTCGGCACTCACTACCACACTGGGTTGTCTCATCCTTTCTCCACATTAATGGCAAAAGTGAGCTGCTAACTTTACTCTGAAAATTTAGGGGTATTCATGAAAGCTAAAATGCTTATATATTTTTCACATTTTCTGGTTGATGGATTTTTACTCCCCTTCCCACTAGTTGGTACAGGTTTGTAGAGGCTTGCAACCGCGCTGAGCCAAAGTGGTACTGAGCAGGAGCTCAGCAGACATGGGTAGCCTGAGTCCACCCCTGCTCTGCCCCCAGGGGCGAGAGATCTGCAGGTGCTGTCACCTGGAGGAGTTTAGGGCACTGGAAAGATTTTACTGTGAATGATTCCGTTTTTGTTTTGTTTTGTTTTTTTGCCTTATATCTATAAATTTCCTTGCCTTTTCTTGATTTTATTTTTGTTTTAATTTTTGAGACTTGTTTTTTAAACATAGACAGCCAAAGATTGGTCTGGACTCCTGCTTGCGCTTGCTGCCTCATCCTCCCAAGCTCTGAGGTAGCAGGTGTGCGCTGCTGTACTTGGCTTCTAGAGTTCGCACCCGTCCCCCCCCCCCCATCTGTTTCTTTAAGTTTATGACATTTGCTTCTCTTTAAGCTACTTAGATATCTCTTTTGTATTTTAAACTTTTAAAATTGATGATGGTTCCAGCATTCTGTGTTTATTATGAAGGTGTAAAAACATTCCTCAGAAATAAAAATTCCACTTTTAAATTTGAAAGTTGACACTATTTTGTAGCACAACCAAAAGTTTACAGTTTGATCACACAGTGTTATTTAAATAATTTGGTAACATTTTTACCTGTGGCTTTTATTCAGATTACTAGGACTATTATTACCTCAGAGCTTAGGAGAATGAGGCAGAAGAGCGAGGAGTCCAGACCAATCTTTGGTTGCCTGTGTTTAAAAAACAAAGTCTCAAAAATTAAAACAAAAATAAAATCCAGGAAAGGCAAGGAAATTTATAGATATAAGACTTAAAAAACAAACAAACAACAACAACACAGAATCATTCACAGCTGCTTGTTAGTTCTTGGGTAACTAATTATCAGCAGTTGTGTGTCTCTTTAGAAAAGATGCCCAGATCTCTTTTTCCTTTTAGGTGAGTTTTCTATAGGAATTTGTATCTCGGGGTCACGTGGTGTTAACAGAGTGTCCAGGGAGCAATTAGGAGGGCAGACTGTTAAATCTTTTGCCTCAAGACAAGACCATTAGGTGTGCTGTATATGATCCTCAAGGGGCGTAAATAACTAAGCGATTCATAGTCATCTTTTTTTTTTTTTATTTCGAGGTATGTCTGAAACTTCATAGACAGATCACAGGAAGTTTATCTACTGGAAGCACACATTATTCTCATCTGATTATGTTGAGGAAGTGTATTACAGGTTAGTGAGCGAACATTGGCTATGCGAATTTTAAATCCCACGTTTGATTTTGATGTGAGTGTCCTAACAATTCCCTTGTGGCTCAGACGGGAGCAGATCTTCTAAATGAATTCCCCTGTGTCTGCTGAAGAGGTGGTTTTCTTAGCCTATGAGTTCACTGCATGATGGTCCTTAGAACTCTGCACTGCCCGTTTGCTGCCTGTATTCTAGAGCATTGTTGAAAGAAGGATTATTTTTCCTCTTTCTGCTATTGTGCATGCATAACACTTAAATGACAAAAATCTCTAAGGTTAGGCAGTCTTCTTTGGGCTGGGATATAGTATATATAGATCTATAGGGCTGGAGAGTAGAACATGTGCTTAGCACATGAGGTTCCTTCCTTAGTAGTAACAGCTTTTCTTTGACACCAAGCCTTTCAAACCCCATTATTTTCTCTCAATATCCTCTTTTTTTTTTAATTTCTGTATTTAAGTTTCTGAATTACCACATTCGCCTCATATTCTCCATCCTGCTCTCCTGTTCCACTCCATGTTTCTCTCCTCCACTGAACCCTTAGACTGCACTGTTGCTGGAGGTGGTGGGACTTTCTCAGTAACCTTGCTGTGAGAAGCGGACAGGTCTCTGCAAGACGGCTGAGTTATAGGACCACTCTAGGAACACAGTCTCTTTGAATTTCCTAAGTCCAGGCTTTTCTGATTTGTATCTTACTCCCTGGAACCTCTTCCTTCTCAGTAAGGCTCCCCACTTTGATAATGCTCTCCTGGGCCCTTTTCAGTTCTCATCTCCTGTCAAGAAACCGTGTGCTGGCTTCCAATGTTTACTTTCCTGAGCAACAGACTCACAGAGTTCAAAACTGTTCACTGTGTTCTCTTTAGTGACTTAACCCATGTGTGAGTCACGTGTAACTGTTTCTTCGAAATCTGTCATTCTCTGCTTGTTTTCTGAGTCCCACCACCATCCATTGAGTTATTCAAACCAGAAAGTTATTACTACCTTACCATTTCTAATTTCCCCACCCCTGATATCTTTTTGTGGTAACATCTCCCTTTGACATCAACCTTGCTGCCTTCCCTGAGTCCTGTGACAACCCCGGGTTCATTGCAGAGCCTTTCACTGCTTGTCCTCACTGCTCTGCAGTGACCTGTCTTCCCCGTGGACCAGGTCATCTAAAAGCTTGTAGGATTATGTCCTTTCTTTGTTTATCTTTTACTGATTTCTCACTATTTCTGAGGCCAAAATTGTTACTGCTGCCTACTGGCCTTTCACAAGTGGACCTTGTCTATTTTAAGTTGAATGTTACTTCATGTTTCCCTACCCCTTCAAAAGGTGCTGTGTTTCTATTTTGAAATTTGAGATTGTTTATTATTAAAACTCCAAGAGATAGATAAAAATCAGTGCTTTGGTGTTGTTTTAATTAGGGTTTATATTGCTATGAAGAAACACCATGACAGAAAAACTAGTTGGGGAGGAACAGGTTTATTATTTGGCTTACGCGTCCATCACTGTTTATTACTGAAGGATATCAGGACAGGAACTCAAGCAGAGCAGGAACCTGGAGGCCGGAGCTGATGCGGAGGCCATGGAGGGGTGCTGCCTACTTTACTGGCTTGCTCCTCATGGCTTGCTCACTCTGCTTTTTTATAGAACCCAGGACCGCAAGCCCAGGTATGGCACCACCCACAGTGAGCTGAGTCTGCCCCCAATGATAACTATTGAGGCACCTTCCTCTCTGATGACTCTAGCTTTCGTCAAGTTGACCTAAAACTAGCCAGTATACTGTTGAAGTACTTCTTTTACTTTAAAGGAAAAGCTTTTTGGCTTATAATTAAAAAAAATATCTATTTTATTTTTTAGTATTATATTATAATTACATAATTTCCCCCTTCCCTTTTCTTCCTTTCCTCCCTTTACACCTTTCCACATACTTCCTCTTGCTGTCTTTCAAATTCATGATCTTTCATTAATCAGAGTCACATACATATATGTGTACTTAGATACGCATATATTCTTATATACATAACTCCAGCCTGACAAGTTGGTATGTTATTTACATATGTGTTTTCAGGGCCCACCTTCTGTATTAGAGAGCCGGCGTGTTTGCTCTTTGCTGGAAAGGGTCTTTCTCCTGCTCGCTCTTACCATCCTTTGGCTGCCTGTAGTTCTTTGTGTAGGCCTCCCTCGCCTTCGCATGTCTGCTGATTTCCTAGTTCAGCTCCTGCTTAGGCAGTCGTGTTGGTGAGCCTTTATGGGTGTGGCTTCTGACATTCCCAGGAGACAGTCTCACAGCAAACTCCTTGATCTTCTGGTGATCCTTAGCCTTAGATGAGGGTGTTGTGTTGTAGCTGTCTCTGTTGGACTGGGTTCCACAGGCTGGCATTTTGATTACTTGTGGTTTTTTGTTATGGTCTCCTCTTGTTGAAAAGTGAAGTTTCCTTGATGAGGAGTGAAGACTAACTACCCTTCCCCGTGGGGACCAGGATAAATATTTAGAACGTAGTTAGGGCGTATGCTGGTTTAGTAAAGTGGTGGCTGTAGACCCTCCTTCAAGGTCCATGACTTCACTAGCACTCAGTAGTTGGCCAGGTTTCCATACCAGTCATGATTTCCTTCTTGGTGTGTAGGGCTTAAGTCTAATTAGAGAGCTGTTGGTTACTGCCAAGGTATGTGAACCACTAATGTACCCTTAGGGTTACCATGCCACGGTTGCGGTTCATAGACATTATAAGCTGGGTAGGACTGTTGGATAGTTGCTTCCCCCCTTCAGAAGCTTGCATGACACCTTCTGTACCATAAAAATTAGTCTTCAGGGAGGAAGCTTTCAGATTAGTTCTAGCTCAGGAGCCTCTGGGCTCCTTTTCTAAAATGTACAGTATTTTTACCAATCAGGCCTCAAAGACCATCTCTGGGGGCAACCAAGGGCAGTAATAATAGCATGTAATATTTGGGGAGTCTCTTGGACAATTCTGACCAGCAACTAAAGAGATGGTCTTATGCCTGGTCTTGGTTTGGTTAGATGGCCTTTAGTTCTTAGAGGAAGCATTGTTGATCCAGATGAGAAAATGTTGGAAACATTCTTCTTTATAAAAGTGATTATTCTTCAGGCAAGCTCAGTCAGAGAGCTTGCCTAACAGTGTAAGGAAGGCCTTGTCTCAGCCACTGCCAAATGGCTAAAGAATTGTTACTAATTTTTGTTTTCACACATCTTCAGCTGAGTTCATATGATGCTGTATGATTCCTGTGAAACTGTTGATAACTAAAATATAAATGTAAAATAAGATTTTTCTCTTTCTTTTTGCCTCATCATTCCTTTTGCTTCCATCTCTCATTTAAGGATGCTGTGGTTCATGAGCCTCCTTTCCTGGATAAGTGTAGCAACCATCCCATATCCAAGAGGCAAATGGAGACCATCACAGAACCACAGTTAGAGATACAACTAGAGATGGATGAATTGTGGGGACCCCAGCCCTAATGGATACATCTACATCACAGCTTCTGCATAGGTGTCACAGGAACATAGAGTAGGAGGCGGGTGAAAGCATTGTAAGGTTCAGAGTACCAGGAGGTTGCTGTGAACATCTTCTAGAAATGGCTGCAGGAATCATGGTTGGGACAATGGCAGTATCAGTGGACATGTTACCACGGAAGGTGTTTAGTCTGGGGGATTCCACACTTAGAGAAGAACTACAGGGAATTAATGACTGCCAGAAGGAGAATTGGCTCTTCCCAGGGCTAAGCCCCTGATTGGTTCTCCATTGCAGAATAATCAGTTCCAGAGCCATATACACACAAACAACAAAGATGGACTCAGCACGTGGTATTTATATATTTGTACATATACATACATAAATACAAATATATGTACATATAGGTACATATATACAACAATAATGACCAAAGGAAGAGTAGAAGGAACATGGGAGAGGTAGGAAAGAGAGAGTACTTGGAAGGAAAGGAAGGGGGGGATATTATGTAATTCTATTTCAGTTAAAAAAAACATTGAAAAAAACATTTCTTACTGAAAAAGATGCTTAACGTTTAATAATTGCATAGTAATATTGGAGTGATGTGGGCATGGTTTCTCAATGTGCAGTGTCTTTTGAATGTAAAATTAGGAAACAGTCTATAGAATAGACCACAACAGTGGAACTGATACATGGGTAGAAGGCTGGATTGTTCAGGACCCGTCTGGATCATTGTACTCTCTATGCCATATAGCTGCTACCATGGCAGGAATGCAATTTAGAATAGTTTCTTGTGTCCATGCTATCTATGGATAAACTCAGATTTTTACCAGTACTTTTGACATTTGTAAATTTTTTTCATACAGCTCTCGGCAATGCAGAATATTAGCAAATGCCAAATGCCACTATTACCTTTGAGGAAGACCATTCTTTGTCTGGTACCTGGAGACATGAATATGAACAGGGGGTACTTAGTTTAGGTGTGAATATTTACACATTTGGCACAACAAAAGTATTGGGCATTAGAGTTGGTTCTTAAGTAATATTACCCTAACATTGCAAATTGGAAGTACTCCCAATTAAAAAAAATGCTGGTAGGCCCTTTTGGTTTAACAAGATAATACCAAAATTCGTACAGGACTACACATATAATAGGAACTCCATGAAAAAGGAAATGATCCAACTTTAAGATGTCAGCCAATATACTACAGTAATGCGGTTTGTGAGGAAGGCGTGCGTATGGAGTGGAAGACTGCAGGGGGCCTGGAAGCAAAAATGATAAATAGCATCTCGTTTATCTGGTAAATAAGGCATTAGGATGACTAGGTAGAAATATAGAAAAAAAATCATACCTCCATGGTGATGAATTAGAAATGAGCCAGACTGGAAGTAGTTCTAAACAGTTAATTATTTTTTGTAACATAGAAGGAAGCTTTTACTTTCTTTAATGTAATATCTTGAAGCAGTAGAAAAGATTCACAAATTAGACCGAGAAGATAAACATTTCTTTATATCAAAACTACCACAAGCAAAATTTAAAGTCAAGTTGAAGAAATTTACAACTTAATGGAGATTGTGGACAGATTTCTTCACCATATGAGCAGTAAGGAGACTGGGCAATCCAGGACTGTGGAGATAAACACACGATGTTGTTGGAAATAGAGATTGGGTCCTGGGTCCTGCAAGTTGTCCTTTGACCTCCACATATGTGGTGTGGCATGAGCCTTCATGCGAATGCAAATAAATGCTATACATTTTTTTAAAAACTAGAACGAAGAAATTACTAACTTGGAACAGTGTATGGAAACACTAGAAAGGAGGGGCAGAATAATGTGTTTTGCTACTGTCAAGTAGAAAGAAAGGACCTTAAATGGTGCTTATGTGCACATGCAGTGTCTTTGGAAAGGTTCACAAGGAAGTGATTGTCTTAGGTTGCTTGGGAGAGGGTTTGGGGCAAAGGTTCCCGTCCGTACTGTTTCAGTGTGAGCCACCAAACCAAACCAAACCAACCCAGCGAATCTCAGTTTATTCAGAAAGAAAAGTTAACTCTGATTTCCAGGCTGGGGCCTTCGAAGGGAATTTTATCCTGAGAGCTATATTTTGTGAAGTGTATTTTATTGCTCATCCAAACAGCCATCTAGAAGTGTACTGTCATCTCAAATTGCAGCTGTTTACCTATGGTCGAGCAAGCCACTGCCTTTCACAGTTTGTTTTTCCGAAGGGCCTTTTGGCTACTTTGAGTTGATAACTGTATGAAGACAAAGAACTTAAGACCACAAGAAAGTGCAGTTGTTTTACAGTGCACAGCCGCAAAAAGCTCTTTCAGGGGATGGTTTATTCCCAGTGTTTTGTGTGAGGCGGCCTTTTGGGAGGGACTTGCTCTTTATGCAGTCTCAAGTGAGAACCAGAACAAAGCAAAATGAACCTTCCCAAGAAAGCGCGCAGCCCCCTCTGCGGCATTTTCTGCTCTGGCGGTACAGTGGCTGTGAAAATATGCTCGTTTGCACTGATAGTGTTAGCATGCCCTCATCCCCAGGGCGGGTTCCTTATTGCCACTCAGAAGAAACTTAAGAGTGTGAGAACGTTTGCAAGAGGACTGTTAGCAATGCAAATGCCAGGCAGCCTCTCTGATAAGTAGTAAGCAAAGTGTTCCGCCTGTTGGTGCCACGAATGCAAGAGGGGAAAAAGCCTTTGCCTGTTCTGCATGACTCTCAGTGGCCCTGGGATTGTTTTGTTCTGTGTTCATTACTCTATCTTCAGACTAGATTTTTCTATAGTCTTAATGTTATAGTGGTGTACCCCGATGGTTTTCCTAACAATTAGCCTCTGTTTTCTTACTGGATTTTATTTTATATTCTGAAAATAGCTATAGTATAACATTCACAGCTCTTATTACTACAATACAAAGCTACCAGTATTGAGTGTGTTAGACTAGGGTGAGCAGCCATGAGTAGTCAGAGTCTGTGTGTCAGGTCAGTGTAGATGGAGGAAATACTAAGCCATGCTGGATCGACACATAGTAGGTGCTAAAGAAGTATTTGTTCGGCCTGAAGAGGTAACCGTGTGGTTAAGGACAACGGGGGTGTTTCAGCGGACCAGGGCTCAGTTCCCAGCACCTGGGTTTGGCTGCTCACAACTGTTTATGACTCCCGCTTCTTGGGATGTTCCATTTCTTGAGCTCCATGGGCACTCATGTGAATGCATGCATCCAGGTACACAGATAAAAAGAACTCTTTAAAGACGTCTCTGTGTGTTGACAAATGCTGACTAGAGCAGGGAGATTATGCCATGAACAGTGACCACAAGTGTTCCGAGAGCACTTGCTCCATGTCACTTTGGTGTCAGTGGTTTCTCACCCCTGGTTTAGAAGCGTGACTGAGCATGGGCTCATGGGTGGTGGGTTCACCAGCACTCAGGGGTGCTCAAGGCATGTGCTAAGTTTATTTGTAGAAGGCGTCATTCAAAACCTGGGTGCCCTGTGGCATGTGTGAACATGAAAGGACAGCTTGCAGGAACTGAGTCTCTCCTGTACCATTTGGGTCCTGGGGATGGAACCTAGGCTGCCAGGCTCGGCAGCAAGTGCCTTTGTCCACGCTTGTCTTTGCTGGCCCTAGAACTTACTTGTAAGAATATTACTGCAAATTCTTTTATCAGGAGAAAACCATCTGTACTGTTTTTTTTTGTTTTGTTTTGTTTTGTTTTTTTTAAATTGTAGGACTGTAGTGAACCTACTCGAGGCAAGGAACATTGTCCTGGACGATGAAGTAGAAAAAGTCCCTAACAGATACAGGTCATTGTTTTGTCTTAAAGCATTGAGCAGTCACCAGCCAGGCAGTCCCTCTTTTACCTTTTGTTTCAGTTGGGGGGGGGAGTGGGGAGCTGCGCGGGGGGGGGGGGGGGGGGAGGGGAGGGTATTGGAGGATGTTGCACAGAAAATTCAGAAAGAGGCTGGGGGCTGGCTTAGTAGGTAAAGGCACTCGCTGTGCAGGCTGGAAGTGGTGGCCAGCTTCCATAACGCGGTGCTTGGAGGTGGACAGGGAGAAATGGCCAGATGCTCATGTGCACAGAGCAGCAGAAGGAACAAGAGACCCTGCCGCAAGCAAGCTAGACTCCTGAAAAATTGTCTTCCGGCTTTCATGTGCATGCTGTGGCACACATGATGCATATATGTGCACACACACACAATAAATAGGCGAATAAATGGTCTTAGCGAAAAAACATCAAGGAGTCAAACATTTTAAACACCCGTGATATTTTATAACTGTTCTGTTTTATTGCTGCTAATCTCTCATTGTGCCTAATCTGTGTTAGACTTTATAGAGGTAGGGATGTGTGTGTGTGTGTGTGTGTGTGTGTGCGCGCGCGCATGTGAAAACTCATTTCTGTAAGGTGTCATGGTATGAGGCATCCTCGGGAAGTGTAGGGTGTATTAGAATGAGTCCCTTGCAGGTACGTTCTGTTAAGTTGTTTGGGGCTTGTACTGTGCGGCCCCTTTGCTAGGGAGGACATGCAGAACATTGCCTCCCGGCCAACCAAGTGATGTTTTCCCTTTTGAGCAGAAAATCCATACAGACATCCAGCTGGGGCAATAAGAAGGGCTGGTCCCCCTTGGTAACTGAGGCTTGTAGGCAGTGTGAATAGACCGCCTCCACAGTGCATTCATCACCTAGTGGTGTAGCTAACATTTGCTGTACTATACTAGTAAAGGTCTGTGCTGAATGTTACCTTCTCTGTTGAGGGGTAGACAGTGTAAGATTCAGATGCGTGAGGAAATGGGACTGGAATGCAGGCCAGCGCTGCTCCTTTCTACATGCCTGCTGTAAAGACGAAGGAGCATCTTGCACATCTGGTAGATGGGCATCCTTGGGACCAGCTGCTCTTGAGTGCTGTCCCCTCTTTGCATGTCATTTGATGAAAGCAGAATTTACCCTTCGACATTTCAGGGTGGAAAGCAGCGATTCTTCTCACATCACTCTGTGCTCAAAGGAGTCAGTTGGTGTTCTGTGATTGTCTCTTGATGTTTCCATCAACTTGGAGACACGTGGAAGTCAGTTACAAAATTCACTGGACTGAATGATGCCAACAGTTCTCTCTGAGATTTCTCAGAAACTGCTCTGCCATTCAGCAGTAGAGGTGTAGGGTGCCTTAGGTGAGAAAGGGAAGCTGGTGCCTGGGATGTATGCAGGAAATTACAGAAGATGATTCATAATAGATTAGAATGCAGGGAATTGACAGTCAAGAGCCAGGATCTGTTTAGTTTTAAATAATGTGCTTTACTTTCAAACGACATACTTGGTATGGTTTTCTTTAACCTTGAAACATTTTTCCAGGTGATGCTTCTCTGGTTACATAGCTGTATAATCAGTTCATAACATGCAGATAGCATGACAGAGAGAGCCAGGGATGTCTGGGCACAGAGAATTTTGTGTTTGCTCATTATCTTATGGAAGTACACTCTATTTAAAACAAAAGTTGTCCTGGTTGTGTTTTCAGACACCCTGTACTGTGTTGCTTTTTATGATTTCTTTTCAAGTGTCAAGAATGGTAATAAAATAACTTTCTGGAGATAACAAAGAGACTCGGCAGCTGACAGGCGGCCCCCCTCAATCTGGCTAAGGAGCGGGGCATTTGGAGATGGAGGATAATGGAAGGCAAGCAGTGGAGAGCAGAGGGCGTGAGGAGGAACGCCGGCCGGGTCTGCTGTTCACCCGGCAGCTGGAGTTGCCTTGAGGTCTTGTTTTGAGTGAATGCAGACCTGGAGAGGTTGATGCCTCCAGCATAGAAATACTATTTTAACCTTTCTCATTTTCATTGAAATTCGTAGAACTTTTTTCCTCATATGTTAAAGCCTTTTCCGTTTGCTTAAGTAACAGGGCAAGAAAGGAAGGATGCTTTTAGTCGGAGCACTTCTACTGAGGAAAACTTTTGTTTCTACTAGGTTAAAATGTTCTGCTAACAGGCCTTCCAATTTAGGTAAACGTGTTGAAAACTTGCACATAGCAGAAGCACATAACAGGGGCGAGCTTCCCACCATAGTGCTAGGAACTGAACTCAGGTCCTCTGCCAGATTGCCAAGCCAGCTCTCAAGTCCCTAAAATACTTGTTTGTTTGTTTGTTTTTAACTCTAGGATGAAAATGCAGTGCTGGTAGAATGACTTTGCATTTAGATTCGGTATTGGGATTTTTGTGAGCCCAAAATGTCTCATGTACAATTTAGATTCATGGGATCATATGTAAATGGCTTTCATTTTGTATTTTTTAACAGTCAGTTACTGCAACTTGGAGCCATCTTAACTGTTTATCTGTTTCACCTGAAGTGCATTGCACACTCTCATTCTAACAGCAAACACTACTGTCCTGCACAGAGCATTGTTACATTGGTCAAGACAGTACATTTTATTATGATTTGCATCTTAAGAGACAGACATTTTGTGTTTTTAAAGGATTTCCCTGAGATGGAGGAAATACTTGGGTCGCTTGCATCCTAAGGCACCTGTATAGATGACAGTGATTAAAGAAAGCATAGTACTTCACGACAGCTCTGTGACGAGAAAAATGAACCCTGGCTCTGTAGTTCCACAGGCCTGGGTTTGAATTCTCATTCTAGCCTTTTAACTCCTTTGTACCCTTGAGGAAGTTACATAACTCCCCTGGGTCTCAGTTAACCTTAATTGAGATAATATATACCTGGAATTGAGGTGACTGCATAGGTACTGTCAGCCCCAGGACCCTAGAGGATGGAGAACCCTGCTAGATGTGACGAGCTTTTAAGGACCAATGACCCAGAGCTGTGTCATTTGAGTATAGGCAAATACCCTGGACAGTGGTGCCTGACTGGATTTGCTTCATGGCTAGCTTTGGACAAGGGGGTTTTAGTGCAGGCCCAAGGGAGAGCTTTCCTCAAAGCCGCACTTTAGAGGGCAGTGGTGAGGATAGAGCATCTGAGGCGCAGTTGCCCAGAAATTGAACATGACTGAAGATAGAAAACACTAAGCCTCTTCTGCATTTGTTTATGAACATTGCATACTAATGAGGAAAGCACTTTGATGCTTGTAAGTTGTGAAAAGCTCGCCTGCCTACATTCTGAGTTGATGCCTATCTGTCTCTGGGATGCTGTTTATTGAGAGGACTTGGGGAAGCGCAGACCTCGGGGACCCTGGGCTTATCCCCATGCCTCCATGGACGGTTCTCTTCTGGCTTCTCAGTGATTTTCCTTGGCAAGTCTCCCCAGTCTCTGTTTAAACAAGGATTAAAACATTCTTCCTTTAGCTGCTCTGTGGCTGTGCTGCATGGGCTGGTGGCGATTGTAAAGCCTTTCTGAGCAGGTGTGGGACAATGAATAGTCTTTAATTTCATTTTTTTAATTTACATTTTTTAACCTCTTTTGCAACAAATGGCGGGGCGCCGTGGCCACACTGTTTTCAGTCCATGGTTAATGGTTTCTCCAGACCTCCCAGCTGCTTACCATGTGCACAGCTGACAAAACCAGAAGAGCCTTAACAGTAAGGTGAGCTGGGCTGGCGCTGAGTAGGACAAAGGGCTTTGGTAGAAATAGGGCTTTGACAAAACGAACAAATGTAAGGCAGCTGGGAACTCGAGTATCGCTAATCAGGAGTATGTTTCAGGGTCTGGAACTTTCCAAAACATGGGCGTATGTAAGAAAAAGGATCCTACAAGTAGTGGGTTAATAGACTCTCCTGTGCTACCCTCTGCCTCTGTGTTGGTTTACAAAAAAGGGTTTCATACCTTTGAACCATTTGCTTTCTCAAGGAGCATTTCTGGCTTTCATTTTCCTGTTGAGGCACTTTGCCCTAGCTCGCTCGCTCGCTCGCTCTCCTGCCAAATGCCCACTGCCCGCCCGGCTTGCTCATTTACGGTGGCAGGTTCCTTTCTCTTTACTTGCTAAATCAGATTCTTTTCAAGGGAGCATTTGGCTTGTGTTGAGTTCAAAGGGGCTTGTTCTGATTCTTGTGAGTTTATTTCTCTGCAGTTGGCTGCGTATGTCTGAAAACAGCTTTTTAAGAGAGGCTCAGCCATCTGCTTTCAGGAAAAATCAACTTTCCTCAAGTCAACAAATGGATAATACCAGTAACAAGATACAGTAAATACCACTGCCCCATCAAGCAGCTAGTGACCTGAGTTCCCTGGTGACCTGACAGTCCAGTGTTGGTTCAGTCCATGGTCTCGTCTGTGTCCCAGGCTAGAGATATCTATAATTATTTGAGAGAAAATAATAGGACATTTTAAGTACAGGATACAGAGAACAAGCGTAAAATAGCTTTCCTGTTAAAAGTTACTTTGTAGGAAAGTACTTGGAGGAGTTAATTGAGTGGTTAGCAGTAGTCTGTAGTCTAGCATTGTAAGGCAAAAGTACTTAACATAGAAAATGCTGGTACAAATGTGTTTAAAATTAGTTAGAATTAATGACATGTCAAAGCCACCCTCTGAAAAGCAAAATAACCCACAGACCTGTCTCTTCTTTTCGCCTTGAAAGCCGAAACCATTTATACTCAGAACCTGGCTTGTTCCCGTGAGGTCTACAGAAAAGGGCTAGGAGCCTAGACATCACGATCGCCCGAGTGCCCCTCAGGCAATTCACACTGAGGCCAGTACAAACATCATAGGGATTCCAGTAGCAAATGCATGTGGAAACTGTATTCACACGCAGGAACAGAGTACCGTGTGCAAGTCTAGGGACACCCACTTCACATAGATTTAAGCCCATGTGTGTCTGTCTCCTCTGTTGGTCTTTTTGTGCAGCTGTCAGAGATTTACAATAGGCCACAGATGTGTTTTGGTGAGGATATGGTGGTGGGGGGGGGGTTTGCCTTAGCTTCAGTGTCCAAAAAGGGCGCAGCGGTAGTTTGTGATGTAGGAACAAAGAAGCAAGTCCTCTGGCTGCTTTGGGCGAGCTCTGTGAGAAAGTGCAGTTGATGACTTTTCCTGAGGGGCACCTGCGACATGAGGCAGAGTGGAATTTTCCTTTCTCCCCAACCTAATTTGCTACAGTTTGCACTCTGTTTCATCTTCTTCCTGTGACACCTTTCTCTAACTCCCGGCTGAGTTCCTGGATCTAGTCTTCTTTTTGTTTGTTTGTTTGTTTGTTTGTTTTTTGGATTTAGTTTTTTCGAGACAGGGTTTCTCTCTGTAGCCCTGGCTGTCCTGGAACCCACTCTGTAGACCAGGCTGGCCTTGAACTCAGAAATCTGCCTGCCTCTGCCTCCCAGAGTGCTGGGATTACAGGCGTGTGCCACCACCACCCGGCTGGATCCAGTCTTCTTAATGTTGAGACATCCCACCTTCCCCAAAGTCTTCCCAAGCTGGTCTGCTGTTAGGAGGCACTATCTTTTTTAGCCTGTTGGCCCCATTTATTTCGAGTTCTCTATGTATTTTGACTAAGAATTTTATTTTTTATTATACATTTCTTAATCCTTTATGCTTTTTACAAAGAGAAAAAGTACTAGGGTTCAGAATCTATTTGACTGATATTGTGCTTATGCCCTGCCCCCAGAGCTATAGTCAGAGCACAGTGCATGGCAGCCAACACTAGGACTGCATGTCTACTTGTCCACGAAATGGCATGGGCGATAGATGCATTCTTTAATTTTTTTTTCTGATCATAAGAGAATTTTTTCCATAGGAAATGCTGATGCTATAGAAAATTGTGAAGAAGCAGAAATCAGTTAATTTCGGTAGTATAGAAATCATCACTGTTTATAGTCTGGTAATGTGCATATGCACATGCCAAAGCACTTAGACACACATCACTGAGGATGTAATGTAAGTGAAGCCCTACATCTTGTCAGACTGTTGACCAGCTTTTGTTTTTTCACGCACACCAGGGCTTTCTTCCTTTGTCAGTGAATGTGATCTTGAAAACAGCTGAGCTGGCTTCATTTAAAGGGTGTTCCTCAGCACCCTTTAAGGGCGCTTAGCTTGCTTCCCTGCTCTGAGTGATTCTATACTAAACATATTGATATAACCCTCTTGCCCCTTAGTATTTTGGGTACAAGTTGTCATAAGTGAAATAGCTTATGTAATTTATTTTACATATAATTATATTTTAACTATAGCAGTACACTAAAATGTGTAGTCAACTGTGTCAGTAGGTCAGATGCACTGGTAATCCAGATAGGACAAGATGAGCTTGCTACACTGATGAGTGCTGTGTGGGCATTTAATTTCCTTCTTTTTGTGTTCTTAATCTCTCTTTCTCAATCTGCAGAGCAGTTGGCAAACAACTAACTTTGTTATATGTAAAAGCAATTTCTAATATAAAGCATGTGAAATGTTCCATTACAGATGGGCTAGAAAAGTTCTTGGTTAGGTTTGACCCAAGGAAGACTTGCTTTAATTTGAAGACTATTGTGTGGACATTCTGGTAGATTGCTATTTCTGCTTCATAGCATTTTACTGTCACTCGTGGAGTGGACGCCATGAAGACCCAGCCAGATAAAAGGTAGACTTGTCTGAGCTCCTTCAGGTTGTGGTCCCTCAGCTCAGGAACTAAGTGTTGGTTCAGCACTGGCTCCTCCCATCCAACTGTCAGTCATCTACCTACCTGACTACCTACTTTGTGCTGGTTTACCAGTTCTCCCTCAGTACCTCTTCATCCCTTTCCCCTCCCATGGAACTCCCTCTTCTCAACTCTTCCTCCTATTTTTAGGTGTTTTTATTTGTCAGTGGCCCACTGCACTTAATTAGTGTTGCCTGCACGAGCATAGGGTACAGGGGATACTCTCTTTTCTTTGGGTATGCGCTTGGGTTACCAGACCACACCCAGTGTCTTTCCTACAGGGTTAAGAGTGCGGAGTCAGATCAGTGCTTGTTGCCAGGACCCTGACTCTCTGCAGAAGCAAAGTTCCCCGGCCTGATGGGCGTCATTGGTCCTTCAACGTTGACTGTTGGATTTGTGCCAATGCTCATGGAGTACTGGGAGCCCAAATCTGATTCCCAGTCCTTTTTCCCCATGTTCTAGGAACTCACTGGAGTGAAAGCAAACAGTAGGTTCCCAAACCAAAATTATTGGCAACATATTGTGGTAGAAGAGTTATCTGTTAATTATTCCTAGGGATCTGTAAAGGCTTCTGAAGGGAAAGGAAAGTTGTTCTAGTAATAGCAAATACAAGGAGTTGGTTGGGTGTGTGTCTTTAAGGAGGAGAGATAGTTGGCCAGACAAGATGGACTGAAAAGAGATTTTAGGGAATAAGTCTTATGCAAGTATGGGGATGTGCAAATTACCTATCCTTTCCAAGAAAGACCATTCTGCACAGCTTCTGTGGAGGATATGTGTGTCATAGTGTTGGAAGAGGGTACTGGTAGGAGATGGTGTGGTAAAGGCAGGCCAGGCTTTGGTGGGTCTTAGGTGCTATGATGAAAAGTTAGACTTGATCATCTAGTCTGCTCTGGTCAAGATGATCCAGTGAAATCCTTTTGTGCTCACTTTCAGAAGTGATAAAGTCTTAGTTTTGAATAGAGACTGTGCTAAGCTTTAGGACCAGAGGGCGTTTGTTCCTCACGTGACTTATCCCATCAGCAATGCTGTATCAAGGCTCCGACAGTGAGGAGGAAGAAGGCTGAAATTTAGGGGCACCATTTCCTCAGACTGTAACTGCTCAGTGCTGAGGAATCTCTCTGCAGTTGCACGACTGGAGGAGGGATTCCAGGTGGAGGAGGCAGTATAGGTCTCAGACAGCAGGATCTGGAAGGGCAGTCTTTGTGTGGAGCAGGAGGCCAGGTGTACATCTATGCCCCTCCCCCATTCACATCCACACTCAGCTACAAGTCTGTCTGGCTATCATCTTTGTGTATTGAGTTAAGCTGTATCAGAGTTATAATTAAAATCAATGGGTTAATTGATGGAAGGAACACAGAGCTAGACATAAGCTGGTAGCTCAGTAAATACTAAATTGATTTCTTAAAACCCGACTTCAAAACAGAGTGGATTTCAAAAGTTAGAAATTCTCTGTTTCTTTTTGATGTGTCAGGGAATTGAGATTTCAAACCCCTCATTTATAAATTAAGGTATTTTATTCATTTGAGCTTTTAAGGTAAGTTTTGTAACTAAGACAGAACAGGTCATGGACTGTACTGGTAATTGGAAATTTAAGTGTTATAAGGTAATTTATTGCTCTATTAATTGTTCAGATGAAGTAAAGAAAATTGCTTTCCTCGAGGAGAGTGGGCTGTTGATTTTGAATGTCTACATATTTTTTGAGGGAAGTTGATTTAAGACACCCTAGCGGTATATTTCTTGGAAATTAGAGTCCTGGAAAGGTTGGGTTTCTCACACATTTAACAGACTGGAATCATAGCTACAGTGTGACATTTGGAGACAGAGTAATGCTGGGCAGGGCAGGGCGGGGCGGAGGGTCAGCCTCGGCTCCCACTTTGTCTCTGCTAGCTCTTCTGTGCCTGGGGTGGACAGCTGCTCTCCGTCCAATTGTGTTATGTCCACCAAACCCCATGGCTAAGCTAAAAGTTCACTTAGTCTACAACCTGCTTAGCAACACAGGACCCGATGGAATGCTTGCCCCTTACTCTGGTGACTGTGTGGCTTTGTAGGCTGTAGCTACTGCCAGAAGTTCTGTGGCAGTACTTCTTCCCAAGGAAAGACGGAACCAGGAGGTAGGGCTTCTGCTGAGGGGCTGCGGCATCTACCCCCTGGAAAGCCAATACATAGCTAAGTCAAGCACCTTCGAGTAAAGGGCTGTAGGTGATTTAAGTTGGTCACTTCTATCTCCCTCCTTTGAGCAGTTACCCCCACTACACTTAACTGGCTTGACCTTACTAGTTTCTTTTGAGAATTGGATGTTTTCACTCAAATGCCAGCAAACCCTTTTATGTAGCCTGTAATATGTTATGCAAATGGCAGTGCTGGTATCCAAAATTTTTAGGGATCTAGTGTAATGCTTAAAGAGGTATGGCTTAAGCAAGTTTAAAAATGAAGAGGGAAGTCTAGATTACAAGTAAAACTGAATATTTTGAAACGTGTTTAAAGGACAAACGTGTTTAAATAACATGAAAATGAGTAATCTTTTAATTTTAATTTCTTCTACTTAATCAATTTTACTAAACTGTTGAATAGGAAAATTCTCTTAGGAGGATTGTAAACATAATACCAATGCATTTATCCCTTATAGAGTTTTAAAAACGATTTCCAGTGTACAAACTAGGGAACTGCATCTCAGGGAGACTGGAAACCAAGACTGTCTCACTAGTGAAGAGTAAAGGAGACCTTGAGTTAAAGCCAATGCCTTCTGACTTACTGCCTCATGTGGAGTCTGCTTGAGGTTTTTTTATTCTATAAAAGAAACAGGCTGTTCACTTTTGGGTATTGATTTGTATGCAGTCTAAAAACATTATATTTGAAAATGTATCTCCTTCTAGAAGAAGCCTTGCCTCTGTTATCACACAGCCTCAGCATCATACAGAAAATGTATTTCAGACAATCCAAATAATTTTTCTTAACTACTTTGGATTCACCACTAACTAGTTTGTTTGTTTGTTTGTTTGTTTGTTTTGTTTTGTTTTTGTTTTTCGAGACAGGGTTTCTCTGTGTAGCCCTGGCTGTCCTGGAACTCACTCTGTAGTCCAGGCTGGCCCACTAAGTAGTTTGATCTTAATCAAGTTTACCTCAAATGTTCTTTTAGGATGTCAAGAAGTGTCCTGGGCATTGGCAGTCAAGACTATAAGCCTTCACTTTTAGAGAAAAATGACAGTTTAGCTTTCTTGGTCTGTGGGTATTATGTGCTCCTTCAGGAACTATAACACAGGTAGTTCCTGTGTTAAATCTAAGCTATTTTGAGGTGACTCCTGAAGAGGGGACACAGACTGCTCACCTGTGTAATTCACTCATACCTGTGGTCCAAATGTATGGTCGAAATTCTGCTACGTTGAGGGAAAAGTGAGAGTTTGAGCTCAGAAGGAAATTTAACCATTATTGTCCCAGGCAAGCCAGGCAGCTCCTCCTGCCGTCTAAGCCTCTGACTCCGAAGCAGCAGTTCTGTAGTAGTGCAGATGGTGACTTGTCTTGTGCCTAGAGCCGGGACACTCGAGTGACCTTGGATCCTATTCCCTCCCTGGCTGTGGTGTTGACTGGGGCCCTACTGCGTCCAGTCGGGCCATGCCGTGCAATGGCTGAGGTTTTGGAGTGTGTGGCTCTAGGTCTGGATTGGAATTCTGAGAGTTAATACATTCTGACCTTGCCAAGTAATTTATTCGTTCAGAGCCTTGTTTTCTTCATGTGGTAAATGGGAATGGTGTTTATTTCATCAGCATTGCTTATGAAGTGCTCAAGGCAGTGCCTGGTTCCGTTAAGATGGCGTTCTTCATGGGGGAAAGCAGCCATTGTGTGATATCATTTCCTAGAATCTTCTCAGATTTAGAGGACAAACTGAATCTGTGAGCAAGTGCCACGAGAGAGCGTATTATGCGACAGGGAAAGGTGACTGAGCTTAAGGTTGAGTTGCCGGCTTTGGTACTGTAAAAACACATATAAAGACTGAGTAGTTTGAAGATGGACATTCTGGTGCATACCTGCAAAACCAACACCTGAGGGCAGAGGCAGCGGGATCACTAGCACACTAGCATGATCCAGTGTGTGGCTCTGCCTCAACAGCAGAAATGTATTTTAATTATACATGTTGAGTTTGTCTGGTGTATTAGGTTGAGAATGTTACTGTCTCATGCCAGGTTCTTGTACACAGGAAAATCTGCTTTGCCAGTGAACCCATCTCAGTTTTTTTTGCCGGGGGAAACAATAAGATCCTTTTGTGTTCTAGATCTCTTCCCTTACTGAGTTGGTTGAAACTGTGAGCAAGACTTTAAAGCAGGTCTTTTGTGGCTGAGGGCCCGACTCTCCAGTTGCACGGCCTTTAGACTTGTAGAGAAACTTGCCTGCTCAGCATGTTTTAAGGCGTGCTGTTTTGTGGGCAATTTCAGCACCTTTGGACCTTACACGAAGAACTGAAAAACAAAACCTCTTGTCCTATACAAGGTGATTGGTTCCTGACGTCTCCCCCAAATCTGACTGGACTCTTGGGACGCTCATGTGCCCTGTGAGGGCGAGGACTGAAGTGGCATGGTGTGGGCACAGGGAAGAGCTCAGAAAGCTGGCCTCGGCTCGGATGCCAGCTTGCTGTTTCACGATGATGCGCCTAAGCAGGGCAGCTCCCTGGGATAGCTTTGGTTCTCCCCGTCCTCAGGTAAGCCCCGATTATGGAAGCACAGCGTCGGCAATAGCTTTGTGTGACCAGAGCATGTGTGAGTGTCTTTGCTGAAGCGTCCACGGCAAGGCTTTGTGTCACTGTTAACGTCGTTTTGCTTCTGCTGGAGATGCGGCACCCTTGGTCTTCAGAGTTTTGGTTGTAAGTGGTTTTTCATACTGTGTGGGCTCCTTGCCTCTTCCTGGGCCCCAGTGTATCTGTCTGTTGTGGAGCTTACATGATACATCGTCGGGGTCTGAATAAGGATTACGTCTGCTCATTTCCCAAAGCTTCGCTTATGCTACTGTGACATGATTTCAGACTCCATGTGATCATGCCTGCCTCCCAGCAACTCCAATTTCTCCCTGTCATTTTTAAAATGTGACCCTCAGAAAACCATACGGAACCCCACACAGGACAGACACGAGTGCAAGACACACTAAGCATGCCTCAGAGCATGTTTTTCCTCTCAGAGGCCAAGTGTTAGTTTTAAACAGACAACATCTCTGTGTGTAGCCTCTCCAGTGTTGCTTCATATATACTCAGGAACAGGGTCTCCTGTGGTAGACGGATAGCGCACATTTTAAGCCCCTAAAGAGTATTTCACGTTTATCTTTCTCTTTGTGGGCCATGTTATATCTGTCACTTGTTCTGGCCTGTGGAATATTTATGACCCTCTCTTCTGGGTATTAAGTCCCTCTGTTGGCCATCTCCTCATTTTTCTTTTCTTTTTCTTAATTTTTTTTTAAGAATACTTTTAATTAGTTCTTGGATAATTATACATATGTAAACAATGCGCCTTGATTATTTGTACCCCAAACTCCCTCCAGGAGCCCCAGCTTCTACCCCTCACTCCTATGGGTATCCCCAACATGTCCCCCTCACCCTTTTATGTCACCTCCTTTTGGTTAACTCACTGAATCCAGTTTGTGCTGCCTGTTGGAACATTGGTTAGGCACAGCCGCAGAACGTTCTTGTGAGTGAGAAGCCTTGTCGGGTCCAGGAGGCAGCAGCAGTTCACAGCAGCTCCCCCACCCTCTGGCTCCACGGCCTTCCGGCCCGTCTTCCACAGTGCTCTCAGGGTCTTGGAGATGGCCTTAGAGATGTCTCACTCAGGTCTGAGCCTTCCGTAGACTCACTGAGCAGTTAGGAGTCTGCCTTAATTGCTGACCACTGCAGGGAGGAGCTCTGGCCGAGGCGGAGGGCAGCACCCATCAATGCCACTTCCTCATTCTCTCTAGTCACGCCCGTGAGTACCTCCCAAGTGCTAAATGGAAATGCTTACTAGGGCACAGTCTACTAGAGGCTTTGTGACAAACAGCTGGTGTCTGTGCTGTTCAGTGTGTGACTGGTGGAGTCCCCGACAGTGATTTTTGGGCTCTGTTACCCATATATTTTTACTAGGTTTATATGTCACTAGTTTTGGTTTGAAGCTTTTAACTTAGTTTTCTGATGAATGTATTTATTGTCTTGGATCTTGCAAATTCTCTATTAGTTTTGATTTCTGGCTATGTTAAGCTACTGGTAGGAGGGTCACATTGCCATGTTTATTTAGTTTTTAGTAATTCTTTTTCTCTAAAGATTTATTTATTTAATATATATGAGTACACTGTAGTTGTCTTCAGACACCCCAGAAGAGGGCATCAGATCTCATTACAGATGGTTATGAGCCACCATGTGGTTGCTGGGACTTGAACTCAGGACCTTTCAGTTCTCGTAACCACTGAGCCATCTCACTAGCCCTGGTTAGTGATTTCTACTCCCTTACTTTACTTTTCTTTTCTTTGTATTCAGACCCAGAGTGCATGATATTAAATCTTAAAAAGGGGGATGGCTGGATCAACTACAGAGGACGTCTAGAAAATTAAGAAACTTCCCAGTGCTTCCCACAGGAACCACTGCAAGCACATAGCAAGGTTATTCCAGACTTACTGAGTAGTCTGAGTATATTCTGGAGTCAGCTTCATAAGGTGGCCTGTAGGAAGGCCTCTCAAGGTATTTTGAGCATGTTCTATGGTGAGAGAGGATCTTTGAGAAAACAGAAGTAATGTCAGTATTGCTGAGAAGGGTTTGAATTATGAGTAGAATTTAATTGGAAAGTAGCTGGTTAAAAAACATGTAGGAGGGCGATGCTGTATCGGAGACATTGGTGTCAGAGTCTGGCTTGTAGCTAGAGCCTGCCACACCCTTCCTTCTAACCTACACTTGTTAATTCACGTCCCATGTGTGCACCAGCAGCAGAAGGCCATTAAAAGTGTCACTGTTCACCTGTTGCACGGAGCCAAGTCCCATTTTCTCCTGCTTCTCGTGATCTCCCTCTTTGTTCTCTGAGGGGACCTGTGTGCTTATGCATGCACCCACCCAAAGTCCTCACCCACATCTCTGTCCTTTCCCTTCTGTGTGTGTGTGTGTGTGTTCATTCAAAAGCATGCATCCACACAGAGCTCCCATTCAACCTCTCTCTGCAGTGCTCTACTTAGGAGAGTTATTTTCCAGGTGAATACAAATTTTGGGATTTTAATATATTTTAGTTGCAATAGATTTAAAAATTACAGCGAGATTTGGCTATATCATTATTATAACTAATTTTACTTGATTTACATCTGTCTCATACAAAACTTGTATCATTTGAAAAATAAACTTGTGATGGATTTTATAACATGGAGTATAGTGATTTTATTTTTTTCCACTTAGAAGATAGAGGAAATATTTATCTAGAGGCTTTCCAAATGAAGGTGTTTTAAATGAGGTCTCTTTCCCCCCCAACACTTCCCCCAAGAACAGGATTCTCTGTAGTTTCTAGCTCGTTATATTCTTAAGACATAGATGGAGCTTAGAATTCTAGTGGTGTTCAGCTTTGGTAAGTATGTAGTTTACACCTTAAAGGTTAAGTCTCCAGTCAGATCTGATGTAACAACTCCGTTATTATTCCTATAGCAGCCATTACTGAGTCTCATGTGCAGATTGAGTATTTACCTTGTCGGAAATAATGTATAATTCATATTTTAATGTATGTGCAATTGAGCCCTATATCTAATTGAGAAAATAACTATTTTTTTACATATGAGGTAATTGTGGGGCAGTAGCCCACCAGTAGTGATTTGCTCATAAGCTATGAGGTAGGCCCTGCAGATAATAGAAGGCAACAAATGAAAGAAAAATCTTTCTTTATGATACACTTGTAGGCCGTATGGGGGAAGTGTGTGTTTGTGACTCTGACTCTATGATAAACTCAGGGAGTAAATAATGCACTGAATCTTGCCAACCACTGTGTGCTGTTCGCAGATCATGGAATTTGGAACTTGCCACGGTTATACACGTGACTGAGAACAAACCAAGATTTCCGGCAAAACTGAGGACACAAGTCTTTGATATCTCACTTGGATTTGGTAGCTCTTTCTAGAGCTTAGATAATTTTGAAACTATTAGTGGGACAGTTGAGACAGTAATTTAAGATTGAATAATTAGTTCTTTATCCACAGCTTTTATATTATTCAAACCTAGATGGGGGTGGGTGGGTCAGGGACATTCAGAATCCTTTTGGGTTGCTAAAAGCCACACTGTTTCAAAAATACTATCAGATTATAAAAAATGGTGTGCAGTTTGTAAGCTGCATTACCTGTGATCAGTTCTTTCCTGGGGTACAGAGCAGAGAGCCATTGTAAACAGGGAAGTGTGAATTCCTTGAAGCCAGCCAGCGCCTTAGCCTTCCACAGACCAAGGAGGGAGGTTACTCCAGCCCTGCAGTCCTTTGTGTACTGCATCACACAGAGAGCAGGGAAGACAGCCATCGAGCAGAACGCTTGTCTCCAGTGTTAGAAAGTAGACTTGGGGGCTGGGGGAATGTCACTGGTTAAGAGCACTGGCTACTCTTCCAGAGGACCTGAGTTTAACTCCCAGCACCCAGGTGACAGACAATGCTCTGTAACTCCAGTTCCGGGGCTTCTGACACCTTCACACTGACATACCTCCAGGCAAAACACCAATGTACACTAAAAAAAAATTATAAAAGAATTAATTTAAAAAAAAAAAACAGACTTGGAAAAGAAAAATCTTGTGAATAAAGCCGGAAGTGATCACATCCATGCAACCAAGATTCTGGAATTATAAAAACTTGCACATGCTTAGGTTAAAAAACCAAAAACAAAACTGTTTTGTCTAGTGGAGATTTTTGTCATGATGCTGAGTTCTTAGTTTCCAGTCTTGTGAGCTTCTGGATAATTGATATTGTCAGTGAGGAAATTAAATTATGCAGACGTTTGGTCCCTGAAGTATGATTTCAAGTCTCTTTCCCTGGATAGTCTAACTGTAGTCTTGTCATCTGGGAGGCAAAATGGGCCAACCTTTCCTGTTCACTCTAACAGCTACCCGTGGAGGATTGAAGTGGGTTTTGTTGTTGTTCGTTTTATTATTTTTTTTAATGCTACAGGAGAATATTTTGTGTTCCCATTGAGGCAGAGGGAAACCTTGGCAGTGCTCGCTTGCCCTCCTCGTGTGTCTAGATCCTCTCACCGGCGGCTGCTATCTCACAGAAGGAATGCTTGTCTCCTTTCTCTTCATGGTCCACGCTCTTTGGTAGACCAGAAGCCTTCCTGTAAGGCATGGCAGATAGGCTGGTGATAGTGCTGTTCTCTTCAGTAGCTGTCTGTGTGTGTGTGTGTGTGTGTGGGGGGGGTTGGACAGAGAGGAGAGAGAAGGAACAAACGAATGAATGAGTGAGTGAATGAATGAATGAGTGAGTGAATGAATGAATGAATCCGGGACAGGAGTTCTACTGCCCCCTTTTGCTGAACTCTCACCCCTCACAGCTCCACCCCTGTGTGTTTTGCTTACCACGCCTTAGCATCCCATTTGCCTCGGCAGGGCTGCCTCTCGCCGGACTACATCCCAGGGCCTCAGTTGTAATGTTTCAGTTAGGTGGAGTCCTCTGCTTATGATTGGTGCTTGACTCGTGCGGGTGATTTTGAGGCTCAGATTCTAGAACTGCCAGTTATGTGCCTTGCCGTAAACTTTGGAGTTTGGTCTTAAGTCGGAGGAGTCAGTACCAGTAAGTAAAGTGGTGAGACATCTGTGACTGGCACAGGGATCCTGGAAATGACAGCTGTTGCTTTGTGTTCAATAGTATTCGCCCAGTTGAGGTTGAGTTCTGTAATATCCTCTTTACAATATGTTAGCTTTTGTCCTCTTTATATTATTATTTGTAATTGACAGGAACCTATGCTTTAAGGTATTATAAACTGATTAGTCCCCTACAAGGGAGATGATGATGATGATATAAAGTGGATATTTAAAAATAAATAAAGTCCTGTATTCTTGTTTATATCTCTCATCTGGTACAGCATCTCCTCAGTTTCTTGGATCTTTTCATTAATAGAAACCACGTAAACATATCCGTGGCATTTCTGTTTTCTGTTCTGTTCTACCTCCACCACCTCCCTAGCCTTGGGAGGCACGGGATGGCCAAGGAGGTGGCATCTCAGCTGTGACTTTATAAGACGAGAGGCTCTTTGAGTTCAGAGACTGGTGTTTCTGTTGTTGAGAGAACAGTGTAAGTGAAGAAGCTGAGAACAAGAGTCAAAGCGTGTTGAGGAGGAGCAGGCCTCCATGCCACGGGGCCAGAGGAGAGGCCAGGAGGCCCGAGAGGAGAGCAGATGAAGCTTTACACTAATGTCTGTTGGGACTTTAGTCTGTGTCATAGTTTATAGGAAATTGTGTTCAGTGTTTATTTAAAATGGTCCCTTGTAAATAAGAGTGCCATCTCTTGCTTAAAAGAGTAAAGTCTTTTACGTCCTGGTTTAGAACTTTAAAATATGCGAGTGTATGTTACTCACATCACACAAGGAGCCTACTTTCACTGGTTTTCTCTTGACCTCTGTGTCCCTATGAGATCTGGTCATTGGGACTCCAGTGAAATCTAAACGATAGCCTAGTCATTCAAGACCCAATGCCTTTAGGGCCTTCTGCATCTCTGTGTGTTTGAGGCATCCTGCTTTGGCAGAATTCCTTCTCCCTGTCCCCGCCTGTTCTTATCTCCATACTCAAGTACTATAGGGAATACCTTCCTGAAGGGACTTCGTGACTTTATGAGTTCATATTCAAAACAGTAGTCTGCTGTTCTCAGCTGATTGATATTGATATCTATACTATCTTTTAACATTTGCTTAAAGTTCAAAACACATGTGTACTCAATTGCAAGCATACTTATGATATCTACTTGCTTGTCAATATGATGTTTCACCTAACTGTGAGAGTAGGAGCTTCAGAGGGACCTAGTATTGTATGTAATTACTAAGCGAAATCAAAAGAATGGGGAATTACTTGACAGGACTAGTTCATCCTCATTCCTTGTTTATGTAAAAAAAAAGTTTAGAATTATATATTTTGTGTGTTTGTGTGTTTTAGTGAATGTATGTTATGTGTTCCATTTGCATGCCTGGGGCCTGTAGAGCCAGGAGAGGGTACTGGGTCCTCTAGAATTGGACTTATGGACGGATGTGAGCTGCCATGTGGGGTCTGGAAATTGAAATGGGTTCAGTGCAAGAGCAGGAAGTCCTCTTATCTGCTGAGCCATCCCTCCAATTCCTCCATTATTTTTTCCTCTTTAAAAAATATCCCTAAAGAATATATTGTGAAAGGCATAGTATGCGTCTTAGCTAAGGGTTTTATTGCTTTGACACCATTACCACAGCAACTCTTATAAAGGAAAACATTTAATTGGGGCCGACTTACAGGTCAGAGGTTTAGTCCATTATTGTCACGGCAGGAAGCATGGTGGCGTGCAGGCTGGAGAAGTAAAGTAGCTGAGAGCCCTACCTCCAGATCCTCAGACAGCAGGAAGAGAGAGCGCCACCAGGGTCTGACTTGAACTTCTGAAATCTCTAAGCTCACCCATGTGACACATCTACTCTAACAGGGCCTCTCCTTCAATAATGTCACTCCTTATGAGTTCATGGGGGCCATTTCACTTACACCAGTATGACATGATGGCTCAGCAGGAGAAGACAACTGCCACCAAGTCCAATGGCTTGAGTTGGAGCTCCAGGACCCACATGGTAAAAGGGGAAAACCAAATCTCTGAGGTTGTCTTCTGACCTATACATGCATGTCGTAGTGCACGTTGTGCACACACACACACTCATATGTAAAAAATTTTGAAGATTTATTCATGTCTTTTATGTGTATATAAGTGTACCATGTATGTCTAGGTACCTGGAAGGTCAGAAGAGGGTGTCAGATCCCCTGGAATTGGAGTTCTAGGCAGTTGTGAGTACTTGTACTTAGTACCTGTATGTGGGTACTAAGAACCTGGATCCCCTGCAAGAGCTCAGATGTGCGTAACTGCTGAGCCACCTCTTCAGCCTGTTAAAAAACAAAATAAAAATAAATTAAGTAAAGCAACTACAAAGTAGTAAGATTGAAAGACCAATAGAAACTTGAGTGAAGGGCATGAACGAAACAAACTGCTTTTAAGAGGTAAACATGCCCAGCTTTGTAGTATGAACAGTATATATTAAAGGACTGAAATCCGCTTTTGCAAAAATAAAAGAATCTTGGTATCAGTGGGTGAGCAAAGGGTTTGCAGTCATGTGATACAAAAGGGAAACACATTACAAAATGCAGAGCTTAGGAAAATGTGCAACTTTAGGTAGAGAGAGGCTGCTAAACAGCCTCTGTGAAGGAGGTGTGCACACACCTCACATCCAGTGCAGGGGTTGGCACGGAGCTCGTGTAATCCTCCATGCAGGTGTTTTCATTACAGACTGTCTGATGTACTGCAGGCTGACCTTACACTTTCTTCCTATCCAGTTCTGGAGTTAATTCCTAGAGAGACCCATGTGCTAGAGAAAGGGCTGGGGTAGATATTCTGCCACTGTGTGCCCTTGGCTCTGTAGTGTTAACTATTTGGAGCTACCCTATTAAAAAAAAGTTTCTAAAAGCATAAATTATGAAGGGTCTTGAGAATATTTGACTATTTAGTGCCCCAGTGCAGCTCAGGAATAGAGTCCCCATACATAGCCTGCTCAAGGTCCTTCAGTATTATCATCATCATAAGAAAAGACTTGGGAATTAATAAAATATTTCCATGCTTAACAATTAACGTTATTTTCAGAAGCAAAATATGGGTAGTTTAGTTAGGTAGTGGGGAGCATATGTGTTTAATTAAATTCCTTCTTCAGCAGTATTAAAAGTCAACCAGTTGTGACTTGGTGAGAATATATTATAGACTCATGAGAAAACTGAGTTGCAAGGAATGTTTTGGGCCCAGCAAAGAAGGGGTTAAAGGTGAGATGCAGGTAAGAAAGGGTTAAGGGCATTATGCAAGCTGTTAAGTAAAAAGGAAGTGCATTACAAAATGCTGAGCTCAGGAGTCTGGCTGCCAGCCAAGCTTTTGCTTCCCTCACTACAGCTGAGGGCTTTCGAAGCTTCCCACCACTGGGTTTGTCTGAACTGTTTAGGAATGCGGCCCGCGGTCGCCAGCTGACGTCAGCGCCGCTGGTTCAGCCCAGGGCCAGGCCAGAGCAGTGCTCAGACTCTGCTTGCTGGAGTGGGCGGGGCAGGGCTGGGCGGGACCTTTATGTGATTGACAGCGAAAGGACGGGATCGCATTGTGAGCTGGAGAGGGTTACAGAAATCTTGGGGGGTGGGGGCAAAGGGGACTGGGGGGGCAGGTTTGGAGTTTTCAATACTAAGATTATTGATGATACTTTGTAATAAGGGCAACAGCTTTCATTTTTGTAAATTCTATACTGCTTTTCTTTAATAATTTTAAACAAAACCAACTATAACTTACACAGTAACTTGCAAATTTCAAACTTTCTTCCCCCCCCCCCCTTTTTTTTTTGAAAAAGGAAGAGACTGTAAAGTCCTGGTTTTTAAATGGGGGAACAGAAAGGTGATTTTTGCAGGATACTGTGGTTCTTGACTTTTTTTTTTTTTTTAACTAAAATCCATTTTCGGATTTTAGGAAAGAAATCTAAGAATCTCTCATGCAGTTTTGTAAAGCAGAGATCAAAAAGTAGAGAAATGTAAGTAGAAAAGAGCCAAATTGGAATATGTCTGCATGCAAACCACCTTGGATGTAATAACTCTGGGTGATTGAGGCTGACATGTTAGCATTTGAAGAAAAATGTTGGCCTTAACCATGATGGCATCTTATTAGGCTTAGAGCTGTTTTTCTTTTATTCTGTCCCTTTTCTGTGATGGTTAACTTCACCATTCACATTTGCTTTTCTTGACTTAATTAGATCAGTTTGCTTAGTCATAGCTGAGAGTTTTGTTCGTCTTCTAGCTCTTAGTTAATGTGAGTGAGAATCACAAATTTATTAGCTCTTTTTGTGTGTGGTGAGTTTAGGTATTGAGAGGTGGGGGGGGGGGGTAGGCATGGGCAGTCCTGGTTGAAGGCTTTGTTGACCTGATTGAAGGTTGAAGTTTTCCTGGAAAACTTCGGTGACTTGACCAGGTTAACAAAGAAAGGCTACTGTGGTTGGCTACTTACCTCTTGCTGTTCATTTTAATGGACTGACTTTTAGTAACTTTACTGTTTCAGGTGCCCCTCCTTTATAACAGTGGTAGGATTATGAAAGTCTTCTGGTGCTAGAGAGAGATGGCTTAGCAGTTAAGAGCACCGGCTGCTCTTCCAGAGGTCCTGAGTTCAATTCCCAGTAACCACATGGTGGCTCACAACCATCTGTAATGGGATCGGATGCCCTCTTCTGGTGTGTCTGAAGACAGCAACAGTGTACTCACATACATAAGTAAATAACTCTCTGTGCTCTTGATCACTCCATGAGGTATCATGGTATCCACTCATCATCCTAGGAGTCATTAGGGTTCAGTTATGTGAAGGAAGCTCAGAGACTAAGAAAAAAATACACCACAAAAACTTGGACTTTGTTTTTGCCAGAGGCAAAATGGTCAGTCATAAATTAACCAAAGGCTGATGTGGTCACTAGTAAACTGGCAGAATTTAAGGGTGGTCTGAGTTTTTATAATAGTATTGTAATAATTGGAGTCTTTTCTTTTCAAAGCATGTGTGTTTTATGGTATTATTTAAAGTAAAAACATGCACTTGTATCTAACAATATAAGATGAGAATTGTGATTGTCCGTAATAGTTTCTGGACCCTCCTCTGCACAGAGATCACAGTTAAAGATGGCATTACTAGTTTTTTTAAAACCCCATCTTTTGGTATCGGCTTTTGGATCAGCTAGGGTTATTGTGTATATAATATTCTTTAAAACTTTTTTTTTTTTAAACAACTGAGAACATGAGGACAAAAGACTTCATAAAGTATTTACCAGTGAAAGGTAATGAGAGCTTCAGTTATCCAAGATAGCTTTATCTGGGCTTGGAATACCAGCAGTTGGATTTTTCTATCAAAACAAAGTTCCAGATCATTGTCTGTGCACGTTTGCCTTACAGGTTGGGCGGGTAGATGAAGAGTGGTGGTCCTAGGAATCAGTAGAGACAAAAGAAGACAGATAAGATGTCTGCATAGGAGACTGCAGAACAAAAGGCATTCATAGGATGCTCAAGTAACCTGCAAAGGAATAGAGAGAAAGGATGCAGAAGTAGTAAGTTACCATAGTGCTATTTTCCTCCTAAAAACCTGTTCAGTCAAAACAGTGTGCCCTGTGTCATGATCGGGATTTCCCTACCGAGTTATTGGTCAGGGTTCTCTAGAGGAACAGGGCCAGTTGACTGAATATATTATTACAAATAGGCTGGTTAGAATGGCCTACCGCATATGTGCTTGGTAGTCCAACAGTGATCAGCTGCACACTAGAAAACTGAGAAGAGGATAGCTGGACAGGCCATGAGGCTAGGTAGCTAGCTGAGTAGTCCCAAGCTAGCATTGAAGGCCTGGAGGATTTCTGGAGAACCACTGACCTTCAGTCCCTGTTGGAAGTCTGAATAACTAACTGGATTCTGATGTCAGTGAAGGATGATGGCGGTAGTCACAGATGCAATAGAGATGCGCGTACCAGCAGGAGCAAAGACAGAGGCACAGAAACTCTGGTTCTCCCCCCATCCCCCAAAGACCTCTCTATATCTGGGTTATGTGGGGAAGGTACCTTCCAGTGTGGGAAGGGGGTGTTGTCTCTCCTCAGTTAATTCTTCTAACAAGTAACCCTCACAGACCCACCTAGAGGTGGTGTGTTTCTTAGCTCATCCCAGATCCAATACAGTTGGCAGCCAGCACGACCACACCCATTGTTGAAGTGTCTCTTCATGGACCTTCATAGCTTCTCTCTGGAAACCATGAGGCTTCTTGAATATTTTAGTAAGAACTTTAGAAATTCCAGTAGTAGTTTCCAGGAGCCCTTGCATCAGATACCTGGCTGTTTTTGATCTTCCTCCTAGGTGATTGTATGCCTGTCAGAGCACATACAGCTGATTCCTAGGGGTGGGGTAGCGGTCTTCTCATAGATTCTCTCAGAAGTGACGAGTGACTGGCACAAGAAGGTTTTAAGGCAAGTGATTAGGACCTCATCACTCATGAGATATGAATCATGCATTTGCTTCTTGTAGCTCCGTCCTTTGGGAGTGATTTAGTGAAAGCTTTCTCCTCCACCTCCTCTTGGCTCCAGTAGCCTATATACCTTAGGCAGCTGCTTCGTCAGCTGTTGTATGTGTATGCATGCATATGCTCTGACAGGCCAGGCTTTTATGTGGGTGCTGGGGTCTGAACTGAGGTCCTCCTGCGTATTCAGCTACTGAGCCTTCTCTCCAGCCTCTATTTATATACTTACTTTTTTTTTTCATTTCTATTTTGGGGCAGGATTTCTATGATAGATAGCCCCAGGATGCTCTAAAATTTGAAGTCTTCATGCCTTGCTTTCTAAGCTCTGGGCGTTATAGGCATGTGTCAACATGCTCCTCTAGGACTTTGATTTTGAGATACTGTAGGTGCATGGATAGCTTTTCTCTACTCATAAAGTAATGGTATACATTTTGGAGAATGGATTGACTAAAGCAGATCATGAATAATTGGTTCTGCTACATAAATTACTATGTGTATGCATGTGTGTACGTGTAAAGTAATAGAACAATTAATTACAATTAGGAAGCTACAAAAAAAAAGCTGCACTGATGGGACTGTCACAAAATGGAAGGTTCAGAATTGGAAGACACTTGAATAATTTAAGCACACTGTCAGTATATAAACGAGTAAGCTGTGGCAGTGCAGAGTTAAATCACTTTCAGAGCTTTAAATATCTAATGGGTGAAGAGTCAGAACCAAGAATGCGGGTTTGTGGCCCTGTCCAATCCTATTCTTATCACTAGTGGGGTGCTTGGAAGGTGGACGCTAACTAGACGAAGCAGTAGGAAACAGCATCTGCTTTTGTTCATGGGATTTCTCAAGGAATTGAAAGGCTCAATAACTTTAACCCCAAGAAGACTTTGTTGTATAACCCTATCATTTTAAGTGAAATCTAGTGATTTTCCAGGTTAAAGTAGGGAGAAGACAGAAACATACCGTACTATACTAGCATAGGGTGTGGACGTGCTGCCCTAGAGATGGAAAAGAGGGCATGGCTTTGAAGACACTGCCTTGAATGCCTTAAAGCTCCGACCCAGTGCTGACTAATTCTCTAAGAACAGTCTGCCTTTCACATCGCTCGGCCTGGGTCTGTTGTTGTTTGGAGGTACTTCCATGCAGAGTGAAGTTTCTACAAAGAAAGCCAGTGTTGCTGTGGGATGGAATCGACTTTTCCCTTTGGAAAAGACCTGTGAGCAGCACATCTTGGCTTCCGCAGTCAGTCATTGGCTTTATCCGCCCAGAGGAGTTTACAAAGATCACAAGATAATTGCAATGTTATCTTGCTGGTTGTGTTACTCTGATGCTATCACAGCCACGCCAGTTCCATGAACCTCCGAGTAAACCAGTGTGGTGTCTGGACTCACCATTGAGTTGATGCTCAGGTGTGTGTGTGTGTGTGTGTGTGTGTGTGTGTGTGTGTTTGCACGCGTACACTCACAGATTCATTGCAACATTTAGATGGCTTCCAAGTATAGAATTGTGTTACCCAACAAAATAAGCACTAGCTACCTGTGATTATTTCAGTTTAAACTAATTCTTTTAAATAACATTAAACATTCACATGGCTAATGTATTGAATAGCTCAAGTATGGACCATTTTATCATTGGAGAGATGTCTGCTAGACAAGACGTGTCTAGAATCACATTCCTTCTCCATCAGTGCAAGTCTCCAATTGATTTCTGTTCTGACAGATTTGCCTTTTCAGACAATGATAGCATGTGGCCCTTCTGGTTGCATTATAAAAAAGAGAACATGGAAACAGATAATGAAGTGATCTATGCTGGTGTTAGATGAACAACTAGGTTAGAGGTAGCTGTGATTTTATTAAATGGAGGAGTTTGGAGATCACACATAGAGGTCTAGGTTGAGGCCTGATTGTACCACTTAAACCAAATATAGATTTGACTTTATTCTTTGCCTTTTCATTTTTTTCACTTGTAAAATAATAAAAGATTGGTGTGCTAACTTAGGAAATGCCTTGTTTGTTTATGTAAGTTTTTCAGTTAGGGGTTCTTTGTGTAGTCTTGTCTGTCCTGGAACTAGCCCTGAAGATGAGGCTTTGAATTCACAGAGGTCTTCCTGCCTCTGCCTTCCAAGTGCTGGTATTAAAGCATGTGCCATCACTTAGAAAATGCTTAAAAAGCTATATTCTCTGTGGCCATTGAAGAAACTATAGGCACCAGGATTTTTTAATCTGTAGCAGTAAGTTGAAAATTATCTCACCTTTGCTTGGAAGGCATCATCCTGTACAAATTGTTAAAGAGAAGTGGAAAATATTAAGCAAAAATGCTAGCATGCTTTGGAGAATAGTCAGACGACAGTATGAGACTGAATTACAGAGGATGTTAAAGCTTAGCTGCTTTGGTTATATCTGAAACATTTAACAATGTGATAGGTTTACCCTCTATTCCGAGACCACTAATTGCTGCATTTAGCCATAGAAGGAAAGAAAGATCACCCATACAATGAAACTTTAAATTCATCTACACCAGGATTTCTAGCCGATTTACCAAACTGAGTAGCTTTTTCTTGGTCTGCCTTGGGACTCACTATGTAGGGGCCACACAGGTGGCATCTGTGCTAGATCGCTGTGATATATAGTCCCTGAGATGTACAGAAGCGAGTGCCCAATGCAGCCTGCAGTTGGCGGAGGGTGTGGCAGCCCTGTGTCTCTAGGAGTCTGCTTGCCTAGGTCATCAGGCCGTGGATTTCATCCAAGCCTTGTAAACTTACAGACAGTAAACACATGGTTAGCACTGAATGTAGGTGCAGGCAGACCACCCTGCAGGGATGTCCTCTTATCCTCTCACAACAGAGCTACCTCATCGGCCTCAGCAGGGTTTTTTTGTTTGTTTGTTTGGTTTGGTTTGGTTTGGTTTTTTTGTTTGTTTAGTTGATTTTTGATTTTAAATCACTTTCTTGCTTCCTCCCATTCAAAGCCTCTGTCACCAATGTTAATGGTCAGGCAGGTTTGAAGGTTCCAGGGTTCCTGTGAATGCAGTTCTTCAAAGACCAGGATTACTAAGAAGAATGGGGCTTAAAACTTGCTGTGCAGTGACACACATGGGGGTACAAGATAGGATGAGCTGAACTTCGGCTTTCTAAAAATGAAAGGACCTGCTTAAGTATTTGAGGTATGGCTAGCTGAGCAATTTCCATTGATGACTTCATATTGATTTATGTATAGAGAAGATGCTTTATTCGTTTTCTTTTTTAAAATAACCAACTCCCTGAAAATTGTCATTGTATTTATTGAGAACTTAAGTCAACACCAGGAAAAAATACCACGGAAGGGACCAACTCCTTGATCGAGAAGAAGCCAGGGCTGAGACCAGGGCCATGCCTGAGGAGAGTGGATTCGATAAAAGACAAACTAGGCCAGTGGTTCTCAACCTATGTGGTTGAACAGGCCTCTCACGGGGGGTCACATATCAGATACCCTGCATATCAGATATTTTCATTATGATTCACATCAGCAGCAAAAATGCAGTTATCAAGTAGCAATGAAAACAGTTGTATGGTTGGGGTCACCACGACATGAAGAACTGTATTAAAGGGTCACAGCATTAGGAAAAGCCCTAGGCTTTCCCCCCAGGTGCTGGAAGGCTCTCTTGTGTTTACTGCACTAAATTTGTGGTTTCTCCTACTGGTTCTTCAGATGCTGCGTCCTTCACTGCTGGCCTGGTGCCAGTCAATAGCCCACCCATTTAGGGGCTCGCCCTTGTTGGGAGACAGTATAATATTGTGGCTTAAGAATTTGGTTCTCAAGGTTGGAGAGGTGGCCCAGGAGTTGGGAGCTCATATTGCTCTTGCAGAGGACTTCGGTGTGGCCCCCATGTTGGGTGGGTCACAACCATCTGTGACTCCAGTTCCAGGAGATCCAATGCCTTTGGTTACTGCAGGCCCCTGTTGACATTCCAGTTACCAAATTAGGTGCCAAAACCTTGATGTAAGAGTGTGTGTGTGTGTGTTTGTGTGTGTGTGGTGTAAGGGTTATACTTTTTTTTTTTAAAGATTAATTTGTGGGTCTAGTTGTGCCACAGCATGTTACAGCGGTCAGAGGGCAACTTGCAAGAGTTGGTTCCCTCCTACCACGGGGGTTCCAGTTATTGAACCCAGGTTGACAGACTTGGTGGCAGGCACCTTTACCTTTAGAGCTGTCTCACCATCCCTAGATATTTTTTATGTTGTAATCGTTTCAAGCTTACAGAAGTTGTGAGATTGAAAATACTGTGGGCATCTTACTCTTGACAACATTGATTTTGCCCTGGATGAGCACACAACAGACATACCTAAACACACAAACATTTAAAAATTCATTAGAATGCGCATTCTCTAGGAATTTTCTCTTCAAAGAACAAAGACAGAACAGTTGTCATCTTTAGTAGATTTAACATGGTCAAGTTTTTAATAATTCGCTGCCGTATTTCCATTTTGCTAGTTGGTCCAATAATACTCTTTAACAAAGGTTTTTTGCAGTTGCTGCTTGAGGTCGTGCATTGCATCTGGGGCTCATGTCTCTTTAGCCTCCTTATTTTGGAGTATTTCCAGACTTGTACCCATTGTGACATTTAGCAGTTGAAAAAATAGAATACTTACTCTTTTAAATGGAGGGTTTTGGATGGCATTTTCTTCTGGTTAGGTTAAGGTTGTATTTCCCTTACCTAGTGCTACATCAAAGTAATGTATCCTTTCCAAAGCCCTGCAGCTGATGAGTAAGAAGTCTGGCTGCCCTTGATGGTAGTGCTAATTGTGATCATTAGTCAAAATGTGTTCCAATTGCTTCACTAATTAGCTATTATTTTTTTTTCTTTTGGAACTAATAAGGGATCTATGCAGGGATATCCGAGCCCACAGAAACCTTGTGCCTCGTCAGGATTTCCCTCCAGACTTGAACTCCATTGGGGATCATGTCCAGTCCCATTTTTACTAAAATGGTTGCAAAACAATTAAACGGTCCTCTTCTAGGTTTTGATTTTACTCATCAAACATTGGGTTTTAATAAAATTCTTATAAATCCTCAAACATATTTAAATGTGTTTTAGAACCTCATCCTTAAAAGTACCCATCCCTTGCTTCCCGATGAAGCCCCTACCCAACAGGTGGCTTCCTTTGTCCCTCAGAAACACGACCCTGGCTCCTTGACACATTAACTGCCAGATTTCTGCATTCATTGTGTGCATTGGGGGTGGAGATCATGGAGGACTTTATGTCTAGTGAGCAGCACCTAAGGGAGCTATCATTTATTCAGAGTTGTCTTTTTAGTTGGAGAAAAGACAGACACTTGTTTTGACTCAAGTGTTAGGAAATGTCACATCCTTTTTTTTTTTTTTTTTTTTTTGAGTCTAAGGCGTAGGAAGGAATGAATGCCTCTTTGAAATAAATCACATGGCAGTTGTTTGTTTCTTGTAAGTGAAGTTAGTCTTCACTTAAAAAGCTCTTCTACTGACATTTTTTTTTGTTTTGTTTTTTGTTTTTTGTTTTTTTTGTTTTGTTTTTTTGTTTTGTTTTTTTGTTTTTGTTTTGTTTTTTCCTTTCTTTTTGAGAACAGGGTCTTGCTCTGTAGCCCTGACTGGTCTAGAAGTTCCAGTGACCCTCTTGTCTCTGCCTCCCCACTGCTGGGATAAGGGGCACACATGGCTTTATTTTTGTTTGTTTGTGTTTGTTGTTCTGTTTTTTGTTTGTTTGGCTACTTTATTTTTTAAAAAATTGCAAAGATGGAAGAAACACTTGAAAGGCCAGAAAACACGGTCACACTTCACTGGGTATGTTCATCCTGTATCTGTTCTCACTTTCAGTGTTTGCAATTTTGTTTTCCTGTCCTTCTGACACTCTGGGCAGCTCAGTGCTATGTCAAATAGTTGCTTAGTCATGAAGAGGAAAAAAGGAAACATTACTAATAGCCTGCTGTAGTCTGTTTCAAAATTCTCAGTTATTCAGAGAAAAATGTACTTCAGATTCATGGGCCCACTGCATCTCTATTATATTGTTTTGAAATATTAGGAAAATCTCAGTTAAAAACTGTTTGTATGTGAGAGGGATAATCAGATGTTGCCAGTAGAATTTCTGACATACTTACTGAGTGCCTACACATTTGTGGATACCTTCCCCTAAAGGCCTTGTTGCAGAGATCGTGATGGGCTTCTTGCTTTTGACCAGCTTCTCATGTCAGAAGCTGTATCGATGTTAAGGAGGAAGAGTTTCTATACCATGAAATCGGTGGTAAGTCTTGAGAGAACCCTGACCATGGTCCTTAGGACAGTGTGGATTACAGCATGGCTGTGCAGGAGAGGAGGTGGAAGTTGGTTTGAGAAAACGGGAAGGAAGACAGGTTTTTAGGTACTGACTGAGCATCATCATGGTACTCCATTAGAGGAGTAATCGCTGGAAGTGAGCATGGTTTTTGGAGTTGATATTGCTTAATCACAATCAACACACACTAAAGTTACCGGGGACCCTGATAATTGCAATTCATGTATATTCCATAATGTTCATATCTGAACAACATAACTGTCCCCAGACATCATATCTTATGATGAAAAACTCACAATTCTTAGAGTGTTTTAAAATACACAGTCTGTCAGACTAAGCTTTTCAGGAAACTTTCTGTAGTTTGAGTACATTTGTGTGATAGCACACCAGAGTTTCTTAGTCCTAGCTCACTGTAACGTGGTCCTCTCGGACAGCCCCGCCCTTCTCTGTCCCTTCCTCTGCTCTTAGACTCTGGTAAGTACTGTTGACCTCCCAGCGTTGTCAGTGCAGGATTTCAGATCTCACCTCGCATGAGACCATGAGGCGAGCGCTGCTTGGCTTTCTGTGCCACCTGCCGTAATGACATCCAGCTGCTCTTGTGCTGTTGCGCATGACGACGGCATTTCACTTTTAAATGGAAGAGCAGTCCTGTATTGTGTGGAAGTGTGGTTTTTCTTTATCTCTTCACTGTTCTGGGCACTTTGGTTGTCTCTATTTCTTGGCTCTTGTGAAGTGAGGCCATAACATGCAAATGTACTCATCTGCTTAAGTGAAAGGAATGCTTCATTATAATCAATATTTTGAGCCATTAGTAAGATTTTCATTATTATATGTTGTGTCTGCATGGTGTGTCAGCATGTTTGCACATGTTTGAGAAACACATGCATGCGTGTACATGTGGTTCAGAGCTCAGAGGCTTGTGTCCAGGGCCTTGCTCCACCACCCTCTCCGCCTTATCTAGTGAACAGCAACTCTATGGAACCCAGCGCCCGCCTGTTCTGTTAGTCTTCTTGCTTCTGGGAGACCACATGTTAGACTATTGGTGGGCCACCAGTCCTCCTGGGCTTCTACAAAGTGCAGGAAACTGCCTGTGTAGCATTCCCACCCCACCCCCATCCCCCACGCCACCAGCTCCTACTCTTGTTTTTAGTTGTATATTTACTCTTAATAAGTCTTCTATTTTCCAAAATGTTATTTATTTGTTCTTTTGAGGGTCTCTCTCTCTCTCTCTCTCTCTCTCTCTCTCTCTCTCTCTATATATATATATATATATATATATATATATATATATATATATATATCCATCCCAGGTTTATCCTGGAACTCATTATATAGCCCAGGCTGGCCATGGCTATTCTCCTTAGTGTTGGAATCATAGGTCTGAACTGTACAATACTGAAATGTACAGTGCCTGTCTGTTATTTGTAACATAGATGATATCTGTCTTATTTCCGATATATATGTGTAAGTAAAAATGACTTCCCTAAAACGTACAGTAATTTCTGTCATGATAGTTCCATGTAACTGAAGCATTTGAATTAATACTTCTGTAGTGGAAGGTTGCCACTAGTTGTGATGGCATACAGTTAAAAAAAATAGAGGATCATAGACCCGACTTATGAAAATAAATAGGAATTTAAGGAAAATGTGCCATGTTTGAACCAGGATAATACTAAATAAACTGGGAGTTTATCCTGTGTAACTATTACTGATGTTAGGGCCTTAATCAGCGTTTTTGGTCATGTATCCGACACCATCTTATGATAACTAACTAGATTCCTCTCCATCTCTCTGGTTCATTCTTTGACCCCTGCAGCTGCCTTGTTAGATCTTCTATTTGAGAATGAGGTTGCATTAAGGCATGGCATATATTGAAATAAAACCTATGTTGAGTTTGAGGAAAATCTGAAGCTTTTTGCCTTTTTCTTTCTTTGTCTTTTGAGGGTTTGGCTCAGATAGTAGTGAATTTTTTTCTCTTCTCTCTTTTATGAACTACATTAGCCATTCACAGAACAGAAGCAAATAGCCATTTTTAAAATTCATGTCTTCAAATGTTAATTTGATGCTTTAAGGCGTAAGTGACCTTTCTAGCCAGCCCAGACTTGTCAAACAAAGGACCAATATGAACAAGCTGCTATTTGTTCTAATACAACAGGTTGGTTTGTTGTTTTTTGTTGTTTTTTTTTTTTTTCCTCAGAGAATCTCAAAACAATTTTGCTTCACTTTTCTCCCAAATATTAAACTTCGCCCTGTGCGCTTGTGCTCTGTTTGAATTTAGAGAGAACTGAAGCCCCCCTCCCCATGCAGAAAACAATAGGGTTTAATTCATAAGCTGGGCCATCAAGTAGGTAAGAGTGTGAGAACAACAAGGAGGGAAGAAGAGCAGCGCGCAGCCTTTCACACAGTGCCCGGCCAGATGGACCACGCAGCAGCTGAAGTACAGATGCACAGGCCCAGGAACTCGCTGGGCTTTCACCTGAGCCCTGAGAACTGAGCCGGTGGAAGTGACCTGCCCGGTGCTGTGGGTCGTCTTTGGGCCACCCTGGCCCCTCAGACTTACTCACTTCCACCTCTAATGTGCGGTGTGCCCTCCTCAAGCTTCGTCCTGTCAGATGTGAACAACGCTGCTTGCATTTATCTGAGTGGGTTTATCTAAGTGAAATTATCCTTGGTTTGTTCTGGGTCCAGTCCACCTAGAAATACCAAGTTCCTGCTCTACCTTCACCTCCAGATAATCCAACCACCCTTTTGACATTCATAAAATGTGTTGTGGTCATGTTCACCCCACTTCTGTTCCTCCAGACCCAACTGCTCCCTCCCACTTTTATCTTTGTGTTTGGGGTGCGGGTTAGGCAGCCACAACTGTTGTGTGTCCTTGATTCTAATGACCATATTCTACTCAGAGGATCCGTGTTTCACAACCCTCCTGCCCACCTCGGGCTCTTTGCATCCCCTCTTCTGTGGTGTCCCCTGGTGTCCCCTTGGAGGGTAGCTGGCTCTAGGCCTGAACGCTCAGCAGCCGCTTGCTGTGGGCATCAAGACCTCTTAAAAGTAACTCCCTACAGAAAGAATAGCATTGGGAAGGACCGTTTTCCCCCTTGAAGTTGAGTGCTTCACATGGAATGTAACATGTTTAGTTCTGATGGGTTGTTTACCTTGTTTTGTAATTCTTAGAAATTATGCAAAAGGAAGACAGAAATGGAATTCATTTTGGTCAAAGCATGGATGATGATTAATACTAGTAAGCTTAAAATACTTATTTTGAAAATTTGTTTTTCTTAAGCCTTATTAGAGTAATTTTTAGTAACAAAAGATTTCTGTACGGTTTCTTTGGTCTTGTTGCCTTTTTCCCCCCTCCCAAGCATGGAAAACATATATTTGCATTCGAGGATTAGATTTTGTTTCTTAGGAAAGAAGCCATTTGAAAAGTTTGATAGTTCTAATTAGGCAAAGGCTTTCTGTTTGGGAGAAAGCGGGCGACGTGGTGTTTAGTGCTCTCTCCTCTCTGAGCTGAGACAGTTACGGTGATTTGAAGTAGCTCGCGGGCCTGCAGGAAGGCCTACATGAGAAACTTGACATCTAGGCTCTTGACCGCTGCTATATCCTGGGACCCAGCATCACTAATGCGAAGGGAAGAACTGATGTCAGTGTGCCGATCATTTACACCTACATCCAGGCTGTGGACCATGCACCCCACACATACACATGCTCAGGAAGTAAATAAATACATGTTAAAAGAGAACAACAAACCCATAACTACTGCTTAGTCTCTCGGCCACAGAGATAGGATTGGTATCTAGAGTTAGTTTTGTTGAAATGTGAAGAAGGACAGTGCTTATAAAATTAACAAAATTTGCAGTATGCTTTCAGCTTTCATGAAACACAGCTAAGTTTTTAATCTGATAAATTAATATTTGATGGAAATGTTATATTTTCTTAAAATACCTGGAACTTATATTTCTGTAAGTGTAATCCCAATTATAGTTTCAACTCCTGGACTCCAGTCTTCAGATGGTGATTCTGGGAGATACCATTATCCTGGGCAGAGTCTAGCCAGTAGTTGTCAGATCTTGGACACATCACTTGACTTCTGTACATGCTCTGTCGTTTGATAGATGGTTGAGCGTGTGAAGATGTTTCAAATATAACTTACATTCTTGTTAATTTTGTCTTTGGGCAAGGATATGAGGACCAGTCATAGAATTTATTTTAAATATATATTCGAAATACTATATTTATTTTTCCCTCGAAGGGTTTTCACTTAGCCAAGTGAATTGATTTAAAGTTTTTGACCACAGCTGCTACAGAAATGTGTGCCCATCCACTGTTTTGATAAACACAGACTAGTAACCAGATGGCAGTAATACTTTAAAAAGTTGAGCTTTACGGGCTGGGAACCATCCAAATGGGCTGTTCAGTGCTTTGCCTAGGTACCTTGGATTTAGTACACAGTAAATGGGCTTGAGTGTGTTTTATTACTGCATTGACTACAAGGAACAAATAGTATTATGTAGAAAACAAATAATGCTTATTAAGCATGCGGTTGATGTCTTCTGATAGATGCTCCACACTGCTGCCAGTCTGTACTCATAAACAGATGTTCCTTTGCTTTAAATCAGAATAACTATTCCAAACCTAGTTATGCATATTTAAACAACTGTTAGGAATTGTTTTAAAATCAGGGCTGATTGAATAGGATATGGATTTATGATATTTTCTAAAGTTGTTAGTTTGTGATGGTGATTTCTAAATAGCAAGGGAGTGAATTTTTATTTTTACTTTTTTGAAACTTAATTAAAGATGGTAGGCCATCAGTTAAAATTGATTTCAGTGTTCTGTGGTTGAGAATAATTATCTGGAGTTTGGGTTGTAGTTGGGTGATTGAGCACTAACTTGGTAACTATGTTGTGGGACTTCTCTTCCTGGGAAGACACTACACGTGTCTACTCACCCCAACTAGCAGATGACAGACTAAAGTACAGATAACCACCAATGTCCGTCTTGGTGAACCAGTGGGTTTCATTGGGGTTACTCAGAGGAGCAGAAATGACTCAAAGACAGCTCATCACCAAAGTCCACCCCAGCAGTGGCGACAGTCAGAAGAGCTGGGAACGTGCAGCACATTGCACAGCCTGCAGGCAGCCCAGCAGGTTGAAGGGTGTCCTAAGTGACTCAGTTTGTCTGACCCTCTTCCTGGTAGCTTTATTTCTGAGAGTCTTCTTTGTAGCTTGGCTTGTCTGGGAGAGTCTTAATAGCCTTGACTGAGGAGGAGTCTTTATTTTTCCTCTGTGAAGAAGAAGGGGTCTAGTAAAGCTGGTCAGTTTCAGGGACCTCCTAAAGCTGTTTTGAGTTGTTGACTGTCCTGCAGGATCTCAGAGGAAATTGTTGAAACTGTGAAGGTCTGGGTTCTATTCCTAGCACCCAAAAGGAGCAGCTGATTATCCCATTGTCATAGCCAGCAATGATGAACAAGTTAGAGGTCAGCCACGTGGATATCCGCTGGACTGTGTTTTGACAAAATAATCCAGTAGTAGTATCCGTGTGTTACATGTCCAGGGTGATAGTGTTGGGGCTATCTCTTCTAGAGTTTATACTTTACTCATTAAGACCTTTTGCACTTGGACCATACTATTCATTTAGTGTATAAACCTTTCATGGTCTACAGATTCTAACACTGGGATAGATTCTTCATGGAATCCTTAGTACTGACTGGCCTTTTCTATGTCAGTGGGTTTGTGTGAATACTCTCACTTCTTAGATTATACCGAGCATTCACGCTTATGTGTTTTCATAACAGATTTTAATTAAATCATCATAAATATTGTACATGATGCTAGGGCACATGGATGACCCCAACCTTCTGGATGGAAGATAAAGATGAAAGGTTGGTTTAGCAGGGTGGTGATAGAGCATACCTTTAATCCCAGCACTGGAGAGGTAGTGGCAGGCGGATCTCTGTGAGTTTGAGGACAGCCAAGGCTACACAGAGAAACTCTGTCTCAAAAACGAAACAAAACAAGAAACAAACACAAACCAGTTTGACAGATACAACTTGCAGTTGTGCTAAAAGTACCGGAAGGTTGAGAGCCTTCTATGGTTCCTTTTCTCTGAGAAGTACAGACTGCATCAGTACCGAAGGGCTGCCAGGGGTCTCCAGGGTGGTGTGTGGTGGGTGGGTTTGAGGGGCATGCATTTGTAGAGTTGTTGACTTGTACTGGCAAGCAAACTTCTGACTCTTAAGAGGAAAGGAGAATAATTTTGTTTTTAAGTGTATAGGATTCATGAATATAGGATTTGTAAGAACCGAATGCCAGTTGTTTTACTGCAGAACCCACGATGGTTACTGCTGGATATCACCTCCCGTCAGACTGCACACGAAACAAGACCCCAATAACCTTAGAACTAAAGACAGTATCTGATAATGAATGTGGATGGGACTAGGGAAATGGCTCAGTTGGTAAAGCAGTTGCGATGCTCTCTGAAAACCCAGTTTTGATCCCCAGCATGTAAGAGCTAAGTGTGGTCCAACATCTGTAACCCCAACACTGGGAACTCAGAAAGTGGCAGGTCCCGGGCCTTGCTGACGGCTCACTGAACTGATGAGGCTCATTGAGAGATCCTACCTCTTTGTCTATACATACACGTATACACACGTTAATGTGCGCATGCACATATGTACAAATATACTGAGAATAAAAATTTAAATAAAAAATATGAATGAAGTCAGGATACTGACACAAATTAGAGAGAGCACCATCAGTTACTGCTAAGCAGTCCAGATTATTCTCCAAATACGGCAATTTTAACTCTATTTACACAGGCACTAGTTGATTGTTTTCCATTAATTTACTAGCACTTAAATCTTAATAGTGTCATCCAGGATGGTTTGTGCTTGCTTTGTAGTGGAACTGTAAAACTCATAGTCACTCTGCCTTAGCGGCCTCTTTGTGCGGCAACACATCATGGGATCAACCTAAGGTTTTTGGTTGTGGCAGGCTGCTCTTAAACTCTTGCGTAAGCAATTCTCCTGCTTCATGGCTTAGCCAAGGTGGATCTTAACTGTTAAACTGTGTTTCCTGCTGAAGTATGAAGGTTGATGAAGAGACGCAAGTATGATTTATTCCACGAGGACTGCACAACTCAAGTGCTGTCTCGCATACTATTTCTTTACTCAGATGCCCTGTTTCTATGTCTCTTCCCTATCCGTCATTTATTCAGTGACATATATTATCACAACGTGGAGAGGGCAATAACATCCTTTATGTGGAACAGATTGCTTATGGACATTGTAGAACACAACTTTTAACACAAGTGTTCAGGTTTTCTCGGAAAAGAACAGTTGTTGTGTTGTAGATTTATCAGCAGCTGTTGAAAAGTTAATGCTCCTCGTGCTTTAATTTCTTCTATCATAACAGCCTGATGCAAATGGATTCAGAGGCAAGGGATCTAGAAGGCAAAGAAACTGCATTGGTAGCTGCCAATCAGGCAGCTTTCGTGATGCTACTTTGAGTCACTGTTCACTTGTACCTCCTTTCACAGACATCAACTAAGAGGCGGCATAAAAGTCCCATGTTTTTCCAAGAGAACAACTGAGAATACTTCTACCTAGGAGTATGTGGTATCAGAACAAGCAGGTAGGGAGCAGCATATAAGTCTGTACGCTGTGCAGAGACATCGATGCCCGTGTTAGTAAGATAGCAGATGCATTGGTGCTGAAATTGACATAAAATAGCACTCCTCTGCAGGGCTTTGTTCCAGCTGACACTCCTTCACAGGTAATGAATAGCGAATTCATCACAATAGCCTATGGTCCATAGGAGACTGGCAGGGAACTGGGAGGAGGAAGCCATTCCAAGTTCTAGAGCAGCAGAATGTGCTTATTAATAGAGAGAGGCATTCTAGAACTCTTGGGGTAAAGTCATAGAGAAGATTGCATCTTTGGTTTTGCATTAAATTGAGGCATCATTAATACTGTTAGACAACTAAGAGTCTGGGATCCATAGTGCAATCGAGAAAGGCAACTGAGCTCAGGCACATTTGAGAAACTATAGTAAAATAATCCTGTGTTAAACAGAGCACCTTGTTAGATGTGGGCCTGTGAGATGTAGTTAGCTGACTGAAAGGGGGTTCACATTTTTACATTGTTCTTTTTTTTTCCATATGTAGGAAGAGGCAAGTGACTTGTGTTCCTCTGCTTTATGGAGACTCGGTTGCCATTTGGGATTTCCCATTGTCCATAATTCATTCATCTGTCTATCCGGTCAATATTTGCTGAACACCTGTTATGTGCTGTGATGTTCTGGGAGCCTCAAAATGAATAAAATTAACCTTTGCCCTTAAGCAGTTTGTAGTTTGGTGGAAAGACCTTTAAAGGCGGTGGCAGGAGACTTTGTGTGGAGGCTAGAGACTTTTAAAAGCTTCTTGTTATTGGGAACTACACAGCTCACACAGTTCATCTAGCATAGGACTACGATTGAAGAGATGGGTATGGGACTGCCTTGTGCTTCCTTTTACCCATGTTATATGACTCATCTATGTGGCTTAGAGCCTTTCCTTTGCAGTTTAATACTGTTTAGTTCTCTACCATATTGTTTATTCTGTGGACCGTTGGGAGACACTTGAGTTGGTCCACTTTGGTACTCCCACTGGGAATAGTGCTAAGTTAAAACATTGTGGCTGCATCGTGATCTATGTGTACATGTACTTAGGAATATTGATCTAGGGATGGGGTTCAGGGCTCATGGATAGAATATATAGCATTTTGACTAGATACAGTATTTTTCTAAGTCATTGTTGTAATTTAAAAGGTCTAATGGCAGGTTATTGAATGTTTGTTTACGTCACATACTTTTGTAAAGAATTTGGGTTTTTGTTGTTTTGTTTTGTTTTTATTAAGATGTGACAGGGATACTTAACATGTCCAATATAGAGTTTAAATGCCCATCTGCCCTGGACTCCTGGTCATTACTTTGTTACCTGGAATAGTTTACAAATCAGGAAGCATGGGAAGAAAGAAGAGATGTCTGAGGCTAGGCACTATGCTCTTGATTTGTTTATTGCTGGGGGAAAATGAAAGGAAGAAATAATAAGCTAGTATAAATTAAGGACACAAAAAGCTTACTGGCTTTTTAACATGCTGTGCTCACGTTTGGAAGTGTAATTCTATTTTAATCTCTTTCCTAATGGAAGAAGCAAGATGACTGACTTGGTAGGGTGATCTTGTTTGAAAATTGACAACTTTTTGGCACAAGGCCCAGATTTCTTTTCAGATTTTTGAGAAATTAAAAAAAAAAAGCAGACTGTTCACTGGTGTAAGAAAAAGGGAAAAAATGAAATAAAAAAGAGAAGATTTGCACTTAGGGTGGAGACCGTTAGCACTGTGATCCACCCTCTCTGACATCCAGGGCTGGAGAAAGTTTGTCATTGATGTTACAGCCATCAAGCAGAGTGTTTACCATGTGGAGGACATCCAGATTCCTCTTTCTTAGCCTCCAAGTTCCTAAGAAAGGAGAAGAACTTAATCTGCTTTTAAAAACACCTTTTCCTGTAGATCTCAGCATATAAAGGGTTGCCTGAAGTCGCTTTTGCAATCTAAAGTGTGTCTCAGCTCGAATGTTCAGAGTGTTCAGACCCAAAGCTATGCTGGGTGAGTGAATGGGAAGTTTTTTTACTGTATTCAGTTCAATTGAGAGAACATTTAATGCGTACCAGCCTTGTGCCTGGTCCTGGTAGGTACTGGGACACAAAGATGAATGAGCCAGCTCACTGCCCACTGAATCAGGCAGGCACAGAAACAATTCACTATAGTGTTTGTGCTAACAGTGATAAGAATGTGCAAAAAGTGCTTTAGTGCACAGAAGAGAATAAATACTTTTGTGTGTATATGAGGGGCAGTGAAGTCTAGGTTACAGGGGCCTTCCATTGTATGGAAGGATGGGTTTGAGAGAGGTCGTGGATGGGATTAGGACTTAGAGAGGGGCGTATTTGGCAAAGGAATGAAGAGAAAGGTTAAGGCCATAGGTAGAAATTGAAACTGAGTGAAGCTTGCTTTGGCTAGCGATATTAAAGTTATTTGAGAAAAATCACAACATCAATAGGAATAGAGAGCAGCAGGTATAGCCAGGATACTGTGGCATTCTCTGTTTGAAATGCCCCCTGCAGAGAAGCACACAGGGAACTCCCTGAATCCTAACCTCTGACACTGGCCCCTGCACCTGGACCATCTATGCTTTATTTTCCTTCCTTAAAGCCTGGGACAGGTGGAATGAGAATTATTGCCACGTCAGAAAGTGAGCACAGAGGGGGTATTTTAACACGTTGATAAGCTTATGAATGTTTGAGCTTCATAACCATTTGATTGTTTTTGCTAAATATTTACCGGACTCCCAAAGGGCGAGCAAACAGTGCTCTGACCACTGTGAAGGGAGCTGGGTGCAGTGCAAAGCCCAGGGCAGGGCCAAACATACATTCCTGGGAGACAGAGTGCAGCAGGGCGGAGCTCGGGACTGTTCGCCCTTGGCCATGTTGGGAAAACCTGAGTAGCTGGCTGTATTTCTTAAGGCTATCTGTAATTTTATTTATTGGGTTGAAGTTTGTTTGTGTAAGGATAATGTGCTTCCAAGAAGTCCATTTCTAGGCTCCAGGCTCTGATGCTCCTGCCGCTCTTTAGGCTGCCCCGCTCCCTGAGGCTGGGCGAGCCTCTGCCTAGGCCAGGGGTTTCATTGTGATCAATAAGGATGGCTTGGGCTGATAGTGACTTAGCCTGCTCACAAGTGCACAGTACAGGTGCTTTGGGGCTGAGTCCCAGTTAGGGCAAACCTGGGAGTCCTTAAGTCCTTTCAGAAAGGAAGTTGGCATTGCGGCAGAAATGTCTTAGAATCAGGAAGTTAGAGTACCAGTCATGGTTCCAATGATGGTCTGCATTGTTACTTAGAAGCCAAACACAGTGTGGGTTAAAAGTTTGTTCCTTTTGTCTCAGGATATCTGTAGAAAGGGCTGAAGCTCTTTAAAACTTGTTACTGCTTGGCTTTGCTGTCTCCCATGGCTTTAATTCTTCAGTTTTATATAGCTGTTACTACAGTCCTTTTATCAAAATGCAAGGAATTCATTAACCTTGGCACAGTGATCCTGGACCAACTCAGACTCATAAGTTCCCCATTGCTTTTACTAATTCCTCTTTGCACTTGAAGATCACATTCAGGGTTCCATATTGCATCTAGTTTTCATGTCCTGACCTCTTCCACTGACCTAGAACGTGGCTCTAAAGGTAGGACCCGTAGCTCTCCGGGATTTGTCTAACTGTGCTTGCCATCTTGACCATTCCTGAGATTTGCTCGAGCATGCTTCCTTGCCCAGCCTTAGGTGTGTTCTGGGATCCCAGTCCAGCTCCTCCACTGTGGAGCAGCCCTCATCCTGACACTTACTGACGATGCTGGTATTTTGAAAGTGGTCTTTCAATTTGAGTTGTCTAATCCTTTTATATTGAATTGCCCCCCTCCCTCTCTCTCTTTCGTTAAACATATATTAGAAATTAGATTTGTATACTTCTAATTATGTCAGGGTGTGGATGATACTAAAAAGTTTTTTTGTTACCTCATTTATCGATGCCAGGTTTTTCCACTTTAGAGTTAACTACATTTCACCTCTTGTGTTTTCTTTAAAGTCTTTTTAAAAAAGATTATAGCATAACATTGTCAAGTGTATGTATATTTTTGAATGACTCAGTCTGGCTACCTGACATATATTACCTCACATACTTACTGTTTTCTAGTGAAAATACTGTGCATCTGCTTTCTTAGTAATTTTTAAGAATATTTATGCTTCTACAATAGAAGGTTCCAGCCACATCCAAGTGAAGGGGGAAATTAAGTTCTCCCTGTAGGTATGAGGATTCCCAAAGCCTTTGTAGATGTCTGCTGAAATCCCTCGTTGTCCACAAGCTTTTGGAGAAGGAATACTTTGAGGTTATTCGATATTATACTTCCTCACTCAGTAATTTTATCACCAGTTTCTTGCTCATAGCAGTTTGCTTTAGTGCCCTTGTGATCTCCCCCTCCCCCCAAGTCCTTTTGCTCAGTCAGTGTTTGTAAGGAAGGCGTGTCCACTCCCCCCTGTTCATTCATTCAGTAGTTCAGTTAGGTCAGCCCATAGATTACTTAGCTCTGTGATTTAGAATCTACTATCATTGCTGTCAATTTGGCCTTCAGATAGTTGTCACTTGGTCACTGGGGACTTTCCCACATTGTAACGGTGTCCTAAATTTTCTTTAAAAGAAACTTCAGGTCTGGTATTAGGTTCTCTATCTTCTTTGTTCTAGCCCTTTGTCCAAGAAACTTTGCTCATCTTTTTCCTAGAAAAATAACTATTTAGAAGCTAAGATGATTTGGGTGTTGTCTTGTTTTGTGTGATGGTACTTGACATGAATGAAAAACAAAAGGTAACTTCCTATATATCTTCAGTCATTTTTCTGCTGTCTGGAAACAAAAATGAGATTTACATGGTGGCAGGTAAAGAAGTGATTTCTTCTCAGCACAGACAGTAGCAGTTAATCAGACATGCTGCTGGGCCATTGCACACGTGCAATAATGGGGAGTGAGTTTAGAATTTGTCCTTTTGGGATCACGAAATAGGTGCCATGCAAACTTCTAAAGAGAAGCCACCAACAGTCTTGCCCAGCTATAATGCCCATGATGCACCAGTAAACTTTAAAATACTGCTTAAGTCTCTTAAGCTAGGGGCCTGTTATTCCACAGCTAAAGAGTTCCATCAATGTGGTAAAATTAAAATAACTGTTTGAGGAGTAAACTATTTTTTAGCTATTCAGACTAAAACTTTGTTTCTTCAGTATTACTGAGAGACAGACTTTGTGACTACAGAAGACTGCCATTTAGTTAAAGTCATGATCATGAATTTTAGATCCTCATTTAATCTGATTATATTAGCTTGATTTTCCCTTCAGGGATGAACCTTTTGGTTCTAGTTTTCTCTCTCAAAATTTATATAATTAGTATACTGTTGTTGTTAGACCACTATTCATTCTCACAGAAAGATTGCATGTTATCAGAGGTATTCTCAAAACAAATGAGAATATAATGTTAACAGTTTAATCTAGGAAAAAAAAACAAGTTGTTGCTGGAGCATCATTGATGAGAGTGGGCACAAGATCCCCACCTTCCCCTCCACCCCATTTTTTTTCTTTCTGGAAATGTTTTAAGGCTAGTATTTCTCTTTGGATAGATTTCTTTCATATTATGTAAAGTGAAGACTTAATACATAAACATTTTTTTCATAAAGCCTAGAGTTGCCTTTTCAGTCTACATTAGAAAGGAGCAGTCTAGAGAATTGCAGTTGTCCCTGAAGGTCTAGGTTTGGAGTTGTTGGGGGATGCACCTTCCGCAAGAGAAGTTGCATGAATGTCTCTAATGAGTTTCCAGCTACTGCGCACGCATGTACAGGTAACTCTGATGATGATGGAGAGGAGGCGAGGGAAAGAGGAAGCCCAGATATGCTTTCTTTCATAGACTTGGAAGTGCTGGGAATCTAGACAAATGTTCGGAGAGGGGAGAACTTCCTGGCTGTCACTTGCCTCTGCTCTTGTAGGCCATATTGTTATCCTGTATGCTCAGAGGTATCTGAAGCAGGGGACTACCTTCTATTGGAGAAAAATGTTTTTCTCATACTGCTTTCCTCCCTACCTTAGAAGAGACAGACCAGTTTCTCCTTCAAGTAGAAGGGTTCTTCGCTTCTGCTATGATGCGACATCGTTGAGCTAATGTACTTGAGTATAAATATAGGGGCATTGGCTCTTTTTCTTCAAAATTGCAGAACCTGCAAGCTAGCCTTAGTTCAGTTCTCAGGTAAGTTTTTGGTTTTCACCCAGATTTTGACTATATGGCCAGAGCATTTAAATGTTAGACAGTTGAAGTCACTTTCTAAAATAGCAATTTTAATTGATTAAAGAGATGTTCTCACATCTTTCGAAATGAATTTTATCTGCATTTACTGGGCACTTGGTTGTAGTTTTGTGATGAACAAGAACAGTGATTAATCATACACATTACAGCAGGTACCTCTGTGACTTTTCACTACCCGTTACAAATGGATTCTAGAATTGTTCTCAACAGTGGGGAATACAGTCTCTGAGCTGCTGGGTTTCTGCTGCTGCTGTCAGAATGCCTAAGAAAACCAGCTGAAAGGAGGAAAGATTGGTTTTGGCTTCTGGTTCCATCCATGCTCACTTAGCATGATGGACTCATGTGCTGGTCATGGCCCTGTAGTGAGGTGAGGACAACCATACCATAATGGAGGCGCAGAGGTGGGGATGCAAGTGGTAGAGCAGAGGTCCCCGGAGGGAGTGCTGGGAAGGGCGAGCGCAGATGAGGGGCAGTGGGGAATTCCACTCCAAGGGCATGCCCCTCCTGCTTCTCCACCTAGGCCCCGCCTCCTTAAGGTTCGATACCTCCCATCCTTATTAAGCACTAAGTCCATACATGGATGCACTCACCATGAAGCCAGTCTTCCTGATTCCCTCCCCCCACCCCGCCTCTGCCGCCTCTGACTTGCCTCTGCTCCTTTTGTTTGGAACCCAGTCTTCAGCATGAGGTTTTCAGGGCCGTTAAAATCTAAAGCACAAGAGCCAGGAAAAGTGTATTTACTTTTACCATGCAGGAATTTGGATGGGTATTCAAGTTGGCATCGTAACTGATTTGGAAATAAACCAGGTATTTTAAAATTAAAAAATCTGTTAAAAATCAAGAAAAATAGCATGAGTCAGAAACCTTGGTTTTGACCATGTAGTCTGAACATATGTATAATTTTGGTGCTTTTGACTTTTAGGAATTTTTAGATTTTGAGAATCTTCAAGAAGAGCCATAAGGTTGACTTTACCCTTAATAGTAGATCTCTGTATGTTTTGGGAGAGGGACATCTATTGGTCTTTATCACATACTCTATTATCTATGACCTCATTGCTGCCTGTCCTCCTCAGGGAAGAAGGGAATCCCTTTAGTTTTCTTTTCCAAGTATGAAAATAAAACCAAAAGATAAGAAATTCAATAGCTCACTATGGTGAGGCTAGGACTAAAGATATGAAGTTCACTAGCTCACTGTAGTGAGACTAGGATTAAACTTGTCTCTTTTTGGGTCAGTGTTCCTCCTTGTTGTATTACTGTTTCTTAGACACAGATTTTGATTCTGAAATATAAGCCACCATATATGGTGTAACTTGGTACTTATTTTGTACCCTTTCAGATTTGAAATTATTTGCATTTACATTTCTTGTTAAAAGTGAACAGTACTAGAAATTGTTATGTCAGTTTTGTAACCTTAAAATATAGCAACATGAAAACACTTCATCAATAACTCTATATAACAATGATTTGATAGTGAAAAAAAAGTTGTAATTTGATCTTGGGCCAGTATCTGATTTTTTTTTTTTTTTTTTTTAAGATTTACTTATTTATTATATGTAAGTACACATAGTTGTCTTTAGAAGCACCAGAAGAGGGCGTCAGATCTCATTATGGATGGTTGTGAGCCACCATGTGGTTGCTGATTTGAACTCAGGACCTTTGGAAGAGCAGTCAGTGCTCTTAACCCCACTGAGCCATCTCACCAGCCCCTGAATTTTTCTGAATTATCAGCAGTATTCACTGGTAAACTCTCCTATGTTAAAATAAAATATATCTGTTCATTTGCATAGCAGACACTTGGTTTTCAGAAGAAACAAAAGCAAATTGTTCTGTACAGTAGCGTGCTACAGCGGTGTATGTAGTGGTGACATTTAAGAGTTTGTAACAATTACACTAAGGGATGTTTTCTATTAGCAGGGCTTTGATTCCAGATCACTGCTCCATCACATCATGCTTCCTGGATGAGGCTTATCAATAATTTGTTTCCGGGTTTTCTCTTCTCACTCCCCACCGTACCGTGGAGCAGTCTGACTTGCTGCAGGCTTCCATTTAGCCTGTTACTAAGTTGGAAGTTTGGCAGCGTCGGCCAGAAGACTCAGCAGTGCAGGTGCCTGCTGCTCCTCCAGAGGCCCTGACTTTGGTTCCTGTATCAGGTGGCTCACAGCCACTTGAACTCCAGCCCCAGGGGATTCACTGCCCTCTCCTGGCTTCTGGGCAGCACATCCCCAGACAGACTGCCAGATTCAGACATGTAATATTTAATTCATTTGTATGACAGATACTGGCTGTGTTCGATATGGCAGGTACTTCATTTGTTTCTTTTTGAAGCAGGGTCTCCTGCAGCCAGGGCTGACTTCACACTCACTGTGTGGAGGATGACCTTCAGTGTTCAGTTCTCCTGTCTGCACCCACCTCTCACTCAAGTCTCAGATCGTAGGCATTTACCACCATGCCAGCTGTTTGGGCTACTTTAAGTGCCACCTGGGTCTTTAGCCAACCATAGTTAGATCCCTGAGTCTAATCGTGTGGGATAAATTCTAATGCAGCATCTTAGACATGTTAAAACCCTCCTACAAAGTCCTATCGGAGCCACAAAGAGAGCTTGGCCTTTGTTTTTTAAGGATTTGTATATAAAATACTGTAAACAACTTTCTTGACTATTGTGGATAAAGAGTATCTGATATTCGGCTTAACCAGAAATTCATTGATATTTCTAATTTAGGGTATGCTACATGAACACTTGACTAATTGTGGTGCAAATAATAACAGCATTGAGAGTTTGGTCAGGGCAAAGATGGCCAGTTTCCTGATGATAACTGGGGTGTTGGAGCACGTCCAGCATGGACAGACCCATGACCTCAGGTTTGGGCTTTCACGTGGCTGCCGTGGGTTTCTGAACTCTCAGCTGATCCCATTGTTGTCTTTAGCAGTTTGCAGCTTGTCCACCCTCAAGCTTTCACGTCCTGGGTGCAGCTGTCCTAGGTCTCTTACTACCGTCCTTCTTTAGGGATGTAGCGAACGTATTGAATCAGGATCCCTGCCATGTAAGTCCTTGGATCTGTTAGCATTTCAGTGTGCTTTCTGCATCTCTACGGGACTGAGGCCACAGGACAGTTCAGTCCTAACCCACCTGCCCTTAGAGATGCCTTTCTCCTCCTAAAACATAGTGTGGGAAATAGAGATCTCTACTAAAGAGATAGTTCCAAAAGAATTCAGCTCCAGTCTGACTTCTTAACTGTCAAGTAATTGTCCTTGTATTGTCTTAATTGTTCTTTATATTGTCCAATAATGCAGTGACCCCTTAGAATTGGAACCTTTATGCTGTTCACAAATAAATGCATCTCCTTCAGCCTGGATCATTGCCTTTTACCAAACAGTGGATTATGGACATGGCTGTTGTTTAGTATGGCTACGCATGTTCATAATAGTTTTGTGGGAGTTAAGAGAAAAAAAAATGCAGGTAGTCAGGATGCGCCATGGGTTTATCCCCTCTTTAGTGGGATTTTAAAAGAATGCTACTTCATTATTTGTTTAGTACTGTAGGTATTTTGTGTAGATAGCACTCATACCATGCGAGTTTTGCCAGCTACCTTGGGCACAATAAAACAAAACCTTGCCTTAATGTTTACTGCTTAAAAAAGGATGGGTAAAATGTCAATATTTACCTGATTTAATATTTTTTCCAAATCTTAAAAATTGTCAGTGCCATATATGTGACCCTAGCTATTGCAGAATGTATGCTTCACTTTGTCCCCTTCTTTGACAAGAAGTTGTAAGATCATTTAAGATGACTGTTTGTGACCAGAGCCAATCAGCGGTCTTGAGCCATTTCTCTGTGTGTGACGTCTGCCTGTTGTGGATATTGCGTTTCTGCTGCTTACCTCTGTAATGTGTGGGAATTGCCTTAATATATATCGTGAGAAGAGGGAACAAGAAACAGGTAAATTAGCTGCTCCTGGTGCTAAAGTCGGAGAGCAGCAGTGGCAGTCGGGAGCTCCAGCCTTCTGTGCCTTTGGTCCATATACCTTCTTCTCTGGACCATTAAACCAATCATAAGGCAAGCCTCACTCAGGGTTAAGGGAAACTTCAGGGAAAGTTGGCAAAACTTTATGGTGACCATCAGTATGTGGATCATTATCAGACTGCCAGAACATGTTCTGGGAACCATTTGTACATCAAATTCTTCATTCAGAAATATCGTGAACATTTTTATGATTATAGTTAAAGCAATTTTTTTCTTATAACTGATAAATGTGCAGAAGTTGCCCCATACCAGCTAAAACAGGGAAACTAAAAAGCAGTTACACTGTAGGTTGGCTTGTCTTGGTAATTGTATCCACATATTGAACAAATCTGTTTCAGGCTTCTCTTTTATGGCTGTGCTTAGTATAAAGCCATCCCGCACCCAAGGAATAACTGTCTCCACTTTAGTGGTCCTGCAGACACAGGGGAGAGAGCGGGTTTGCTTCTCAGCTGGGGCTCTGCAGTCGGGGACAGACACTTGCAGACAGTCCTGCAGAAGCTGGTCTCATTTGTATCTTCAAAGTGAGGAGGAGCTCTGGTTTGTCTGGACACAAATTACTGGTAATACAAAGCTGCTGGTTGTGTTTAGATGCTCAGTCTTCTAAAATGCAGTCCTGCTGGCTCTGCACTGTAGCACTGTGGTCACTGCTCGATGACCACCATAAGTATCTTGACCGTAGCATCTAATTTTTTTTTTATTAGTCTGTGATTCAGTTATGGGACAGATTTGAACTGTAAAAACAATTCCATTCTTCATGAGAGGTTGGAGATAAAAGGGCACTTTATATTTTAGAAGAAATATTTTTAAGTAAAAATGCAGCACACTTACTGAATTTGAAAGTTACTTTGAATCAAAACCAAGTCTTAAGTCCCTCTTTCTCCCTGTTTGGGACAGATCACATTGTATCTATGTGATACAATGTGCTATAAAAATGCAAAAAGGGGGAAAGGCCTTACCATATAGAGGCTGCCCATACATTCTGTGACTCTACAGAACCCTGAGTAATGCACTCTGCTAATTGGAGTTTGGAGTATGCGGAGCTTTGAATCACTGCATTAGCCAGTCCTGGTCTGTTTGTGTAATAGAATTGGGTGTGCTCTTGGGAGCACGGCATTTCTAGCATCAAGTGTGCTCACTGACATGGTGGGGTTTTAGTGCATGTGTTGAGAACGCTGAGCTTCCCGGAGTGTGCGGTGCTGTTGTACAGTAATGATGGTGGCAGGCGTTCCACAAGAGGCTTGGTGTGCCCTACCATGCTGTCTCTCATTCTGTCCTTACAGTAGGCACAAGCTGCTATTAGCTTTCTTTGCAGGTGAGAACTACAAAGGCCAAGTGACTTTCCACAGGTTCCTGAGGTGAGATGTCAGAGCCGGAAGGGCTGCTGGTTGTGTTTCGGAGGCTCATTCTTCCAAAATGCCGCTCTGTAGCACAGCCACAACTCTGCCTTTCTCATGTGGTGGAGACTTTGCCTTAGGCAAAAAATGTGTTACCAGGAGTTGCCAGTATTTTTCATTAATTGAATTGTTTCTAATATATAAAACCCCTCCAATTAAGGGGCATCCCATGGGCATTGTAAAACAATCTCTTTGTAAAAGTACAGATTCTTATTAATATGGTTTATTTTTTATATTTTGATTTATATTTAATGAACGTCTTATTTAAAGTTGCACAGCAATAAGTATTTGATTATATTGATAGCGTGTGTTACTAAAAAGCACTATTCCCAGCCCACACCCTACTATCCCACACCCTGCAAAGTAGAAACATTTGGTTGCACAATAAGTTACAAATTGTGTGGGCCAGCCTTCCCCCACCCCCCCTGTCCCCAGGACAGGGTTTCTCTTTGTAGCCCTGGCTGTCCTAGAACTCACTTTGTAGACCAGGCTGGCCTTGAACTCAGAAATCCGCCTGCCTCTGCCTCCCAAGACAAATTGTGTATATTTTTAAACATACTTTGTGGTGCTGAGAGTTTCCCGTGGCTTTGTGCTTGCTAGCTGTGTACTTGTCAGGCCACACGCCCAGCTCCCCTATGAATTATTTGTGTAAAGAATTATGTATTCTTCCTATGGCCCATTTTGCTGTGTTTACTCCCGCATTTTGAAGAGAAGCACTTTTTTTGGGCTGTACTTAGAGTCATTTGGGTCAGTGGTTCTGGTCCCCAGCTCAGCAGCAATGAGTATCATTGGGTGGGGATCAGAGTCTCAAGATGTGTGGGCCTGGTCATCTATGTTATCATTAGTTCTCCGTGTGATTCACACACATTCCAGTTGAGGATCGCCAGTCTGTGTATTTTACATGCCAAGAATATTCTTCCGGTCTTCAGTCTTGCAGACTCTGCTAACTCACACCTTCTCTGAGGAGGTCCTCTGTGATGTGGCTGGCACAGACCTGCTGTGTCCAGGCTTCCCGTTTAATTTGGAGTATAAGAAAGGGCTGGAGTCTTAAAATAGTCCTCAGTTAATTTAAAGTATCCAGGGCTGGAGGCCAACACATTTAGATTTTGGTAACTTACATGATGTGAAGCAAGCATTGCTTGGAAGACCCCAGTAAGTTCTTTCATGTGATACTTTGTCCAAGGTCTAGCCTGTTCTAAGAGCTGTATCGGATCCTTGAACATTTAGAAATGAAACAGTGACACTGTTTCCAACAGTGCTAACCCTTGGTAATGTTTATATATAAAGGATCTGAACTGTTAATCTCCTCTCCACTTCGAACATCATTCATTGGTGCAGAAAAGCTGTATTGTGGAGGCTTACAGAAACTCCTCTCCTCTTAATCCTTAAGGGGCCTGCTTTATCTAAAGCAGTGGTTCTCAGCCTTCCTAGTGCTAGGACCCATTAATACTGTTTCTCATGTACTAGTTGACCCCCTCCCTGACACCACCACCATAAAATTATTTTTGTTGCTATTTCTTAACTAATTTTGCTACTGTTAGGAATCATAATGTAAATGTAGGATATCTGATACTTGACCCCTGTGAAAGGGTCATTTGCTTCCCAAAGGGGTTGTGACGCACAGATTGAGAATCTCGGATCTAAAATGTGCTAATCCATCGGCTCTCCTAGAGCACCTCCATTTCTTTTCAAATAGCCCATCCAAAAAGGAATCATACTCTTGCATTTTACTGTGATTATGAAACTGATAAATAGGGTTAGAACCTGGGTTAGAGCCAAACCATAGAGCCTCGTGCTGAGGTTGAAATTAGGCCAGAACTTTGGGAAAGGGAATTTGGCTTGCATCCTCTCTTCTTGCTTAGAGACCACATTCTCCCTTACCTCTTGGCTTGCTAAACAGAGCTGTCTTCAGGGTTTCCCCTCTACCATTAGCCCTGAAGGAAATAGCCAAACATTCCTGAGGGCTGCGATCAAAACAGGAAACAAACTGGTTAGGGTCTTCTGTGACCTCCTTGGTGAGCCTCTGGGTCGGGGAGAAAAGGCAAAGGTGTGAAGATATGCTGAGACTTGTTGTTTGGGCAACAAAGACACTAATAAACTTCATCTGCACTTCAGAGGTTGGAGACCCAGCAGCGAGGCCCCGCTGAGGCCTAGAGGCTGGGGTGATGAAGGGTAGTGGGGGCCTGTGAAGTGGTAGGGGCCTGTGAAGCTTCCGTAGGTGGCGCTAGAACTTGGAGAGGGAGGGCTGCCTGGCTGCCCCTCTTTAGAAGGGCAAGAGGCTAGAGGTGCTTTGCTTGTATTGAAGTTTGCCTCAGAGGAAGGATTACATTTACCTTGCTAAGCACCTTGCAGCAGAGGAAGTCTGACTCCTATTTGTTTATTAGAGCCCCTCCCTCCTGGCTGCCCAGCTCTTGGGCTGAGCAGTGGTCCGGTCCCTGAAATACACCCCTGAGAAAAGCACTGGGTAGAGGAAGCTTCCGTGCTGAGGGGTTAGGCTAACACAGGCTGATGCAGTGTCTTAGTTTTGTCTTATCTCTGCACTTCTCTGATTAAACTCCTGCCTCCTCGTAGTGCCAATTATGGATAGCCAAGTTGGTGTGTTTCTTCTCTGAAGAAAGAGCTTTAAGTAACCAATGGCAGACCTGGCTAACACTTCGGTGTTCTGATGAGGTGGATCTCTGGATGAAATCATGTAAGAATTCACATTAATGAGAAAACAAAACGAATAACGCACAGAATGCTGCTGGGATCTTTTGGTTAGGGCAGTCCAGGGCGCGGTCCGTAAATTTTTATGTGGTTTATATGATGTGCTGTGCTTCACAGTCTGGCCTTTGCATTAATTTGCCATTGTCTTTCTCAAATATTAATGAAGTGTACAAGTGAGTCTGTTTCAAACAGCCATTTTTAGGTTGGATCTAAAAGAAATCTTTTCCTTTAAAAAATAATTTTTCAAGAAGATGGAAAGTACTTGATTAGCAATTACCAGCAAGGTCTCCTAATGTCTTTCTATAAGCTGTTTAAGCTTAGTATTAGAAATTAGGGCTAGAGGATTTAATTAGGAAGCTCACAGGATGCAGTCTCTTTAATTTGGGATTTCCCTTTGAGAAAATTATGTGGTTAAAGAAGGAATATGATATTTCAGATAAGTTGGCTTTAAAATTGCATTTATTGTCTTCATCTTGGGCCCCATAGTATCTGTACTGCTGATCTGGAGACTGCATGATTTGAATTAAAACATTTTGTTTTCAGTCTGGACGTTGTAGTGCAGGTTATTGGACTGTGTGCAGTAGTTTTGAGTGGGAAAGGTTTAATGTTAGATTTGGGGGTGGGGTAAGGATTACCTCATCTATTTTACCAGTTATGAATCAATACTGATTCCGACACATTTAAGCAGACTAGTGTGCTGGGTAACAAATAGATGCACTGTTAGGAGAGCGTCACACACCAACACTTGTGCGCTTAGACCTAGCTTCTAAGAAGACAGAAAACACCCTCTCCCAACCCTGGCCACCCTTTCAGCCATAACATTGCATTGCCTTGCTTCCTGCCTTTAATTTCCCCAGGGGTTCTTTTTATTTAGGAAAAGGGTGAAAGATGTATTTGTGTAAGTGCTACAACCACGGCTTCTGTTCAGTGCTCTAACAAAGAGTATGTTACTTGAGTACTTCATGCACGGGCCTCATTTTTTTCGGAAAAGAATGTGCTGTGAAAGGAATGCTTTCAGGCCTGTGTGTTGAGTTCATGTCTGCCAGTTTATTCTTGCTCAGAATTTTTTAATGCTTCAAGTTTATAACCATTTTCAAGCTGAGAACTTATACTCAGATGCTCAGAAGGGCCAGCCTTTAGAGCTTACTGGTGTGTTGGAAAACAGCTGTCCTTTTGTGATAGTACAGCTCTCTGTCCCTTATAAAACCCAACTTAATACTTATCCTTACACACAAAAACAGTCATTTTTCAAAATAAAAACCTCTTTTTTTTTTGTCAGAATAAAGTTTTCTTTTAAGGAAGTTCATCTCTGTTAAGAGTTAATGTAGATGACTTCACTGTGTTCATGTATGAAAATTTTGTTCCTTCTCTGTTTTTTCTGCTGAGTATACTGCTGGTCTGTCACTTTAAGATCCAAGAACAAGGGCTGGAGAGATGGCTCAGTAAGATCCGCAGGACTTGAGCTCCTGTCCTGGGACATCCATGTCCGGGTGGTTCTCACCCCCTGCTGCTTTCACTTCAGGTGAACTGATGCTCTCTGAGCCCTGTGAGTATCTGCTGACACACAGGTGCACACTCATGCAGGCACATCCTCAGCAGTGAAAAGAAATCTCAAAAAAAAATCATCCGAATGCACATCACACTGTGCAAAGTCCAGTTGAGCTATTTCTTCAGAGCACTGTAATGACAGTTGTAGAGCCTTGGGGTCTCTTAGGGAAAGTCCTTATTAGTGCTTTTGTTGATGGGGGTTTGTAACTGCTGGCACTTTGTGTTCCTGTGGTTGGGTTGGGGTTCTGTTTCTGTTTTTGTTTGCTTATTTGTTTTGCCAGCTTGATAGAAGCTAAGGTCATCTGAGAAGGGGGGTTGGCTATATAGACAACCCTGTGGGGCACTTTGATGGTTGACAGTTGATGTGGAAGGGTCCTGTCCACCATGGGTGGTGGTACCCCTGGGCACGTGATCACATATTGTCTATGAGAAAACACACTCTGAGCAAGCCCTGAGGATCAAGCTTGTAAGCAAGTGTTCTTCCATGGCCTGTACTTCTTTCTGTTCCTGCCCAGGCTCCTGCCTTGAGTTTCTGCCCAGACTTTTCTCAGTGATAGAGCTTGATGGTTTAGATCTGAGAATTGCTAAGATGAAATCAACCCATTTCTCCTCAAGTTGTTTTTGGTCATGATGTTATTCCAACAATAGACACTGTGTTTCAAGGTAAAACCTGTAAGTAATTGCAATACATGCTCATTCAATAATAGTAGTAAGTATATATTAATAGAAATAAAACCTTTATTTTTTTTAAAAAGAAACTTCTGTAACTCCCAATAAAAATATTTTGCTGAAAGGAGTGACATTATCTATGTTTGTGCAAACCTCTTTACTATTTGTCCTTAGGAAAGTCCAGCCCTTGTGCTTATCTGTCTCTGTTACAGTGAGCAGTCTGCATCATGCCAGTCTCTTGAAACTAAATATGCATTCAGGAGAAACAGTGTAAAAGGTCAGGAGTGTCTAGGTATAATTATGAGAGATTTTATTATCGTGGTTGCTCTGAAAGGCACTTGAGGATTCTTGGGGGAGGATTTATATCAGGTTTTAAAAATCACTGTATTACAACATTTACAAACTTACAGTTTTTAAAATGCAGTACATAAGTATTTTTAAAACTTTTTCTGCATATGAAATTGACACAGTGCTAAATAGAAAAACGGGGGAAGAGCTGGGAGGAGATGTGACTTTAGATTTTTAGGTTTGTTCTCAAATCAGAATGATTCTTCTAATGTTTTCCTAGACACACACACACACATACACACACACACACACACACACCCTCTGTGATTGCTCTTTATTTACCAAGCTTCCCCAGGAGAGCAAACCTCCTCCCTCCCAAAATTCCAGTAGCTTAGAAAAAGAAAGTGTTCTGGATGAAGGGAAAGCGCCCCGCCCCTCTTGTTTCTCCAGCTGGGAAGGGAAGGAAAGGGAAATAAAATTTAATGAGCACTTTTACTATGTGCCAGGTGCTTTGCACATGGTATTTCATTTTAATCCCCCAAACAACCTTGCAACATGCTTCTAGCCACGTACTTGCACAAATAAAGTGAGACTCCAGAAGTCTGAATAATGCGTCCAAGGCACACAGCATCTAAGAAGCAGAACACACGTGGGGCCAGAGTCTCTATTCCAAGGCCTGCATGACGCTACAGTGCCTTACACGTTTTCCCGTCTGTTCTCAGGGTTAAACCGTGGAGATGCGATGTTGTGATAAGAAAGCCTGTTGCCCTGTGCATATTGCTCCTTGGAGTGACTTCTGATAGATTCAAGAGTTTTAAAGTTTTGTTTTGTTTTAATTTTCATGCATCAAGACCTCATCATACCATTTAGCTCATAGCCACCCCCCCCACCCTCTTCTTGCTGCCCTTCACCTGCCCACAAAAGAAGTCGCCCTTGTACTCTCATGTTGAAGCTCTTCTGTTCCTGCCACTCCCCCATGCTCCTCCCTTAGTATTGCTTACACATGCACACATAATCTGTCTCTCGATTCTGTGTGTGAGCTAACACCCAGAGTGAGCCCAGCACAGCAGACGCTTGTGAAGCTCTTTCCCTGATGCTCTCTCTGACTTCTCTTAGCCATGATTGTCTGTTCATCCATCCATTTTGCCACAAATGCCTTGATGTCTTGGTTTTTGATATAAGGTTTCTCTGTGTAGCCCAGGCTAGCCTCAGCTATCTCTGCTTCCTGAGTGTTGGCTTTAAAGGCATGTGCCACCACTTCTGGGCTGATTTCTTTCTTTTTTTAATTTCTTGTTGTTGTTGTTGTTGTTTTTTTTTTAATGGCCAAATAAAATTCTATTCTGTTTGTATACCACTTTTTCTGTAGCCATTTACCTGTTGATGGTTTTGAGGTCTGTTCTGTTTCTTGTTTCTGTTGTGAATATCATAGAAATAAGCATCGTGTGTGCAGGGCTCTGCTGTGCTGTGCTGACTTTGGATGTGACCCCAGGACTAGTCTAGCTGGATCATATGGTCGTTTATTTTTGTCTTTAGAGGAGTCTCCATACTGTCTTTTTCTGTTGTAGTTGCATCAGGGTACAGCTGTGTGCAAAGGTTGCTCTTGTCCCATATCTTTGGCAGCTTATTTGTGGTCATGTGTTCTCTTGATATGACAACAGCTCTGACTGGGGCGAAGGATGTTTAAAACAGTTTCTCTGACAGTTAGTGGTGCTTTTCAGGTATTATCATTCCTTTGCCTTTTCTTTCCTTTCCTTTTGGGGGGGGGGGCGGGGCAGAACACTGTCATTTCAGTTCCGTAGCCTGTTTTGATTGAATTCTTTAGATTTTGTGGTTCCGAAAATATTCTAGCTGCTAATCTCCTGTCTCATGACAGGAAAATTTCCCCGTTCTACAAGCTGTTTCTTCTCACTGATGGTTACTTACTCCCTGGGGTTATTTCTTGTCATTGGAGTTCTTGCCTGTGCCTAGCTTGAAGTGTTTTCCTCTCTTTCAATGTTTTGTTTTTAGGCATAACAATTAGGGTCCACCTTGACACACTCTCACACACTCTCTCTCTCTCTCTCTCTCACACACACACACACACACACACAGGCCTTAACCCCAGGGTGGGTGTGCATAAAGTGAAGAGAATGAAGAAAGGCAGGCTGGCAGACACTGGCTGGCCCCGGAGCTCTGACAGAAATGCTCCAGCAGCCCAGAGCATTTATTGATTATACACTGCTGCATGGGGAGGCGAATTTATTGTGTATGGCTGAAGAAGGTGGTGTGTTTATGAACATGGAGTTAGGTTTCAGCCTAGGTAAAGTAATATCAGTAGGCGGTCTCTGTAGGGAAGCAGTTTCAAGTTGTACTCATCTGGAGAAGGAAACAATGGTTGGTTATCATCTCTGTCACTGGTGTAGGTAAAGGTCAGTCTTGTGTAACATTGGACTTGGACTGGAAGAAGGCTGTACCCTTGCTCTGAGCCTGACCCATGCTTAGGAGGCATGAGGTCCTGGACATGGCGATCATGCCAGTGATGTACATTCACATAGGGCTTCATCCACTCCCCAAAAAGGCGTGGTGGGGGTGGGGGGTGGGGGTGGAGGTGGAGGTGGTGTGCGTATGTGTGTGCAACTGTGTGCATGCGTGCGTGCGTGCGTGCACAGAGTGAGAGAAATGGAAGTCATTCCATTCTTTTACATGTGAGTTTCTAGTTTGCCTAGTGCCATTTGTTAGAAAGGCTCTTTTTTCCTGATGTATATTTTTGACACCCCAAGTCAGATGGCTGTGGGCCTATTTCTAGATCTCTCTTCCATTTGTCTCTGCATCTTTTTCTAGCACCATACAGTTCTTGTTACTTGGCTCAGTAGTGTGACTTGAAGTCAAGTGTTGTGATATCTTCAGCTGAAGTAAAAATACTGTTAGAAAGAACATCCAGGGGAGACAAAGTGGGCAAAAGAGAAGGAAAGGGGGAAGAGGACGAAAGATCACCATACTGGAAAACACACAGAGTTAGATGAACTAGTGAAGGGAATAGAAATATGAACAAAGTCCCCTAACAAAGTTACACGTTTAAAGTACAATGTAATGAAAATGATACAAAATGTGAAATAAAAGAAAAGAGAGAGGAAGTAGCTTGGAGTAGCTTCTTTCCTTAAAAATCAGAGATGCCGGTGTATGCGGCATGGGCTCCATTTGCTAGGTGTGTATGGCACAATGCGGTCGTTTGCTAGGTGTGTGCAGCGTTGAAGGCCTGAGCAGCTCTGAGCTTTCCCTGCTTTATCTGGTGCAGAGAGTGTGGGTGGGACACACCTGCCGTCCGGCCAGAGCTGTCTCCCTGTAACCAGCTTGCTGTGTCACTTGGTGTTTTCAAGTGGGGACTTGGCATGTTCCCCTGCCCGCTGCAGCCATGCTAGTTTTCTTTCTGCATTGTTGCTGTGGTGTTTGTATTGAATGAGGAAGTTTTCAGTCTCCCCTTCCTCCCTGGTTTCAGTCTGGCTGTTCAGACTCTGCAATGCTTTCTATTTCATTCAAAGACTTTTCTCACTCCTAGAATTTCTCTCCAAAGATCTATACCTTGGGGTGACTGAGGTTCTGCCTGGGGTGCTTCCCAGGTGCGTTATGAGCATGGGAAACAATGGCAGCGCTGAGCTGTGCTTGGGCAAAGACCTACCTACATATTGGCTACCCCTCCCCCCACAGCGTGGTGCAACTGTGTGTGTCGAGTATTCCACAAGGTTCAGAGTTCTGAGATCCGGAAGTATCAAAAAGATAGATACCTCCTCCAGAGGTTGGTCTGCCCACTGACCGCAGGCTGCATACTTACCCCAGGCTGCAGGCTACCCAGAGTTACCCTTGGTTCATAAGCTTGGCTCCCTGGCCTTGAGGGAGCCTGTCTGTCCCTGTGCACGGTCTATCTGAACCATGCCTCCGATGCCTGCATTTTTGACCTGCCAAGGGTCTAGTCCTCTCTCTCTCTCTACCACTGCCTCACATCTGTGCCTCACTCTGGGGCTGTGGGGCAGTAAAGTCAGACCCCAGGACCTGGTCCCTATCATCGGGTCTTCAGGGCAGCTCAGTTTTAAATAGTAAGCTCGTTCTCAGAATGGTGTCCACTGCTCTCTTAGTTATATACAATGACAAACCAGGATTCTGATGGTGCTGGAGGAATCACTGAGCAGACCCAACCCAGGTGCAGTGGAGACTCGTGGGATCCTATGCTAGGCCAGCCTGTCTCTTTTCCTTATTGCTGGCCGGTTTGCCTTTCAAAGAAGGCTCCCATTTGCCCTCCTGTTTGCTGCAGAATCTCCCAATCACCCAGTGGGCTTCCTGCTCAGCTTGGATGACTGGGGTTCAGTATGTATTTGGTCTCCTCAGTGCTTCCCACCTTCGTGACTTTCAGAAGTCCTTCCTCTGTCCCTTTGAATAATGCCTTGGCTTACCCTGGCTTCTCATTACACAGGTTAGCCAGTTTGTTGACCACCATCTTACCAGGAGCTCTTAAGCCAACTTTGTGGTTTTGTTTGTTTGTTTTTTGTTTTGAGTCAGGGTCTCATTATAGCCTGGTCAGCCTTGAACATACAAATCACTGCCCGTCTATGCCTCTGCCTCTGCCTCTGCTTCTGGAGTGGAGTGTTGGGATTAAAGTCGTGTGTCACTACACCCAGGCCCAAACATACTTTAGGAGGTGTCCTATAGTAATTTCTTCCATTTTAATGATTTGAAAATGTGTCACCAGATAGTACAGGATTGTCCCCTTTTCTGTGCCCTCAGTGCTTGTCCTAAAACAGGGAGTCATGGTTTGTCAGAGCTCCAGAAAGACAAAGCCCATTCTTGGAAAGTTGTCTCCAGTTCACTTGGCACCTAGAGATAGCGAGAGTGGAGAGGAGGTGGGCTGCAGGAGAGGCGGGGTGTCTTCCCGTGGGGTGTCTCCCTTCTTGCTGTGGTGGAAGTACACATAGGCTCCCTGCTCCTCTTCTATGTGCATTGGCGTGATGTTAGGACACACAGATGTTAGTGCAAGGCCAAAAGTTGCTCAGGTTGAAGAGGTCAGAATACCATTCTGAAATCCTGAGGTCAGCGTAGTGGGCGTTCTTCATACTGACCCCCTGTCCCATGCTCTTAGAAACTTGTCCAGAGCTGTCTTTTCCATATGAACGTGTGGTCTTTTTGTGTTGAGATAAAGCCTTGTACCTCATAACCCTCACCTGAAGGCAAAGGGAAAATTACCCCAAATTTGATCAGCCTATGTGTTAAATAACTGCTGTGACATCAGTTTAGAGAGGTCTGGCTCACCTGACAGTAGTGCTTTTCCTAACAAAGACAGGCCATATGAATAGTCAAGGTAAAGAGTCAGGGAGAAAGCCAGGGAAAACTCACAAGGATGCCTCCTGTTCCCTGGTCAGCTGCATAGCATGGCCAGGCATAAGGCCCAAGCAGCAGTTGAAATACTTCCACCAGGGAGGCTGGAATTCTTAAAGGGATTTGGGCGCTTGAAAGATGACATTAGAATTAGGAAAACAATTAATGAAATACCTTAATCTTTGGTGAACTCAGATTAATGAGTTTTGTGATATATTTTGGGTTTGTAACCTCATATCTTTTGGGTTGTTTTGAGGGTCAAAATATTTTAAAGTTTGATTTAAAAATCTGAATAGAACAATAATCAGTGCTTCCTGTAGCAGTTGGAAAACACATGGGGCCTATCTTCCAGCATCAGTGGTGCTATATCTGTATTCATATACCCGCCGTATCTGACTTGTAGTCTGGCGCTTACATGAGAAGGATCATTTTTGCACTAACTGTTTGCTGGTTCCATCAGTTTCCTTCAGGACTGTTTCTCTTTAATGGTAATTGGTAGTGTTTAGAATACCTGTTCAAGTATCACCTTGGTGACTCTTTATGATGATGATTTCCTGTGTAGTGTGCAAGCGAGCAAGCAGGCGTGCATGTGTGTACACCCCACACATGTTGCTGAAGATTGATCTCAGGGCCTGTGACATGCTAGGCATGTGCTCTCTTCCCGGCCCATATGGTCAACTGTTGAGTCCTACTCTTTTGAGTCCTCGGATGTGGGCTTTGTCTATGTTTAGAATTCTCCGGTATCATTTTTATAGAGGGACAAAGTCTCTCATGTGGTGGACAAGGAGAAAGGTGATCATGTTAAGTGGGAAGATGTTCATTTTATAAATGTCATTTTACAACTCTACATGCTGTGGTGTCTGGCTTCTTCTATACATGTGACATATGGAGACAATTTTTCTTGAACTAAATGTCTAGAATATGGTTGGAGCCTTTCTTCTGAGTCAGACATTTTTGTCTCACCTCTGCCTATCCCATGCATGTTTTTATTATTACATATATTACTCTGTATGTGCTGGCTAAGGCAGGGTTACCCAGTTACCCTCATTTCTCACTTTTTGACATTTTTCAGGTATTTACTTTGTGTATTAACATTTTTTAATAGTAAGAATGTAAGAATGGAAGACTGCAATACATTTACCCTTTATTTAAGTACTTTCTCTCCATAGAGAACTTTTTATCAGCGGGATAAAGGAAACTAGAATGTCTACTTAAATAAAAAAAGATTTTATGTATTTTAAAAATGTGAGTACACTGTCCCTGTCTTCAGACACACCAGAAGAGGACATCAGATCCCATTACAGATGGTTGTGAGCCACCATGTGGTTGCTGGGGATTAAAACTCAGGACCTCTGGAGGAGCAGCCAGTGCTCTTAACCACTGAGCCATCTCTCCATCCCCTAGAATGTTTATTTTTAAATAGATTATATTTGTAGGGGAGGGGGGAAACCCAAATATCTATTATATAAAAGTTTCAAATTTTCCTATTGTGAACCAATAGTTTGTGTTTATGGAGTACCCTTTTAAAATCTTTTTTTTTTTTCATAAAAAAAGAAAAAAGAAAAATGTTATAACACATTTATCTTATCAAGATGAAATTACCTTTCTCTGGGAGGTTTCTGTTCTTTGGGGTAACTCAGGAGAGGCAGTAAGAGGGGAGCCAGTGTCACATACGTGAATCCTTGCTGTTGCCTGCCCGTCACTCTCAAGCCAATAGCAACACTTCTCCAGTTTTCTTGTGGTTTGTGAAGGGGAACTCAGACCTTGGTGATTTGTTTTTGACATAGCATAAATAGTAAAGAGCCAAGGAAACGCAAAGGGCCTTCTGACTTCAGGTTTGTCCCTCACCCATAAAGGCGACTCTGGGGGCAGTGGCTGAATGAATGCTTATCTTGTTTCTATGCAGCACCATCAAACTTGACTGTAGCTTTTCCATGCATTTAGGGAAGAAGTAGAGGTTTGTTCGCTGCACAAGTAGGTACTGATTGGCACTCAGTGGTTGTGGAAAGCATTTGCCTTAGCTAGAGCTCTCCAAGGGCAGGCAGCCTCCTCAGTAGGGCAAGCATTATATTTCTAGATTGTTGTATATAGTATACAGCTGGCCATTGATGATGGAACTTACAGAAGATTCCCATCTGGTTCTGAATTGAAGGCACATTGCCTTCAATGCCCTTTTCTTATTAGTGATATCACACTGTGGAGCAGGTTATATAACCTTGTATCTAAGCTTTCCTCTGTGCAGGATTAAAAATATAATCTCATGAGTTACTCGGACTGTGATATGCATGACCAGCTCTCCCTGTAGCTGCTGTTGATAGACGCTCCAATTTAGGGGCATATATCATATATATGTGAGTATATACATACACATATATATTTATACACATTGAATATATACACTTATAGAAAAGTATTACATTAAAAAGGTTCTCTGTTCAAAGTTTGTGAAAGGGACTTCTGCTACATTGCTGTGTAACTGGTTTTGCATCATGGCAGACTAGAACAAATGTGAGGGGGCAGTTTGAGGAAAAGGAAAAATAAAAGCCAGGTGACTTACACTTGAAATTTGACACATACAAGAAGGAACTGGATCTTGGTCATGTATCCCACTCATGAGTACTGTCGTGATGCTGTAAAGTAATTGCTTGCTGGGCTGTGACCAGGGCATTCTGCAATCCGTGCACTGCAGTCTGCTGGGCCAGGCACCTTGGTGCTGTTGATTGACACTTGCCTTCTCCCTGTTAGAGAAATCCATGGTTATCATTGGCATGAGTGTTTCTGCGTGTTTCTCCTTGCTGTGCTGTCCAGAGCCACCTGTTTCCAGAGTGAGGACTTGCCGTAGCGTCTCTATGCCGAAGCTGACCTCTCCCTTTCTTGTCACCTAGGTTTCCACTTGAGTGGCACAGTGACAGAACCTGCAATACAATCGGAGCCAGAAACCGTTTGCAACGTGGCCATCAGCTTTGATCGTTGCAAGATTACCTCAGTGACCTGCAGCTGTGGAAACAAGGACATATTTTATTGTGCCCATGTTGTGGCACTGTCTTTATACCGCATCCGCAAGCCAGATCAGGTCAAACTACATCTTCCCATTTCAGAGACTCTCTTTCAGATGAACAGAGACCAGCTACAGAAGTTTGTTCAGTATTTGATCACAGTGCACCACACAGAAGTCTTGCCAACTGCACAGAAGCTAGCAGATGAAATTCTCTCCCAGAATTCAGAAATCAACCAAGTTCATGGTGAGTATGACAGATGATGTAATTTTTCTCTAGATTATTTTTCATTTACCAGTCCAATTATGCATAAAATGAAGTGAGAAATGGGTCCTCAGTAATGCTCTCTGATAAGAGAAATTAGCTTAGCTTTATAGCCTACAGCATTTCCTGCAAAGTGTTTTATGCTAGAAGGCAAAGCTCTTTGAGGGAGAGCTAGGAAAGTAGTCTCTTTATGTGTGGCTCAGGCTGGCCTTCAACTCAAGATTGTCCTCCTCAGCCTCCTGCTTCTGCCTCTCACCTTCTTGGAATTACGTGTATGCCACAGTGCATTGTGTGTTTATGTGTGTGCATATACCCACTTAGGGAAGTGGATAACTCTTCATATGAAGTCTGAAATTGGGTGCCTATTTCATGCTTACAATACCCCAAGTCACATGAGAGCCACCTGCAAGTCTGCAGCCATGTGCAGCTGGTGCTAGCAGACAGTACCGCGTTGCTGTGGAGTGCCCCGGGTATGACGCTGGGTTTTGGTCCATTTCCGCTGTTGATGGGCCTTGTTGACAGCAGAGCTGCTCTGAGCATTCTTTTAGAAGTCCCTTGGTCCTGTGCCGTGTGTGCTTTCTGTGTCAGAGGCAGATTCGTTCGGTCATGCCAGGCCAGCTTGCCTTAAGTAGCTATCATAAGGGGTGTGAAGCACTTCACTTGGAAGGGGGCTGCCCTGTTAAATAGCAAGGGTATAAACAACTCTGCTGCAAAGGTGCCCTTGGCCCACGGAAAGGGCGTGCATGTGGGAGCTTCTCTAGAAGGCGTCTGCGCTGTAGTGTCATTTCATCCAGCCCCTGATGCCTTGTGAAAATCCACACCACCCTCCAGTTATCTCCGAGATTTCTCAAGAGCATCTAGGGCAGTGGTTCTCCACATGGAGGTCGCAATCCCCTTTAGGGTCATATATCACATATTTACATTTCATAACAGTAGCAAAATTACAGCTGTGAAGTAGCAATGAAATAGTTTTATGGTTGGGGTCACCACAACATGAGGAACTGTATTAAAGGGTCACAGCATTAGGAAGGCTGAGAACCACTGATTTGGGGCTTAGTAAATGTTTCAGTGGATAAATAGGATCTAGCTCTTTATTTTATTTTTTTTTTCTTAGTTCAAATAACCTATGATCACTTTGATCTCTGAATTTTAATTTAATTGAAGGTGTCATCAATAATTATATATTCAATGCATTTACCTTGCTTTGAAGGTTAATAGCTCCCAAAGAGTATCTAGAAAACTTTTTTTTTTTTAAGTCCATCACCATGTTGAAATTATGTTCCTAATAAAATAGACTATGATTGTTTACGGGAATGTGTTTATATAATATTCTTTCAGAATCTCTGAGATTGAAAAGGGAACTATGATGAGCAGCGCAGGCTAGCCTGGGATCTGGACAGTGATGAGCAGCGCAGGCTAGCCTGGGATCTGGACAGTGATGAGCAGCTCAGGCTAGCCTGGGATCTGATTTTCAGAGCTTGTCTATGAGAAGAGCAGCTTGAGGGCAGAAAACCCGAGTAGCGTGGCGTATACTGCCAGCTTTCCCACTACTTATTCTCTTGCAGGATTTGGGCCTGGAGATGGGCCTTTTACACGAGCTGTCTATGGCCTTCCACTGCAGTCTGACCGGACCATGGTCAGGAGGGGTGGGGGAAACAGGCGTGGCCTTACCAGATGGAATGGGAAGTATCTTCCCTGGAGGGCCTAATTTCAACTGCTAGATTAAGGGCACAGTGCAGGGCGGGGCATTGACCACGCCCCTCACCTGCCTTCAAACACCTGTAAATAAACCATTCTTTTTAAAATTAAATCTGTTTTCAAAAAAACGGTACTTTCTTGTGTGATTTTGGGCTTTTTCCCCTCTTTCTCTCTCTCTCTCTCTCTCTCTCTCTCTCTCTCTCCCTCTCTCTCCTTCCTTCCTTCCTTCCTTCCTTCCTTCCTTCCTTCCTTCCTTCTCTCTTTCTTTCTTTTTCTTTTCTTTTTTTTTTTTTTAGAAAACCAAGATAAATTAATCCCGTCAAATTTTCCCATCAATCCTTGCACTGTCCGCTCAGCATTGCAAGTGTGCAGTTGCAGTAGCATGCACACCTAGTCAGAGAAGGTAGTGTGAATACGATACATTGTAGCAGCAGTCTTGATCTGCTTTTTCTCTGTTTCATTGTGTGTCATACATTTTTCTATGACTTTATGATAAAATTAATCACTGTATGCTCAAAGTGGCTGCCGGTGTTTAATGTTACTATCCTACCAAGGAGATTGCAGCAGTGTATCTTTTAAAGCAAACTGTTTGCTTTTATCTTTTTATCCTAATATAACTTTTCTACCTTTGATACTGTTGTTTTTAAGAGGCAAGCATCTTTGCTAAGTACTTACCAATAGATTTATTGATTTCCAGGTACTGACACCACTCCCTTAGTTATGTGAATTGGTGCTTTTCTGGCTTTGTTTCCTATTAAAGGTGATGCTCTAACAAGGCGTGATGGTGTGTGCTGTAATTTCAGTTGTCTAAGAAGGCAGAAGCAGAACTCTGACTTCGAGGCCAGTCTGTTTTATGTGTATAGGAAGACTCAGTCTCAAAGCATACCAAAGGAGATGGCATTCTAAATTGGCAACTTGTGGCTTAGGAACAGAATACTGAACTTGAACCCTGGCGTCCAGGATTGTCATTGATATGTGGAACACATTTTCTCTCATACTTAAAAATGCTCACCTCTTTTATAATAGCTTTAGAAAAAATGATGCTATGGATATATGTTGGTAATGCTAGAAACCTTATCTCCTTGGGACACTCACACCCTATAGTGTGAGAAGATAGCATAAGGCCTGCAACGTGGCTTAGCAGCCCAGGGTGCCTGCCACCAAGCCTGACTGGCTACCTGCGACCCTCCACCACTGGGCAGAGAGAACTGAGTCCCACCGGCTGCCCTTTGACCTCCCGTATGCACGCCATGGCACATGTGCACCCATAAGCCCCCTCCCACATGGTAAATCTAGAACAGGCCATGAGAATGAAAGCTTGAAGGAGTCTGCTCTCCCCAGACTCCGTGACAGCCATCCCCCCACCCCCACCCCATGGGCTAGCGTGTACTGGGCTAACTACAACAAAGGGACAGGTTACCAGGAAAATGTATCAAACTTGACCTTGAGTGAAGGAGGAGGTCATTTAGTGGCCCTTTCAAACCTAGGCCCTGGGCCAGGTCCCAGAGTTCACCAGCGCTCTTGCGTGTACCCTGATGCCACTTCAGTCATAGCGCATTCACTGCTGTGTCAGATAAGGGGCGACGCGACCTCTGAAGGCCAACTCAGCTCTGACCCATCTGCAGCAACAGAAGATAACCGGGATCCACACTTGAAGGTCCCATCTCCTGTTGGTTCTCCCCGGAGTGCATTGGATAGTACTGTATTTTGTTTTAAAAAAGGTTTATTTTTTTGAAAATTTTATTGAAAATTATAATTTTTTTCAGACAAGATTTTGATCATAGTTTCGGTTTATATAACTTATACTACAAATCACCTTGCCTGTCTCCTTAGTTTAGCCTTCAAATACTTGTCTGATCATTCTGATCATTTTATTCATCAGTGTTCTTAAGCCTCCCAGTCACTACCAAACTAGTACACACACACACACACACACACACACACACACGTTCTCTTGACACTTGACTGTAAACATGGAGACTCATATGACCTGTGTATGTTGGGAGCATGTCTGAACTCAACACATAAGAAGCACCCCCTCATATTTTTAAAACAATCCCCTTTAAATTCTGTCTTATTCTTAGTAGGACATTGGTGATTTATTCCATAAGAACATGTAAACATGTTTGAAATCCACTGGTGAGTGACAGTTGGTCATTCGTTACCTGATGCAGGGCTGCAGGTAGAGTTTCTCTTCCCTTTATCTCCCTGTGGACTTGATTCAGCAAACAGCCTGTGGAAGTATGCTAGGGAGGTCTTTGATTATTACTAACCTGTTTTTACTGTGGCACACTCTTAATGATGACAGTTGGCACAGTCCATATATGATCTACTGGTAGGCAACACAAGTAATCAATCCGCTGCAGGAGAGAAAGTCTCTGTAACTGCACTGTCTCAGAAAAGTAGTAGTGTGAAACCTGTAGAAACCTCAGAAGAATGGATTTTAGAAGTATGGGAAGATAAAAAGATAAGTCCTCCTTGGCCCTCTGCTCCCAAATCCAGTGTCCCACTGTAGCACCCCATGAAGACAACAACATTGTCTATGCCCTCTAAGAGTTTCCTCCATGAATATGCACACACACACACACACACACACAAAACTTGAAATGTCTTAAAAGGAAAACAAAACAGTTGAAAACCATATTTGTAATTTCCTAAATAGGTGTAGCTATCTTGTATTAGTTTTAGTGTTTGAAGTTATGCAATTGTCCCTTGTATGGGTATAGTTAAGTATTAACCTCATGAGTGCTATACAGAGGTACTGTCCAGCTTTTCCTATCTGTAAGTGTTGCTGTTGGGACCATTACTTGGTTTTTGAATTTTAATTTTTTTTTAGCTTTTAATTTTTTAAGTAATAGAGTAGTATGAATGCCAGAATGAATTGTATGTGCATTTTGGATTCTATAATTACTACCAAATCTCCCTCTAACAGTGATATTTTACCCCAACTCTTAACCAAAATTTGATGATTGCAGTATGTATTAAGTGTATCTTTAAACATTTTAGTGGACTCTGTGATCCACAGCTGTCCCTATGCAGATATGGATATCCACAGACCCACATATGCAGGCTATAGGATATCTTTCCTTCACACAGCCTCAGTATTTTACTTTAGCAAAAGAAGTAGTCTTGAAATTGAATGTCTCTTAATGTGGAGGAATTACAAAATCTCTGGCTCACGAGGAATTTTCTCGGGTGTAATGCAGAGATGGGCACTCCACAGCTCAACCCACGCGTCACAGTGCCAGTGATAGCGGCTGAGCACTTGAGTTCAGCAGTCTTCATCACGTGTCCTTTCATCCATGCATGCCTTCTGACACCCTGAGCCACCGCATCTATGGAGAAACCACTAGCCAACCAATCTCTCCCTTTGCTCTTCCTCTATTAGTTGATCTTCAAGTCTCTGTGTGTTAGCTAGGTTAGCTGGTTGTTCTCACCACAGTGGCTCTCTTCAACCGCCCTCTGTAGCCTGTTCAGTATTTAATAAGAGGCAGTCTTTGATGCCTGACTGATGTGAGGATCTAGCTGGCCTCTGGTCCCTGAGCTCTCAAGCCTGGTTACTGGAGGGAGTAATCTCTTTAGGCCTCTGTTTTCTGAGTACCTATTTTCTAAGATGGGGAAAGTTCAAGGGTAAACCACACTAGACCCTGTTATCACTATCGCTGTGTGTGTTACCTGAGATGCATCTATAGGCTGGCTATATAGTTAGTGGTAAAATAAGGAAAACATTGACAGACTTTTTGTTTTATTCTATTATTTTGTTTGTTTGTTGTTTTTGTTTGTTTGGTTGGTTCTTTTGGAAACAGTATCCTGCCTCCTGAGTTGCTTCCTGGGACTGCAGATGTGTGCCACCATACCCAGGTCACAAACCAGTGTTTTTAAGCATCATTTAAAATGAACAGAGCAGACTATTGCTAGAGCTTGCAAGTATGACGTAGCCCCCTCTCTAATAAAGGCTGAGGCTTTGGATTTAAAAAGAAAACCTTCTGAGAACTTGGCATAAATATATTTGTGTACCAAGTAATTGTTAGGACATTTTATCGGAGAAATAATGGACAGCGACTTACCTGTTACTGCGCAGCTTTTTATGCTGTCTGTATGCTGCATTTTTAATGAGTGTTGGAAAACGCACACACTTTATTGCTTTTTACCCATAAAAGATAGATGAATAAACTCCCGAAGACTGAAGTAAATGAAATGATATTAAGAGATGAGGGGTGGTCAGAAGAGAGGGAACTGCTGGAGGAGGGGCTGGAAACTGTCGCTCTGTCTGAGGTGACACACTTCCATTGGCAGATGCCGCTCCTTTACTTTCTTGGCCTCTTGCTAAAGAAAGGTAATTAACTGGTTAGTACATAGGTGGGCACGCCGTCGGGCCTTCCCACTGTCATCGGCCCCACAGCTAAGAAACCAGGCTGTTCTCTCTACAGCTCTGGAGAAGCCGCCACATCCTCTCCCTGTAGTAGACTGCATGCGGTGGCCGTAGAGGAGCTGAGGGAGGGTCTTACCGTTTGAACTACAACAGAATTATAAACTGAAATAAAAGCATTAGGCAAACACCATCTTAAAATGAGAGTTAAGAATGGAATTTAAGTCTTTTGTAAAGAACATCTCTATTCAATACAATCATATTTAAACAGTTTCCTTTCTGCTCTAAAGAAAGACTTTTTTTTGAGTGTTAAAACACTAAAACTTTGCTCTTTTGCCCTTTTCTCCTCAGAGCTAATGGTTAGTGTCATGGTTTTTCCATCAGTTTGTAGGACAGGCCATACCCATTGACTTAATGTTTTTTAGCATGAACAGTAGGCACTAAAACTGTTTGATAGCATTCTTCCATAGATCTCCAAGAGACTAATCACCTCTGCAGTATAAATATCTGCTGCCTGCATTCTGCCCAAATAAAGGAAATTTGATAATTTTGACAAAGAGGAACGTTGCTTCTAAGTATAAATGTCTAAAAGCATTATGGGGGGGGGGGCGCAGTGAGAAGGCTAGGGTTAGGGTTAGGGGTTAGGGTTAGAGGTTAGGCTTAGGGGTTGGGGTTAGAGTTTAGGGTTAGGGTTAGGGGTTAGGGTTAGGGTTGGGGTTAGGCACATGGGTGAGGCACATGCCGCCAAGGCTGATGACCTGAGTTCAGGCCTCAGTGCTCACTGATTTGCGTGAGCATTACACTAAGTAACTGTTGAAAAATGAGCATGGAAAGACAGTCTCCTGGAAGCAGTTGGTCACAGTGGAGGCAGAGAAGGAGTAGAGTTACCTTCTCATCCTGCATTAGAACTCAAAATACACAGATGCCCGCAGCAACTGTGTCTTCGTGACTCAGTTGATAATGCACACGGTGAGTCGGTGCTATCTAATGCCGAGAAGAGACAGCATCTACAGTGTGAGACGGTCGTTCCAAACACACCTTAAAATGTGCTTCCTTCAGGATGGGAGAGGAGTCTGAGCAGTGCCTCAGGATCCTCAGTACTTTCCTGTGTTAGTAAGAGCCACGACATGCCAAGGCACTTAGCATTCTCTCTGACGGCAGAATCCTTGTTCTTTTCTACTTGAAGGAGAAAAATCTGGTTGAGAGGTCTGAAGTGAGGCCAAGGCACCCAGGACACCCTAGGAACGTCCATAGGTTTTAACTGCGAGAACTAGGTAGTAGACTTCAACTAGACAAAGGTCCGTCGTGTCCGTGGATTCTGCCCTGCTGTCAGAGTGCCAAGGTGGAAGGGGAGTCAGACGCACACGTATCTGCCTGGAGACAAGTAACTATTTCACTGCTAACCCTTCACACACACACTCCCACTCTGGATAGTTTTCTTTTCCCCGAATGCTTAAAACTGGAGAATTGAAATTTAGTAATAAAATATCCACAGTGTTTGAGTATCCACTGCAAATATTATAGCGCTTAAGAGTAAGAACAAAAAACACTATAGCTTTTGAAGCATTTAATGTATGGGTGTAGTGATTCTGATTCCTGCCTAATTCAGCATATTTAATAGAAAATATATAAATTAATGAACTATTGGGTTTTTTTGCATTTTTTTTCAAAATTAAATGCTTAGAGGGTTGCTATGGGGAGGATATGCTTTCATTTTATACTCTGATATAAATGACCATTAATAAGTAGAAATAGATTCAGCAGCTCTTACATTTTTATATAATGTCACGTCGAGCTCTCTAAAGTGTATAATCAAGACATATTGGGATTCAAGTAGTTAAACCTCAGATTTAAAATTTATTTTTAAATTTGTTATTGAATAGGCTAGCTAATAAACCGTGCTGAAGATGGAACCCGTGGTCTTACATATGATGGGCAGACAGTTTACCACAGAGTTATATCCCCATTCTAGTATTAAAGCTTAATATATGCATTTACAGGTTGGGGATAAATGTAGTAATTAATAAGATATTTAATCTTTTGGCCTATAATATATATGACACATACCTTTATATGTAAAGTATATCAAAATCTTTTACTGATTAGTTATCTTTGCTTTCATTCTTAAAACTAACCAAATTTTCCTACAGTGTATCAGCAGACATCTAATTTTCATTGCCTAGTTGGTGTTTTACTCTGGTAATGTAGGATATTGCACCACGATGGAAGCCTGAAATGCTTAAGTAATTTGCCAGGGATACGTATTCTTTCTAAACTGTTCCTTGAACTGGGACTCTAATCTGGCTCAGAACCTTCCTTACTATTGAATTCACATCCTCCTCCCCATAGTACTCTTGCAACGTAGGCTAATTCCAGTAGAATGCCAAAACACCCCAGACACCAGAAGGCAAACCAAGTGTAGTTATTTCTCCAATTGGGCAATAACCAGAATCTGTCTGTGAGTCTGTGTCTGATTGGCCCTCTCCCTCTCCCTCTTCCTCTCTCTTCCTCTCCCTTTCCCTCTCCTCTCTATCTCTTTCCTCCCCCTGCCCCCCATGTGTGTATGTATGTGTGTGTGTGTAAATGATTCCTTAAAGTTTTAAAATGTAATGTATTTTAAAGCTATTGCTTTTAAGTGGTGGGAGAAATCATCGATCATTATTTAATTCAAGTCAAGAATAATTCCTGGATTATAATATCATTTGTTATTCTTTGCTTCAGATAATTAAGAATTGCGTATAGTCTGCAATTTTTAGAGGGTCTCTTAATGTAGATCACTTTGCCAGTTCATTCAGGCTTTAGGAAATAACTTTGTTACCTCCAATTCAAGTTCCTACCTCTATTTAAAATACTTGAATTACTGACCCACAAACTGAGATCCCTTACTTGAAACACTGCCTAGCCAGCCTCTTGTCAAGCAGGCCCAGGTGTGAATGAAAACTCTATGTTGAGGCAGGACTTCCAACAGAACACACCCACAAGAAAATACACAAAAGACAGGCAGCCATTCTGAGAGTAGATGGTGGATGTTGGTCCAAATCATCCGAAGGAAGAGTAGAAAGGAAGGGTAAGTAGCTAATGGAGCTGCCCCTGAGATCTCCAGGGCACTTTTCAGGAAGATACTGGAGAGAACTTAGAAGCTGAGACCCTGTAGTTTAGAAGTTTGGAGTGTCTGATACATTTCCGTAAAGAATCTATAGCTGTCTTTCCACAGAGGGTATGTATGAGAAGGTCCCAGTAATCAGAATGGATGGGTGGGCAGGTGGGTGGGTGGATTAGGGACTCGGAATCACGCTGAGATACTCTGATAGCTCAGTTAAGTCTGAGATAATCAGACTGGTTATAGACCTAGTAGTTACAATAGCACTGTGTGTCCTATAAGATGAAATTCATGAGAATCAACATGCCAAGAACAGTTATTATGAAGAAAATAGGAAATCATGTATGGACAGATACTGTACAGTACTTTGGGGTTTTTTGTTTTTGCTTGGTTTTTTTGGGGGGGGGGTTGGGTTTTGTTTGTTTTGCCTTTCAAAAGAGTTTTTAAGGAGAAAAGTTACTGTGGGGCGGGGTTCTTTCTCTTTTTGACACTTTCTTGTAAATGTTTGATTCCCAGATTGTTTACGCAATAAGGGCAGACAAAAATTCTCACACTTACACAGCTGGGCTGTCAGCCTATTGCCTAGACCCTAATTTGAACGTTTTCCTCTTCCTGGGAACGTCTCCTAGTGGGCTTCACTGGGCTCTGTCCAGGCTGCCATTGTAAACCTGAACTGTCTCTCCTAGCAAGCCCTCCTTCCTGATGAATAGCCGCTGCTCTCTTTTTGTCCTGCCTCCAAGGTATCCTGTATTCCAGACGCACTATATTTAAAATTAATCTCCCAAGTCTGAGCATTCTGTCAGTGAATTGTTCTGTATTCTGTATAGTAGTGTAATCTAGAAACCAGTGATCTACACGTGCCACCATCTTACCCTCCCTCACATCTTCACCAAGTCTTCCTGCGTCTGTATTGCCTTTCCCAGACAGCCTGTGTAAGGAGATGATAATACATGATCTTTTAAAAAGCCTCGGTGTCAACATAAACTTAGTGTGCTGATGTCTATCTTTCTTCTCTTGTTATTTTCATTCAACAGTATTTTTAGGTATATCTCCATGGTGGTACATGGAGACTATCCCCACTCATTTTGGTGACTACCTCATTAATATTTCATGATAGAATGTTGTGATTGATGCATATTGGATGAAGAGTATTCCATTCTTCTACTTCGGTAGCACCCTCACGAGTTCCCACTCATCGTCCCTAGGGCAGAGCCCCTGAGCTGCTCAGCTGCCCAGCCCCAGAGTCCGTCTGTCTTCCAGGGTTGTCCTATGCTGCCCCACCCTGGGCCTCTGCTCTCAGGCTGGATGAACTTCTATTCCTCCTGTACACCATGCTTCTCTCTGCCTAAGGCCTCTGCCCAAGTTCTTTTTTAGTCCGTCATGTGACCCACCCCTCTTTTCCCTGCCTATAGACGACTTCTAATTAGCTCCTGATCTTCCTAAGGCGACCTCTTAGCTCCTTGGCATTTCCTAAGGGATTGCATCCTAGCAGTCCACGGCCAACTCCGAGTTCTCGTATGTCTTCTGATCTCACCTTTAAAGAGCTGCTCCCATTCAGACACATATACGTACATTTTTATTTATTATTATTGCACTGATTTTTTTCTCTGACTCAAAACCATGCTTTCCTAATAGTATGTTCAATTCAACTATAGCATAGTATAAAATTAATGCAAAGGATTATAGCATGCCATTTAAAAAAAATAAAAAACAGGCCAGATCAAGTTCCAGGACAGCCAGGACTACACAGAGCAACCATGTCTCATAAAAGCAAAAGAAAACACACACACGAAACAGAATAGCAAATATCACACCATTTCATTTATGCTAAGGGCATTTCTTTCCAGTCAGACTTCTCAGTTTAATCTATACCTGTGATCATTTAAGCACATAAATGCATAACCATAGTATAAATTGTATTTATTATTGTAGGTACAAGTTAAAAAAATAGGCTTTAAATTAGTTAAGAACGGGAATCCTGTGTGTTTAGGAATACCATTACATCTCCATGTCTTGCCAAGAGGCAGATCAACAGAGTTGACAGCTGTAGATACCGAATGACTGAATGAATAAATGTCATTTTTTAGGGTGGTTCTTATCCCACTGTACCCTTCTAGGGTCAAGCAGACCCAGTTCCTAAGGAGAAACAAGTGATTATCTCTTTGGTCAGTTAATTTCATATTCAATCATTAAATTGACAAGTGACATAGAATCCTGTCTACTAATTGTCTAAAGGCTCGTAAAGGACATGAGACATCAGGAGTAAAATGGTCTCGTATTCACAGTCTTATTTCTTATAGATCTTAGACCTTAAAATGCCAATGTTTTATTTTCTTAACAAATAATGAAGCTTACTTTTTCCCCTAAGTATCCAGGTAACTTTTAAATTTCTCTGGTAGCTTTCACTCACTGGGTTTATTACATAGCTGTTACCTTTTGTGTGCACTACTGCAATAAAATATTTATGCAGTTTGGCAAGGTAATACCACAACCTGAGTTAGTACAACAGCTGCACTGCCTGTTCCCAAGTGTCTTGATTTCCCTTTTTAATCTTTGTTTTCTGCAAGGAAAGACTTGCATCAGCGTGTTGTTTCTACAGCAGCAGATAATGGCGAGGCTTCTTGAGTTATCATAGGAAAGGGTGAAGCACTCTGCCCAGGTCATTTGTTCAGTATTTCTGGGTGTCTTTAGAAAATATTTTTCTAGTATGTCCTACATAGATCTTCCTATATATGCATTTGCAATAAGAAATTTTTGTGGCTCTCTAACTCTCTAGAAAGCTTGTAAACTTCTCTTTAAAAACAAAGAGGCTCTGCCCCTACAACATGGAAATACTTCAGTTTGACAGCAATCTGCACTTAACTAAGCATAGAATAAGGAAAGTCTTAGAACTCTGAAGTAATTTGCATTTATTCCAGTCATAAATTGTGTGTATAATTGAAACTAAGATGAACTTTAAAAGTGTCTAGGCAAAAACAGAGTCTGACTTATTTCCAAACCTTTTCTCAAGATCTCTGTGGAAGATCTCAGTCTTAATCCAGTGTGTTCCCTCGCTTTCCAGGTGCTCCTGACCCTACGGCGGGTGCTAGTATTGACGACGAGAACTGCTGGCACTTGGACGAAGAGCAGGTGCAAGAACAGGTTAAACTGTTCCTCTCCCAGGGAGGGTACCATGGATCAGGGAAGCAGCTTAACCTGCTCTTTGCCAAGGTATGGTTGTCACTTTTGAAGGCCTACCCCAAGTATAGGAGCGTACATGGTAACTGTAAGATCCTGTGTGGACTGGGGTGGAGGGGTTAAGTTACCAGTGAGAAACGTGTGTTACCATCCAAGCTTTAACTTGTTGAACTGACTTTAAGCAGCATGGGGGGAGGGGGGGGCATTTTTGTCTCTCTTAGTTACTATAAGGCGGTGCTAATTTGTTACATTTTAAAGAGAAAATTTCTTTCAATATCAAAGACAATGTAAATTGTTTTAATGTTACTTGACATCCTCTCAAGTGTTTTTTTTTCCCCTAGTCAGTTTTCCCACATGGAGCATAATAATAAACATAACACTTCTTCTACACATACAACTTAATAATTTTAGCGATACTTAATGTCAGTTACAATCTGCAAATTAGTTTCAGAACCTTCAGAGTTGTAGTTTCACTAAATGTATAAACTAAAAACTTCAGAAAATTGTCAGTTATAAAGCTTTGAGGTGAAGTCTATAACTGATAAATTTCTCATCTATAAAACTAGCAGTAGCATGTCTCTTTCCATTGTTTTGATGGTAGTGTTAAAGAAGGGTGGTATGTTTATTTCAACTACTAAAAACAAATGGCCGAAGAAATTGCTGGTATCTTTAACACAAGTTCTCATTGCAGAGCATTTGGTACCATAAAATCATTTCTGGATAAAACGCTTTTTAAAAGTAGTATTTGTGCTAGCAAGATGGCTTGGTGAGTTAGGAGCTCCCCGAGTGAGTTAGGAGCTCCCCGAGTGAGCTTGAGAACCCAGAGCCCGCATGAGAGCGGCCTGTGGCGGCACCTTTCGAGCAGCCCAGCCAATGGGGGGTTAGATAGAGACTCCCAGGTTCAGTTACACACTTCACCAAAAAGAAAAGCGAGGTAACGCAATCACAAAAGAATACACATGGAATACAGTCATTGATAAGTGGATATTAATTAGCCCTGAAACTCTGAATACTGAAAATACAATTAGCATATCAAATGATTCCTATGAAGAAGGAAGAAGAGGGCCCTAATCCTGGAAAGGCTTGATCCAGCATTGTAGGGGAGTACCAGGACAGAGAAAAGGGAGGGGGAAAGATAGGAGAATGGATGGAGAGAAGAGGACTTATGGGACATACAGGGATGGGGGAATTAGGAAAGGGAAAAGCTTTTGGAATGTAAACAAAGAATATAGAAAATAAAAATATATTGAAAAAAGAAAAATAGCTTTTTACACACATACACAAACATACACACACACAAAGAATTACTATGTCACTGAGTGGCAATAAACTTAAATCCTCCCAAAAAAAAAAAAAAAAAAAAAAAAAAAAACAGGTGGAAAGTGATAGCCCTATGTCAGCCTCTGACCTCTGACCTCTGACTTCCACTCTGAGCACACATATGCTTGATAACCTACACATGGACACATAAATATGCCCCCCCCCATACCCCCAAACACACACACAAAACCAATGCTAAACCACTATATTTCCCTTGAGGATATAGTCATTGTTGTAGATAATGTACTAAAATTGTTTTTAGGGGAACAGTTAATTTTATTAGTTGAACCTTTTGTTAAACAGCAGCTCTGGTAGTCACAAAAATTGAAAGTTGCGGCTTTAAGTTTTGTGTTCATTCATTTTTAATTCAGAAAGATTAGCATAAATTCTGTAGTTCAATATGGCCAGAGACTAGTGTATTCTATTAACAAGATTTATCTTACAGGCTATATGTAGATTGTCAGGTTTACAAAAGTTTGTCTATACTATAATGCATTTAAATGTACAGAGACTTCACACATAATTTAATTATTTCTTGGTACACAGGTACTTCAAATTGATTATTCTTTAGAATTAATATTTTGAAAATATTTTAGCTGTAAACATTAGATGTATGTGAGTGGATTGCTGTACAGTTTGGGTTTATATGCATTTATGTCATTACTGTTCCTGAGTACTAGCTTAGAAATGTGTCAGTATAAGAAATAAATTAAACCCAATAGGTTTGCAGACGGAAGAAGCACTTCATGTGTGTTCATGTCTACAAAGCACCTTGTGGCCAGGTGAAAATAATGTAAAATAATGTATTTTAAGCCAGTCTGCAGTTACCACTTTTGTCTTATGTGTTATATATGTATTTCATATACATGGAAAGTAATAGAAGCAGCTAATTTTTAACCTTGAGGCAAAAGTGGACTCTGATTTCAGCTGTTATTTTTTTGTCATTGGGAAGTTGCTTAGTTTCTCTAGGGCTTGGTTTTAGAATTCATGATCTGTTCTAGTCTACACGTTGTTTGGAAATCCGGTGGTAAGTCAGACTCTTAAGTGCAGCCAGGAAATGACAACCCCCTTCCCTCCAAGACTTCACCCACCTGTGATTGTCTACTCCTTCTATACTGGGAATAAACTTTTAGGATAGCCTTTGGGTTCAGGGAAGCAGTGCTTATAGGTGCTTTACAAGACTCAGATGCCCAAGGAGCTATGGAAGTTCAGTACTTATACTGGCCCAAGCCTGAGGTAGTGGACCTGTGGTTTGTGTGGGCTGCTGTATTGCAGATGAGTCAATTTTTTTTCTTTCCTTGCCTTTCATGTCAAATCCTGAACAAAGAATCCCCCTCCCCACCTATAGGACCCTATTCCAGTAATTTACCACAGGGACAGCTAGTGTTGCTAGGGTTCTCACTTGAGAAGTACAAACTGAGTCATATACTTCCAGGTTGCGTGTGTTAATTTACGGTTTCTTCTAGAGAAACTAATTTTGGTGGGTTTTTTTTTTCTTTTATTTGGGAAATTTAGCACAGAGAAATGGACAGTTTACAGCTTTAGCTTTGACAGTCCAGCTTCAGTTAAGTCAGGGACTGTTTTTGTTGGTTGGAGCATTTACAGAGCACGAACATTCTTAAACCCCCAGCTCTGTCCAGTTCCTCTTCTCCTTGCAAACCCCTCAGGCGAGTGAGTGTCCACAGCCCTCTGTCTACAGGTTCTGTACTGACAGGTCACACCATCCATAGGCTGACATAAGGACCATTCCCATTAAACATGTTCAGAGTGTTCCTCCTTGTCACCCTTGGATACTCTGAGTATTCACAAAGCATCTCATGTATTGGCAACATAGTATAGTGTTATATTGTATCATAAGTTAATGTAGATATGATTTAAAGTGTTCATGTAGAAATATTAGAAATTGGGCAACTGCGGGTTTTAGTGTTTCCGTGAGGTTCTGGAACCCGCAGACACTTGGGGATGACTGAGTGCCATTACTCTCATATGGAATAATTCAGCAAGAAGGAAAATGCCCACATTATTAATATAGCTGAAAAAGTAAACTTTTAGCACAATTCTGTGAATGTAATAAGAAACCTCAGGTTCCAGGGTAAAATCGATGAATTGTGTGATATGTGAATTATGTCTCAAGGAAACTATTACACTATCAGATCAATTTACAGAAGTCCCAAACCACAGTGGAGTGCCTTGCGTTCTGCTACCCTGGTGGTAAGCATAGTCAATAGGAGAGTCAGAAGCATGTGAAACTCTTTGTAATTTTGCGTGTGCGTGTGTGCGTGCATGTGCGTGTGTGCGTGTGTGTGTATGTGTGCGCATGCATGTGCGTGTGTGTGTGTGTGTGTGTTTATGGTGTGTGCCTTATGCTGTTTCTGTGGCCCAGCAGAGTGTGCCATCACACCCCTATGAATCACCGACACCTTGCTCAAGCCACTTTTCATGGATTTGTCAGGTGCAGATAGCTTTTTCTGTGTACTTCTATCCTCTGTTGGAGCCTGACTTAGCTAGTCATCTATTTTGTTAGGTATAGTCTGACCACAGGCTAGGTTTGGTTTAAATAAAAGTCACTTCGGAGGGAAACCTTAAAAACTGAAGGCAGAAGCTGGGTGCTATGGTACATGCCTGTAATCGCAGCAGTCACGAGGTTGACGCAAGAAGATCATGAGTTAGAGGTCAGATTGAACTGTATAGAAAGACTCTATCATGAGACTATATGTATGCACATGCGTGCACACACACATACAAACATACACACTTACTGTGTGCTTTTACCATACATGTGAAACATGGCATAATTGTTAAAGCATTTGAAATTGAAAAGTTGAGGAAATGTCATTCTTGTGTATGGCTTCTAAAGCACACCTTATAGTAATTGGTAGTGCCTTTTATCATCACAGTGCAGTTTAGGATGCAGAATTGTTCATACTTTTGTGTGCCTAAGAGGACTGGTGTGAGATCAGCTCTCTCATACACACATACAAACAGTAGGTTGTTTCTGTCTTGTGTTGTTGTCTATTTACTTACAAACTAATTTGTTGTTTGTTTGTTTCCCGCTCTAGGTGCGGGAGATGCTGAAGATGAGGGACTCCAACGGGGCCCGTATGTTGACCTTGATCACAGAGCAGTTCATGGCTGACCCTCGCCTGTCACTTTGGAGGCAGCAAGGCACTGCGATGACTGACAAGTACAGGCAGCTCTGGGATGAGCTTGGTAAATGAGTTTCCTGTCAGACTGTTGCGCTGTGTGTAGATAAGACCACAGTTGGATATGAAGAGCATGGTCCGAGGGCTGCTGGAGAGAGCTGCTCCGTGCTCGCCTGTGCCCGCGTGCTTTGGGCAGATGAGTAGGGAGAGCTCAGGCTGCTGTTGGAAGCTGTGGCAGGGTTAGGGAGCCGAGTAAGGGGAGCACAGGAACCTCCCTTTAGGTACTTGGTGAAAGGCTCGGTATGTTTACAATTAGTAGTTTCCATCCTAGGACTGGTCAGTGACTATTTCATCTCAAATTTTGAGTCTACCTTCCTTTTTTCCTTCATTGAAATTCTCAAAAGTGATTTGGATAACTCTCTGTTTTTTCAACCAATATAGACCAAGGTCAACTATTGAGAATGGAAAAGATAGGGCAAACTCTAAAATTTATTGTCTAAAATCTCTAGTCATTAAAGATATAAATATAGCAGATAGTGGAAAAAATGAAACCTTTTCTTGTGTTTAGCATGAAAATACTAATGTGAATCTCCTTGTCCAATGCTCATTGCTACAGAAATTTAAAAAAAAAATGACATTTTAGTTTCAATAGAGGAAAATGCTTGCTGCATGTATAGATTTGGTGACATTTCTGTTGACAAGGGGCAGACCACTTTTGATTGATTTTGTTCCCAGACCTAGATAGCTCAAGAGGAGCAGTTGCCTGTGAAGGTTCCGTCTGATTATAATGAAAGGCACTTTTGAGAGCAACTGTTTGGAGATGAGCAGCCTGAACCTCAGGGAGACTCTAGAGCTTGATGAGGTGGAGTCTTTAGGATGGTGTGCAAGCTCCTAAAAACCTGATGTCAGGCTTTCTTCCCGCCTCTTCAGGACCGTGACTCTTGGTAGAAACTTTTAGTTCATTTCTATACAAGTATATCTGCTACTTGCTAAATATTAAGGTGTATCTGTGAATGTTTTTCTCCAGTGTTTCTTAAAAATAGCTTATTGTGTCCAGTACTTCACTTGGGCCCCTGAAAATCTGCTAGTAGCTGCCTGCCCCAGACAAATGTAAATCAAGCTGTAAGCACAGTAAATAGCTTCCATGTGTTGCTGCCATGAAGTTTGAGGGCACAGGGTGAAACTGAAGAAGAAAAGATAATACATGGTTTAAATAAACATTTTATACAGAAAAAAGTGAGTGATTTAGCTCTTCAAATCAAGCCTTTTTAGCTTGTGATGAATTCATGATGAACCCACTAGTTGGTTCATAAAGGTTAAAAAGGACTAGCACTGAAAACCAATAATGAAGGGGATCATGTAGGGAAAAATACTGGATTACTGTGAAGTGTATGAAATTTTAAGCTGTGGTACTCAGAAATATGAAAGCATAAATAACTAGTTAGGAAAACAAGTGCCACTTGAATATTTTCAAAGTGCCAAGTAAAAAGAAAAAAGAAAGAATACAAATGATAATGTAGAGTTAAGTTTGCATTATTCACATTTAATCTGTAGTCACAGTTCACCTTTCCAAGTTGGCTTTGGAAAATGTATGCCGAGACCATCAGTCAGCAGTAGGAAATCTCATTGGGTGGAAGTTTTTGGTAGCTGATAAATATTCCCAGGACAGAACAGGACTGCTTTGGAGAGATCCAGGCTTTATTCAGATGTTTGATTGCAGACAGGAATCAAGAGAACAACTACATACACACACACACTTGCTCTCACTCTCACACACACACACACACACACACACATATACACACACACACACACACACACACACACACACACACTTGCTCTCTCACCTCACCTCCTCCCCCAGGAATCAAGAGAACAACTAGACACACACACACACACACACACACACACACACACTTGCTCTCTCACCTCACCTCCTCCCCCAGACCCCACCCTGAAATCATTGCTGGACTAGTGAACTCCGCCTGTGTACTCTGATGCCACGTAGAGGTCACAGGCCATGGTAGTGGGATCTATGGTTTGTGAGGGATCCCCCATAGAAGTCAGAGCAGTGATCGCATCCTAGTATCTGTTTACCAAAAAATTAACTTAAAGTTCCTTCTGGACTACAAAAGGAAAGGCTTTTGCTTCTTAATAAAATGGGGGAATTTGACTTTGTGCCCCTACACAGGGCTCACATTGCTTCAAGGCTCTGCTTTGGAATTAAATGCTGAGCACTGCCAGATGCCAGACATTGAGGAGAGGCTGAGTTTTGTCGGCAAATGGGATCTGCAAGTTAATTGGTGTTTTCTGCAGGCTTCTGGCTGTGAAATGAAATTGGAAGCCCTTTAGCCACATGGATAATACAGGACCTGAATACAAATGTCACATGTCACCATCAGGACCCACTGTGAGACAATAGTGTTCCCACTCCAACATTGCACCATTACAGATCATTTAAATATGGGGATTACATTTAAACTAAAAGCCCCATTTGCCTTTTACTGCAATTTAAATGTCCTCTTAGCAAAAGCTAAGTGACAAATTAAATGGAAAAAGTGCCCACATTTTTAAAGCTGTAATGCAAAACAACCTTTTATTGCTTCTCATGTGCCATGGATGAATCATTACACTTGTCAACCCTAAACCAAGCCGTAATTGGAGTAGCTCCTGCTATCAACGCGGGGCCGCTCCCTCCGTGACAGCTTAATAAAGCCGAAACTGTTAAATTAAATCTCAGATGCTTAACTCCTTAGCACCAGTGGATTCGATGGGTCCATGTCTGGCAGTGGCCACTGCACCAGGAAAGGAAAAAAAAAAGATTCCTGGCACGAAAGCTTCCGTGGGCTAAGAGTACACAGGCATCCTAGCCAAGTAACTCGCTTCTTGGCAAAGAAGTTGGAGCCATCAGGTTGTCAGCCAGGAGATGACAGAATCTTTTTCAGAGGACCAGATAGCCCCCTTCCCAAGATTCGTAACTTTCTGGTTCGATGTGATTTATGAAGTTTCACACTGTTGATGCTTCAGAAGTAGTTGAAAGTAACACATTCATTTTTTTTTTTAACTTTTCTTTTTCATATAAATATGCAAAGTTGGTTTCGGTAGCCCATTTCTTCCCCCCCCCCATTCTCCAGCACCTAGAGAGGCTGCTTGTTCCCAGGATCTCCTGTGCCTGTGATACTCATTCGGTCTGAGGTAATCTTTGTGACTTTCTCCCTGATGTTCATAATGTGGGATGATAGACTCGATAGACATTTATTCTGTTATGACCTCACTGTTACATCTCATTTGCACATGCATTTATCTTATGTATGAATCAGTTCTTCAAATATTAATTTTACTCTGTGTGTGATGCTTGTTTTCCAAAACACACATGAGTGTTGTGAAGGCGAGCAACTTTGTATCCTCAGCAGCTATGGAGGGAGGAAAGTACTGCAATCCTAAGACAGAAAAGAAAGCCTGTGATGACAGTGGAGAGGCCGCAGGTTTGATCAAGGCTTTGTCTTTGGCAGTCCATTGAAGACATACAGGCTTGATTAGTGACACACGTATTCTCTGGAAAGCAGATCCTAGAAATAACTTGTGGGTTGAAAGAGCAGCCCCATGCTGACTTATGGCAAGCACACCTAATGTTAGCCCTAAGAGCTGCCGGTTCCCTGGCCTTAATTACCATGCAAGTCTTCAGGGTGTGAGGGCCATAGTGTAACCTGTCAGGCCTCCGCAGGTCTCTTTCCGTGAATGTTTTATAGGACTGTAATTTTACTTTGCATCATAAAGCTATAGATTGTGGCTACCAGTCTATTAACACCTAATTAAAGTGGATGTCATTTAGAAGAAACAGTTAAATGCAGTTTAATTACAGTTTTGTCACAGGGAGAATTCTTAGTTTCATTTTCAAGTGTTACGTAATACCTTTCTCCACGTTTGTTAGCGGTCTCTGGAGAAAAACCATGCTTTGGTTTCCCAAAATGAATGAATGAGCTTTGCTGCCCGGTCCATGGAGCCTTCTCAGAGGAAGAAGATGGGCTGAATGGGCAGGACCAGCCCTACTGAGCCTGTTTACATATTTCACCAGGACAAGGTGATGGCCCTGGGATCTTCTCATCTCCTTCTGAGGGCCCACTTCTTTGTGAGCATAAATAGGCAGAGTTAAGAGATTCTTTCTAATTTCATTTGAAGAATAAGGCAACAGCTTCAACCTTGTTCCAGAGTCAGGTGTGAGACTAAGTGCTAGTTACATAGGCGGGTACTTGGAGTCAGAGTCCACTTACAGTTACCAGTAGAGAACTCAACACACCAGAGAACTCAATTGCAGCCATATTTATGGAAAAATACTAAAAATAATGACCTGCTTCCTTGACCCAAATGTTCTCTCACTTCCATCCCAGACACAAAAAGCAGTTCTTCTGCACCTACCTTGTTATTCTTGAAATCACACATTCAGATATATCCTCTTAATTTAGGATGCTCTTTGTTCACAGACAGAAATAAAAACCTAAATGTTCTGTACTGGGGAGCATCTTACATCTCTGAGTGCAGCAGTCTTAATAACTACCACTCTAACTTTCTATGGTAAATTCAGCTTTGACACATAATCAAATCGGGTGTGACGAAAACCCGACCGAGGAGTCACTTCCTTTGCATTGGAAGCTAGAGAGCATTCCAAGATGGCTTGTTGTCAGGGCTGTGGAGCAAGCAGCAATCCCAGAATCCCCTTGCAGCAGCAGAAGGGTGTCAGCACAGCCTGGGAAGCATCCATACAGCTGAACTCCGGGCAGAACTCAAGTCTGATAAATGCCTCATCGGGGCTTGCTTGTCATCTGTCGGTCTGTCTGCCCCTGGGCACAAAAAGAATTCAGCTTTACTGCTGTATATACTGACGGCACCTCCTTCCCCTTCTTTCAGGTGACACAAACCAATGTATCCAGAAGAGTAGAGGCACTGGATCTAGAGTTCTATGGTAGCAATGGTTCTGATAATGAGGGAGTCAAACTTGCAGGCCTTGGGAGACATGTAAATTAAAAATTACAAGGAGCCAGGAAGCCGTTGATGGTAGAAACTGACCCATGAGTGCGGTTTGTAAGGCGTTGATGGGAAGGATTTACAGGGCAGAAGTAATATTAATGTTCCAGGAAGGAGAAACTGTGTGGATCAGACAAGGGTAGGCTTAATGAGAAAGTTATTTACTATCAAAATAATAGCTATACAGTGTCCACACACATTGGTGAATAACAGCTTTTTTCATTGGTACTTAACCTAAAAGAGGAGGTGAGGGAGAAAGAGAGGCAGCAGAGGACCTGGGTGGTGATGGTTGTGGTGGTGGTTGCTGTTGCTGTGTTAATTTTCCATTTTGGTATAGCTACTATTGGCAACACAGTTGTCCACCTTTATTTTCAAGCACTACACTCATCAGTCTTTTGTATACATTATGATATTACTCAATCATTAAATAGCACTGTGAGAGAGGCACACTTCTTAGTGCTAATGTTACAAACAAGAAAACAAGCATAAGAAGGCTGTAAGTTGCCTAAACAACATTATCAGTTAGATGTCTCTGTCAAGTATTTACATTCTGCACAGGCAAAATGGCAGTGACCAAGTGGCTACAAGTCTTAGCAAAGGGGCTTGGCCTGTTGGCCTGTCCTCACTGCCACCATCCTGGCTGAACTTGCTACAGACAGTCCAGCTGCCTATCAGCAGTCACATTTCCAGGGACTCGAACTTCAGCCCCTCTGCAGAAGCACACACATTGGTGAATAACAGCTTTCTGCTGCTTTCGAGAGCAGTAGTGATAACAGTAAGCTGATCGCAAGCACCGAACAAGCTTACAAAGTTGGGATCCAGTGACATGTTGGTAACGGGTTGCCAAAGGCCCATTGTTAAAGGCCTTTTAGTCAGTCTTTGCCCTGGCCTGTCCCTGTCCTGATGGCAGCCCTGAAGTTGGCAACACTACTTGATCTCATGCAGTCTGTAGGTTCTGTGAGCCTGCCTGCTCATAGGCAGGACAGAGTGAGCCATCTTGGTCACTGTTCCTTCCTGTGGTCTAATTCAGAGCTCTTTCTGGACACCAGAACCCGTGCTGTGTCCTCCTACAGGGTCTGGGATCTATAGTTGTGTGACTCCATGATTATCGGTCACAGGCCTATGAATTCTCTAGCTGCAGGGTTCAGGGGAGGGGAGATTTTCTCTGCTTCACAGAGTAATTTATAGTTTAAATCAGAAGTTAGAAAGGAAAGAGCATGCACTTTACAGTGAGCAAACCTATGATAAATACCTTGTGTGTAATTATCTGAACTGTCTTTCTTTTGACTGCAATTTCTAGGGTTTAATTATCCATTTAATACCCCATGTAGGAAAGAGAAAAACTGTAAATATGTATTAATAGGAAGTAATAGACTCTTGGGATTAAATGAGGTCATTAAAGGTCACTTGGTTTCATTACAGAACAAATTGGAGATTCTTAAAGATACTGTAATCTAAGTTATCTGCATGTACAATTAAATCATTTATAACAAATTAGGTGGTTTAGAATAATTTCACTTTTGAGATTTTATAAACCTCTATAGACTGTAGTAGTTTGGTTAGAAGTTGGTATGCTTTGCCGTAGTCAACCCATGTATGCGTACTGTATAGCATTCTTATACCAAAAATGTTCTCTTTCCTTTGTTTTAATGTTGAGCTACAACAGTCCTCCCCCCCCCCATGATGTAGTGACTCTAACCATAAAACTATTCTCATTGCTATTTCATAACTAATTTTGCTGCTGTTATGAATTGTCGCATAAATATTTTTGGAGATAGTCTTGTGCCGAAGGGGTCTGGACCCACAGGCTGAGAATGGCTGAGATGGAGTGAGGGTAGCATGAAGAAAGAGGCTGCAGAGATTTCTTCCCATGGCGTAGAAGCATACAGATTAGTGAGGCTTAAAAGGCCCCATGTCAAGCCATTTGGAATTTGCGGTGGCTTTGCCGAGAATCAGGCATGCCAGAAGCGGCTACCAGGGCGGCTCTTGGTGTGAGCTGGCACCGGTCGAGGGGCATCACGGTGCCATTATTGCATTAAGTGGTCGTCCACTTGGAGGGCAAATCCATGGATATGGGCCATGCTTGCCCTCCTTGGAAGGTTTCAGCCACTGCCCAGCAAGGCCCTAGGGCTAGAAGAGGAGCAAGAGGGACTCAAGGCAGGACAGGTCCCTCCCACTCAGGTACAGCACTGTGACTTGCTTTGTTAGATGCCAGGCTTCCTAGAAACAGTTCTGTGAGATCCAAAGTTCTAAGATTAGAAATGTTATCTATCTTCAATGGTGATTTCTTAAGAGAGTCACTTTTCTTGAGATACAACAAAGAATTACTTTGATTTAATTTAAACTTTCGCATATAGTTTGGAGGCAGAAAGAATGCAGAATAGTTTATAACAAGTGAATTTTTGATGCTATCATAGGTTTGTCTGATAATTTTATAACATTTTAATGACTTTTGGAATTCTGAAATTCAAATTTAAACCTACCACTGAAATAAGAGATAGTTGCTTTTCTTATTAGCTTATTGGAGTGAGCGGATAGCCCTGCTGGGGGCTGGGTCTTTTCCTTTGATCTGCTGATAAAGCAACTAGGAAGGGAGGGAGTGTCTGAATATGGGTAACTCACAGGGCTTTCTCTTGCACAGGTAACCTTTGAAGTATAAAGGCCAAACTCGATTTGACCTATGACAGTTATGTGCTGCTGACGCCTTTCATTCTGGAGTATATTAGTAAACTTCAGATTTTTGCATCAGCAGACCTTGAGAAGAATATAAGAAGCTTTCATAAAGTAGAAATCAGAAGAGGTCCTTTGAAATGGCTTAGATTGGGAGCACAGCTTTGGTGAGCCAAGATAGCATAAACGAGGAAGTCCCGGTCAGGTCCCAGGTGACACTGAAAGTCATGCAAGAGTCATTGACTGTACTGCTTAGAGCTCAAAAACCCCTCTGCAACACATGTCACCAGCGTGCTGAGCATACATACGTACATACATACATACACACACACATACATACACACACACACACATATGTACATACATATGTATGTGTGTGTGTGTGTGTATTGCCTCTAGTGAACAGATGATCATACACAGAGCATGTTCTTTCCCAGATGTATAGACCAAATCATATAAAGGGCATTTCTGAAACTATCCAACTACTTAGTGTATTTAATATTAGTAGTCTTCATGTCATTGGTCTTTATTAAGGCATGAAACTTAAGTTATGAAACATCTATTTAGAAAAATCTTTAATCTCTTCTTTTTAAATGATAAACACCGTTTCCCCTTCTGTTCAAGTGACTAGAACATTAAAAGTAATACATGTTGTTTGCTGTTTTCCTGCAACAGTGGAAAATGTGTCTGGCGTGTAGTCGGTGCTCAGTCACTTGTGAAGCTGAGAGTGGGCGAAGCTCGATGCGCCGTGCCGTCCCCCTTCTGGGAAGCCTTGGGGAGCACAGCTCTGCTGGGAACACCTGAGACACATTACTCTTGCCTGTGCTGTTATTGGTTCTCTGGTCCCCCTCCCATGTTTTAGTTGGTCAAGCCTTCTCTGCCTAGAATATTCATGGGTGCCCATGTGTGTACACGTACACTCGTGCATCCTGAAACATAAACAGTTTAGAGTACAGAAGGGCACCGATTCCCCCTCGCCATCCGTGCTGCAGGTAATCTATTGCATTAATCATGTAGCCTGTGGGAAACGCATGGGGAGTGATTATACTATCATACACAATGCAGTCAGCATGAAGCACTTGTCAAGACCAATACATCAAAGTTTAATTCAGTAATAGGACGAATTAGAGCAAAATGAAACATTCTGCTCTCTAGGAAACCCAGCACCCACCCTAAGATCTTTTTGCACTCAACAGAAAAGTCAGTGCATTCTGAAATTGTTTTTATGAACAAGTTGACGTTCCAGTTAGGCAGACGCACCTCCCCACCCCACCCCACCCCACCCCAGTATCTCACACAAGTGTGGTGCTAAAGTGTTGACTTGACCAACAGTTCTCTAGAATGCCCCACACTGGTAAATGTGATCACTTCTTAGTCCGGCTTTTGATGGATTTCTGTCCTAATTGGCTCTCAGTGCCCAGCAAAAGGAAGAGGATTTGCTCAGAGGTGCACGTCAGCTTAAATGTGGGTCGGTGCTTTGCCAGAGGAATAGGCCAATTAACAGGGACCTCCTTGAGTGTCCTGTAATGCTGTATACTAGAGTTGTGCATGTGTGCTGCAGTAATGTAGTGGGGAGCTCTGTGCCTTACAGTCTAGTCAGGACACAGAATAAATAGATGAGACATTAAAAACAGCCCCCAGACAACCACAGAAGCGTTATATAATACAGAGCACACTGCAAAAACAATTCGAGGATCGATCCCATCCATGTCCTATGTTAAAATGAAGTAAGTCACTGTTGTAAGAACTTATTTGCCAACCGACTCCTTTCAGAAGTAGATTTATATGGAGCTGGAGTCGTGACCGTTGAATGCACCATGGAACTGTTTATAAAGATGGCTCAGTCATAGAGCCAGTGCAGAACACCTGAAATTATTCTTTCGGGTTCCCAAGTTCACAATCCTTTACCTTACCAATTGGCTGTGTTTGCTGTCTGTCTCAGGGTAGGAAACCATCTGCCTGCCACTGCACCTTTCTCTCTTCATTTCTGATTTTTTTTCCCCTGTCTTTCCTTTTCTCCCTCCTCCCTTGAAAAGGAGAGGGATGTTGGGGGTATGAAGAAGCTTTTCTGTGTTCTCCTACAGAGCGAGACTCCTGATGAGGGCAAGCCACAGTCCTGCAGATCACATGCAAGGGGAAGCTCGTTTGTCAGAAGGGGCACGATCCCAGGTGTCGGTTAGGTCCTCTTAACTATTTTCCTTTTGGACAAAAAACAAAACAAAACAAAAATTTTATTTAAAAATGTCCTGTCTATATCATAACTAAGCACAGGTCGGTTAGCAGGAAGTTTGATGCTGCATAACCCAGGCAGTCGGTAAGACTCGTTTCACCTTATCCCTTGGGTCTGATTTTGAAATTTTTCCAGAGATGTTTTAATAAAGTAAAAGCTAGCGTATCAAATTTAAAGAAGACTGTTTTGCCAGTTAAACTTAACTTTCCAAACAGGGAGTGACTGGTGTATTAAAACTTCATTATGCTGAGAATAACAGTGTCATAATTAGGGTCACGGCTTTCATGTGGTCTGACCCAAGAAATTTTGTGACTCTGGTTTTTCTAGCACAACTAATTATGCCCGTGATCTATTGGTGACTGCAATTAGATATTTCATGGCCTCTAAATAAATACGATTAGATAATTGGACCATGCGTGAAATTTATACCATTATAATAGCCTCTGAGAACAAAAATAAACACTGTGAATTATTTTATAATTATTGAACCCTTGGAAGTGCTAAAAGTGATTGCTTTTCCTTTTCTGCTACTGCCAGGTGAGGCGTTACATGGCACTAGGAGGTAGACATTGAACTTTGTATCTAACAGACTCCTGCTCATGGGTATGGGACATGGGAAAAGACACCTTGGTCATGCACTCTCTGTTAAAGACGGGCGGGCAATTGTCCTGCTCCTCCGCCCTGTGCTGGCCTGGCCCTTTTCCTGGTTGTCCCTATCTCTGCTTTCCACTGTGCACTAGTTAATTATCCTAGAAATTAGGGAAAAGAGAGCATTTATAAATGCTTCCACAGAAGATGAACAGCTTTATTTTAATTAATCTACCTCCTTTCCCCTCTTTAAAAAAAAAGCACCCCATAAAAATCTATGACCTTTAATCACTGAATTGATTTGATATTTGACAGCAACCAAACACAAGAAAACGGAAAATGTGGCAAGAGTCTGCAGTTGATTTATTTGCTCACAATTCATAATGCCATACCTGGCACTCTGTGCCACCAGGCAGAAAGGGTCCTCAGTCACGGGCATCACCCCAGAACTGCTGGTGTAGTTTAACTCTAGCAGAGCCGGCCATAGAGTTTCCAGACAAACCAGCTTTCATCTGACTCAATAACCAGTTGCGACTCGTGTGTTTAGCTGCTGTTTGCCTGTGTACTCTTTTAATCTGGAATTACTTTCTATGCCTGTCAGTTCTGAAAAAAGCAGTTCCATGGTGTTTAATTGGGCTTTTATTTACATAGCCCTATGGTTCTCACTGGATGTACCGTCCTTTATATGATCTGAGTATGTAAGAGCACAGTTGGAGGTGGGTAGGGAGATGGCCTAGAGGTTTATAGCACTGGCTGCTCTTACAGAAAACCCAGACTTGGTTCCCAGCACTCACACAGCAGGTCACAGCTACCTATAACTCCTGATCCAAAGGATCTGGTACCCTTTTCTGACCTTCGCATGGACCAGGCACACACACAAACACACACACACACACTTGGCAAACAGACATGCATGCAGGCAAAACATTCATACATTAAAAATAAAGATACACCTTTTTTTAAAAAAACACAGTTACTAACTGTAAGGATTTCAGAATACTTAAAATGTTAGGTAATAAAATATTTATACTTCTTAAATACAAAGGATGAAATGATTCTGTCAAAAGACAAAAATCATTAGTCTTGGAATTTGCATAAATCCAAACTTAAAAAAAAAAAACAAGCCTTTTGGTTACATAACTGGGCTAAAGGCTAAATTGCTATTAAAGATACTGATTTTGTGATGGAACATGAACCTTGGATAGGATTCTTGTTCATTCCCTTAACAGCATCATCTCCGAACTTTAGTTTCTTTGTCTACAAAGTAATGCTTTTTGTTTGTTTTTTTGGTAGGGTAATGCGATAATTATGTAAATATTTAAAACAGGGTTAATGTGTTATTTAAAGCAAGGTTAATGTGAGGTAGAGATTCAGTAAAATGACAGCAATTATTGTCAGGTAAATAAGTATAGATGCTATTCACTTTTAGAAATGCTAGTTGAATTAGACAGAACAATCTTTGTACCCTAAAGATAGACATTTAAGAACGTTAAATGTAGAATCTAATTAGAAACTCAACATGTGTAACTTGATATTGTTAGGATTCTCCTTGAAGGGATAAAAATTTGCATACAGAGCAGCATGTAATAATAATGCAGTGTGTTTGGATACCTCCTATTTTGTTAAGTTCTTACAATGGCTTCTTGTTTGGCTTACAGCTCTTTCATCTGTTGAGTGATTTATTTGAATTTGATTATTTGAGCTAATGATATTTATGCACAAGTTCTTGGTTTCGGAGGCTCATCCTGTGTACTGTAGGATAAGGCAGTGTCTCTGGGTTCTATTTTATATGACCAAAATAACACCTCCTGGAAGGGCATAGCGTCATCTGTTGAGAGCCATTGTTGTAAATGTCAGGTCATATTCTAGAAAGAGAAAAACATAGCAGTAAGTAAGGTTACTGCCCTGTACCTTGATGCACACACCAAGTCATCATGTGATAGACATGTGATAGATTGATTGTCTGTCTTGATCACTTCTTTAAAGGGTCCAAGTGAGGTTACACCATGTTATTAGTGATGTATATCTGATGGATTCTTGGACCTAGTTTTGCTGGTAGGATTTCAACACACCTATAGTAGCAATTTAGCCTGATAAGTATATAGGGTGGTACCCTTTATACCAGGAATAAGTTATTGATCAATCTTTGTCAGTGGCCGGCACCAGATAGATGGGGGCCATTCATTTTCTACCCCAATGCAGAATTACCTACTATCCTCAAAATGCAGTCAAAGCTGCTTATAAAATGGAGTATCTTGTTTTAAGGTACAGACTGAAAAAAAAATCAATTTTCTACAAATTGTGGTAACTTAGAACAGGGCACAGCCTGATCTCACCAATAGTAGAGAATAAAGTCTTACAAATTTAATATAATAGTTGGTTAGCCCAACTAGTTAATTTTTTATTTCAGGCAAAATTATAGCCAGTTGTTAACAAAAATAAAAGCACTAAAAATATCATATTTAAAAACAGATACTCATCTATGGCAAATAAATGGCCAATGGCTTACTTTTCCACTTCATAATTTAGCAAGGTTTTAGGTGCTTGGCAGTTGCGATGGACTAAGGTTGCCACAGATTGTTTGCTTTTCTCTTTGCAGTATAGCACCAGCGTTTCTTCTCCCAAGTCTGGGAAAATTTTGTCAGTTGGGACAGGTTGTGGGTCAAAACATTAACAAGAGAGAAGCAGCATCTGCTTCTTGTTTCTTGGAAGTTTATTTGTGGAGTTTCTGGTGAAGTGTGGCCGTCTGAGGCTTGGTGAAGTCTACAGTTGGCAGAAACCTAAGTGTAGAACCCCCTGTGAATTAAGGAGAAATTATTGTCCCTTTGTTTCAGTTAGGGAACTGGAACCACACCACAGAGGTTCATAGTTGTGTGGCTGCCCAGCCATAGCTTGCCCTTTAAGACCAGTGCTTTTTGGTGGGAGGAAAAATTGTTGCCAGGCAGTGGTGGCGCACGCCTTTAATCCCAGCACTTGGGAGGCAGAGGCAGGTGGATTTCTGAGTTAGAGGCCAGCCTGGTGTACAGAGTGAGTTCCAGGACAGCCAGGGCTACACAGAGAAACCCTGTCTCTGAAAACCAAAATAAAAAAAAAATTGTTGTTGAAATGTAAACAGTATTTGAGGTGGAGCAAAATGGTATTGATGATCCACATGTCTCAATGTTTTCTAGAAGAGCTGGTGGGTACAATTAATTCTTGTCACTTTTACTGAGAATAGACCTGGGTTCCCCAGTATTATTGTTGGTAGGACACAGAAGTGGTCAAAAAGACTTTCAGAACAGCCCATGTTCTCTGACTGGCTGTAGTCAGATACCGACTGTGGACGGGCCTAAGATTGCTAAGTAGACAGAACTATTTCCTTTAGGGAGAAAGTGCTTGTACTTCTCCTTGGGTGAAGGACTTAGCTTCCCTAGTTGTGGGTTATTTTCCTTGATGTTGTCTGGCTAAAATCACGGACTGAGTGAACACTAGGCAGGGCAGTAGACAGGAGGAGTGAGTGTGTGCTGGGTGGCTCTGTTAGTGACCGTTCTGTATAGTTATGATAAAACACCATGGCACAGGAACTTGGAGGACAGTTTCTTTTCACTTCCTTGCAGTTTGAGAGGATAATAGGCAGGCATGGTGGCAGGTGTAGAGAGCTGGAGTTTACATCTTCCAACCCAAGCACAAATAGATAATCTATGTATTGAGGCTATATAATCTCAAAGCCATAATGCACTTCCTGAAACCTCGCAAACAGCACAGCAACTGGGAACCAGATACCAAATATCTGAGCCTGCCAGGTGTGGTAGTGCACACCTTTAATCCCAGCACTTGAGAGGCAGAGGCAAGCGGATCTTTGAATTTGTAGCCAGCTTAGTCTACAGAGAGAGTTCCAGGATAGCCAAGGCTATACACAAAAAGAACGCTGTCTGTGATGATTTATTTGTATATGCTTGGCCCAGGGGGTGGCACTATTAGAAGATGTGGCCCTGTTGGAGTAGATGTGTCATTGTGGGCTTGGGCTTTAAGACCCTCGTCCTAGCTGCCTTTGGAACAAGAAGTAGAATTCTCAGCTTATCCAGCTCCATGATTGCTTGGACGCTGTGCTCCTACCTTAATGATAATGAACTGAATCTCTGAACAGTCCTAAGACAATGAACAAACAGAAAAAGACCTGGGATTCAAATGCCTAAACCTATGGGGTGCATATCTCACTTGAATCACCGCATTCCACACCCTGACCACCATAGGTTCATGACCATATCATAATACAAAAACACATATAGTTCAACTTCAAACAAACCCATAGTCTGTCACATCCTCACACAGTTTAAATGTCCAAAGTCTCTTCTGAGCTGCACCACATCCTGTAACTCTGTGTTCAGTGTCTGGGCCTTCACTTCCAAGGGACTTGAATGGCTCTGCCCCTCAAGCTTTGCGCCTGCAGCATATGTTTCTGGGGCTGGTTCTGCTCCATGTACGAAGCGCTCCTTGGCAGGTGTCTCACAGCTCCAGCATCTTGGCTCTCTCCCTCTGCAGTCAGGCTTTACTTGAGCAGCTTCACCTAGTGGCCTCCCCTAGCCTCTTGCCCTCTCAGGCCCTTCATCCGAGGACTTCTACTGCTGAAAGAAAAAAAAAATGGGCTTATGGTTCCAGAAGACAAGAGCCCATCTAACTAACCGCAAGTGGCAGGCATAGTAGTGGAGCAGGGTGCTAAAAGCTCACTTCAAACCCAAGTACAACGCAGAGTGTAAACTGGAAGTTGGACAAGGCTATCTAATCTCAAAGCCCACCCCTAGTGAGCATTAGGCTATACCACCGAAACCTCCCAAACAGCTAAGCCAGCTGGGAATCACAGGTTCAGATGCCCGAGCCTACAGGGAGCATTTCTAATTGCAGTCAGCACCGTGACAAGAAAAGCTAGAGCTGAGTGTGGCATGATAGGTCTGGGCGGGGCACCGGGGATCTGGTACTGGCAGCGTGTACTTGGATTGGCTGAAGCTAGGAAACAATGTAAATGTATGGAGTTTGTTTCATGCTAATCATAACAAGCATGTGTCCTATCACAAAACCCAGAAGTTCCTTACTGTGTGTCCTGCAAGTATCCAGCAGTGCCCTGAAAATGCTGACTTCTAACTGAATCTCCCCACTTTCCCACTGAATCCCTGAAAGAGTTAGCATTTCAGAGAAACCATGGAGTAGGGTTTCTTCATTAAAGAACTTTACTCTCAAAGCTACAAATACTTCAAGCACACTGGAGGGAAACAAGATAAATGCTCAGAGTCGGACCCTGAATTAATAAAATTTGGAGGATGACTTATTCAATTTGGTTAATTTGGTTATTAAAGCTAATTACAACCTCTGTAGTGATGACTGCTAAGATAAAAAGCCATATCTCATATGGCACTAAACTTGACTCTGGCATTAAGAACACCCATTCAGGATGAAACCTCTCTTTAAGGAGGTTAAAAGGATGTTTCAAGCAAATTAATAAAGACTTAGGGTTTTGGGGGAAAAAAAAAGTCTCCTTCTGTAGAATGGAAATAAATTCTCTAGTTGGGGAAATGCAAGCATGAAAATCCAAGTTTTTATGAATTTCTCTCTTCCTCTGGTCGTATAGAAATCCTTGTTGAAATGAGCCAAGAACACTTAGGACCTTGTGCTAAGAGCTCCCGTCCCTCTGGGTTTGATCCTTCTCATGGCTGTAATCTGAATATTTGTAACCATCCCCGCTGCACTTGTTGACATCTTAACTCTTGGGTACTGAGAAGCTGAGCCTTTGGAGGTAATTAGACCTTGAGATCTCGTGGATAGATAGAATCAATGCCTTGTGAAAGAACCCTGGCCAAGGTGTGCCAGTGTGTTTTGTGGGGATGCCTCAGGAAGGGAAGGGTTGGTCCTTCAGGAAGGTCCAGTCACTGAATGCCGAAGTTGCTGAAACCTTGCTCTTTGGCCTCTTGTTCTCCTGGCTATGACGTGTCGTCAAGGCAACCAAATTGACTTAGGATATTCAACATGGAAATAGTAATAATTTTGGAGAGAACAACTGTAATGAGTTAATGGGATATGCTTGCAGGGTTTTAAATAATGCTCCTTGTGGCATATGGTGGGCATCTAGTAAACGGCAACTGGCTTGGTGTTTCCTTCAGTGGTAGGGACCAAATTCAGGGCCTTCTATCACAGATGTGAGCTGTTCTGTATTTCGAGCGCTACAGAAACATCATTAGAATGTGGTAGCTGGCTTTCATTTTTGGTTGTTGGTTTGGTTTGGATTTGGGTGGTTTGGTTTGGATTTGGTTTGGTTTGGTTTTAGTTTTTCCTTTGCTCTTCAGCAGTTTTGAGTATGCTGAGTGGTTCTCTCCAAACTGACCTGTTTTGAGGTTGACTTAAGCTGTTTAGATCTTTAAATTAATATTCTGCAAATCTGAGCAGGTTTTAGTAATTATTTGTTTTAAAGTTTTTTACTTTTCATCATCTTGTAACCCAGTGGCACGGATGTCAACCAGCCTTTGCCATTTGCCTACCTGTGTAAGAGTCTATTGAGTACCATCTAGTTGGTCTTCTGTGTGTCCCGTGAGGTAGCTTCTCCCCTGAGTTCCTTCTCTTCCTATGTTGTTACTCTTCAGCTTTTGGCCCCATTCGATAAATTTGTTTCATATACTGTTGCCTTGTTACTTAGTGCCTTGCTTCTGTCCTGTGTGCATGCTGTGATGAGGACCTGGATAGCCCCCCTCGCCATCTCTGAGCTTTTCTCCTTTCCCAGTACTTGCTGAGAGAAAATCAAGTTTCAGGTTTTTCATCCATTTGCCCCTATAGAGTTCCTTGAGTGAAGTTATTTATCTGACATTTAATCCAGGAGGAGGAAAGAAGTGGCTGGGGGGTGATGGAAGAGAGCAGTCCTGGGGTACTTGCTGCCCAGGTCCTCTCCCCGGCCAGGTCCTCTCCCCCGCCAGCTCACTTAGATGACTGCTTGCCCTTTTCCCAGAGGTTTGTGGTGTGATCATTGGGAGGGGGAGACGCTGCAGTGAGCTTACTCCGTCTCGGCTGACCGTGTTCTGTCTATAACTGGCAATTTGAAATTTTTAAAATGTAGATTGTAAATAAATACCTGTGGCTTAGACAAGCTGAAGCTATTTTGCTTTTTTAACTTTGTATATTTTATTTTATATTTTTAAGTTTTTAGGCTATTGTACATTGACAGTATCAGGTTCAGTAAATATGAAAGACTGTTAAGCATTGCCTTTGGGTAAAGAAAACAGCATCTGTCTTGTTCATGCCTACCTTTCTTACCCAGCTAACAGAGATTAAACAAATCACAGCTATCCACACGTGTCTTCCTAGAAAACATATTGTGAATGTTTGGGGGCATTGACATCACCTTATTTAGGAATTAATATTTTAAAATGTGTGAAATATTTGTGTTAACTACCTTTTTAAACTATGCAGAAAGCATAGCAAATTCACCATTATCTTATTTAAATTACGATGTATTTCTCTTAAATTCATCTGTCCTTTTCTTCTGAAAAGTACTAGTAAAAGTTTTATTAGTGTGTCTCTTAGCGTTCAGTGGTTATGTGGAGACTGTGAGATGGCCTAGAAAAGTGTGCTTAACGGAACGTTCTCTGAGGCAGGAGTTCGCTGGTCTGGAACTCACTGTACCACAAGTGCCCTCAAGACTTGTGAATCTCCTGCCTCAGCCTCCCGAGCGACAGCCATGTGTCATCCTGCCTGCTTTTGAGTTTTATCTGTAAACAATTTATTTTACTGACTTACATATGTGTGTGTGTGCATGTATGAGAATGTGTGTACACCCATGCATATAATTTTGGATACTAATTAATAAACATAATGCTTGAAATTCTTGTTAGGAAGCTAGGAAATTGTGTCCATAGTATAATCTTATTCTTTTATTATACAAAGATGTTCTTTGAAAGTAATTTAGATTGGGGAAAAGAATGATGTGGAATTGTATACTGCAATACCAGTGTGCACTCTGTTTCAATTGAACCCTGTGATTGTTGATGTTACTGGCTTTAATATGTAAAGTGTAATGAAACTAAGAAGGTAATGACAGAACTTGTGAAATGCATACCTTTATGTGTAACAGCTCTTTGGTCTTTAGTTTAAACTTAGACAGATTTTTTTTCTCTGGGGAACTGGCAGGCTGGTTTCCAGCTTGAAGTGACTCAGATTTTTTCTTTAGCTGTTCGTTGTAAACTTTTTATAATTTTTGAAATGTGTGTCTTTGTCCTTTTTAAACTAGGTGCTCTGTGGATGTGCATCGTTCTAAACCCCCACTGTAAGTTGGAGCAAAAGGCCAGTTGGCTAAAACAACTGAAAAAATGGAACAGTGTTGATGTCTGTCCGTGGGAAGATGGAAATCATGGCGCTGAATTACCCAACCTCACCAATGCTCTGCCTCAGGGTGCAAATGCCAGCCAAGGTGAGTCCACAGTGGTGTCCTGCCCGCTCGCCTGCTTCTCTGTGAACATGTTTGTAATGTTCACAGAGAATTCAAGGACAAGCCATGTTTCCTTTAAATGCTTGCATGTGTTTTAATTTTAACTGGGAACATTGTATGCATTTAAAAATAGTTACACAATGCAAGTAGATATGATAACATATTAGTGTGGATTAAAATGATCCACTAATGGTTTAGTTTGAATTTTACTTTTTAATTAAAAATATAGAGTAGTACAGTATTGCATTACTGTGTAAAACAGTGTTGAAAGACTTGAATGTGTTTTCTGACTCTTTTGGGCTAGTGTGTACTTAATCACTTTAGAATATAGCATAGATATGTGAACTAAGGGCCCTGTGTTCCTGTTGGCACTTGCATCAAGGAACTTCTTTATTGTGAAAAGATTGTGTAGTATATTTGGTTCCACTCAGAGGTGAACAGTGCCCTCAGTCTGAGACAACCCAGAAATGTGCCCACATGTTTCCAGAATAATCCATTATTTTATCCTGTAGTTTCAGTTTCTCTTCTGTCCTTTAAAAACAAACAACTCCTTGGCTTCACTTTTGTCTGAGATGCTGCTGAATTTTCTGGTCTTTTTCAGAATCACATTCTTAACTTAAGTCTTGGACAAATCTACTGTTAGTAATTTGTGCCAATATTCTCCAATGATTTTATGCTTGGGGGGGGATTCGAAAGTGATTTAAATCACATGATAGAAGCAGGGTTGGAATTAACAAGAGAAGGATCCAGAATCAAGCATTCTTTGCTGATCAACAGAGGAGTTGCTATTCCTAAAGAGAATGTTATACAGTATGCCGAGGTCAGATGTGATATTAGCAGTGTTTCAGTCTTTACAGTGGACGTCCACAGGGACTTGCCAATCAAAAAAGTTTCTGAGACCTAGAATGGTCGTCAGGCTGTGTTTTAACTGGAGATACTTGCCTTGGGAATTCAGTATTTGAAGTCTATCCTGTCTATATCATGCTCATGATGGTGTTATTTAATATTTAAACATACCCCTCAGATCTTTTTTTTTTTTTTTTACAAGTTGTCACATTTAATTGGTCAATGTTTATTCTTTTTATTACTAGGGAAAGGTTGTTTGATGTCTACCTAGGTGATACTGTTAATCTTCTGTTTTTATAACTGGAGGTTTTCTGAGTTTTGGTTGCTGCTATTTTAGGGGGACTGACTTTGACATCCTACACTTTGTATTTTACTTTCTAGTTCTAATGTTACGTTTAATTTAATATAAAAACTCTGTAGGCCTTAGAAACTGGGTGGCAGCTAGAGAGGTGGCTCAGTGGTTAAGGCTATGCTCTTTCAGAGGACAAGCCTTTGGTGCCCAGCACTCACATGGGAGGGAGCTTAAAGCCATCTGTAACTCTAGATTGATGATATCTAATGCCCTCTTCTGGCCTTGGTGGGTACCAGACACGTGCACGGTACATAGGCACACAGGGAGGTAAAACACCAGTATGCACTTACAGGACAGGAAGAAATGATCTAGCTTTCAGGACAGCATAATTCATTTCCCTTACAGTTTGACTTTGGCAGGATAAAGCCAGGTCTGCATTTATTCCAAATAAATGTAGGGCTTGTGTCTTTGTATCTAAAGGTACCTGCTTTTTAGCAGACACTCAGAGAGTCCTTTTTGAGTGGTTGTGAGAAGAGCCATTGCTTTTAAAGGGTGGTGGTTACCATACCTAGAACCACCACCTCAGTGTTCTCTCCAGAGAGGCTGGGGACTGAGCTGCTCAACCCGGTAGCCAAGGCATAGCACTGAGTTCCCTGTGCATCTGGGAGAGATGTGTGTGTTAGAGTGCACACACAGGCCCTCTCACCCACCATGGCTAGGGTGACTAGTTAGACTTAGTGAACAGCTTCTGGATCCTGCGCTTTCAGGAGGGCTTTTAAGGATTATAGTGAAGCCGGGGTTCGTTCCTTCCTTTTTTCCTTCCTTCCTTCCTTCCTTCCTTCCTTCCTTCCTTCCTTCCTTCCTTCCTTCCTTCCTTCCTTCCTTCCTTCCTTCCTTCCTTCTCTTATTTTCTTTCATTTTTGTTTTTTTAAAAAAAAAAATAAGAATTCTTCACTTTTTTCCCAATTTTCCCAAATTTTTTGTTACACATTCTTTATTTTTTAAATGCTTATGAGTTGGTGTGTATCGATTTTTGTGCTCATTTAAATACATTAAATACATGGTCATTTAAATACAATTTTGTGAGCATTTAGCCTTTTTTTGTGACTATCAGTTCTGTTGTCATCTTGGAGCAAACCAGTGTTGAAGGCTGTGTGCGTGTCCTCTGCTTCTCTGTGCTGCCAGGAAGCAGGAGCAGTTCAGTCAATTCTTTGATGACACCGCACTGCATGCTTGGATTAGTGTCCTAGATAGAGAGCCAGGTCGGGACCTGGAACACTGAACAGTTCACTCTCACAGCGTGGGTAATAGCAAGTTGCCATTTTGTAGACTCTTCAGTTTTAAGATTTACCTTTGTAACTTGAAGTAAAGAAAATAAATACTAAGACCACACTTTAAAATACCTAAGAAAATCCCTTAAAATTCTTTTAAAAAAAAAAAAAAGTAAAAATTTATGGAAACTTGAATTTGGGGGTATTTAATTATGAGAGGTCATTAAACTTCCCCCCCCTGGGAATGGCACATTTATCCTGCTTGACGAAAGGCAATTAGAAGTTGGGTCCATCCTTCCAGGTGTGCAGAATGGTCATCTATCTGCTGCTAGCAAGGATCCTAGTCAGGATCACAGCAGACAGTCACCCACACCTCATTATCTGTCATCTGTGCACTTCAATATGTCTTTCCTTCAGATACAGATAACTGAGTTGACATGAGACCACACCAAAGTAATGTCTTTATAGACTTATAACAGCCATTGCAAATGGCTACATTGGCTAAGCTTGTAGGAAGGGGTGCGTTTGACTCTTGGCAGTAAGTACTTGGCTGTGAGACTGTTTGTTACAAGTCATGGTGTCTCTGTTGCTGCTTAGTTTCCTCAGCAGGACAGAGCCCAGGTAGATGAGTGAGTCCACCAGGCTGCTCTCCTCAGCATAGTTGCATTCACTGTGGTTTGCCTTCTGTCTGCTCAGACAGAGGTCCAGGGACGGGAAGATAAAACCTTGCTGTAAAGGAAGCTCCTCTTTTTGCTTCCTATTTAGTTTAGTGTCAGAGAGCAGTGAAGGGGGCTGTCCTGGAGCACTATTTAAGTAATGTAAATGAAATTGCTCATTGCCTCCACTGTGCAGTGGAGACTTGTGCCACAGTTGAAGGTAATTTAGAGTTGGGGCCCAAAGGGTGGGACTTCCTGTAGTCTCTTTAGGAATTGAATAATCCAAGGAGCCGAGGTGAGAATATCCTTTATTCCCCAAACATTTCTTTTCTTCGTCAGGTCCTGAACCTTGAACCCCCTTCGGACTGTATGCTTCTGCTCTCTTGTGATGCCCCCGGCATACACTATGCTGGGGATGTCACACCAGTCATGGGACCTGCCCAGGAGTCAGGAGACAGCCTGTAGGGGCAAGGTAAGTGTGCTGGTTTGTTTTGTAGCTATGTTGTGTGGCTTTGTGAAATGTTAAACATATGCATTTATGCCCTTTGGGATATAAAGTGGCATTTAATCATTATATCCCAAGAAGCATAATAGTTTTAATTGTGCAAAACCGCACAATATAGTTAAAAAATACAACCAAAAGCACAACCCTTCCGCATATTTTTAAGGCTGACTGCATCTTCCTGAAAGGTTCCATGGCTGGTGTCGCATCTCTTGCATAGTGTTTGTGAGAGCTGTTGACCCCATCAGGGGCAGCCCAATACAGCACCTCAGAAGTGGGGAGCAGTGAGTTTTCATGTGAATTTTTTTTTTTTTTAAAGACAAGTGCCTCTTTTGAGTATATCTGGCCTGGAGACTAGACGTGACAGTTCTTTTCGCAGGATGCCTTTAACAGTAGCTTTAGTGGCTGCAGAATGTTTGTGTTTGATAAAACAAGTAAAAGTCTGGAAACTCTAGGCTAACTGCCGTCTAGCGTTTAGGATGTGAGACTGTTCATTTGCCCTCCACCCTTCTGCTTAGCGGGTGCAGGGCAGTGTGTGTGGGGGTGTTCGTGAACATCTGGCCACAGAATGGGATGACTGATTTATTCACATGTGAATAATAGCTGACACGGCTTTCTGAATTGTGGAAAAAACAGATTCATCGAACAGGCCTCATCGGACAGTGTTCACAAGAGCCATCGAGGCATGTGATCTCCACTGGCAGGATAGCCACTTGCAGCACATTATCAGCAGTGACCTATACACCAACTACTGTTACCATGACGACACTGAAAACTCCCTCTTTGACTCCCGGGGGTGGCCCCTCTGGCATGGTAAGTGGCCAAACCGGAAAGGCATTTCCATGACTTACTCCTTTGTTTAGTTTCTATAGCATTATTGGAGTGGGAGGTAGAGGACTGAGGTATTCAATGGGCGACGGATGAATGCTTGGCACAGGGGGCTGAAATTTCCATTCCAATCCAAGTTCAGAATGGTTTCCTATATCTTCTTCTATGGCACTTTGGGAGAAACATCTTACTGTAGTAGCCTGCTTTTGTGGATGGATCTGACAGTGGCCACTTTGCCCCTTTTTTGGGTTTCTGTTTGTAGAACACGTTCCTACAGCCTGTGCAAGAGTGGATGCGTTGCGTTCTCATGGGTACCCCAGAGAAGCACTGAGACTAGCAATAGCTATCGTGAACACATTACGACGACAACAGCAGAAACAGTTGGAAATGTTCCGGACTCAAAAGAAAGGTGATTATGAAGGAGAGTGTCTGTTGAAATGGGAATCTTGGTGAGCGTGGAACTTGGCTCTGCTGAAGAGATGGAGCTTGGAAAGTACAGCCATGGAAATGGCCTTCATTCACTGCTCCTAAAAATGTTTGATCATGCACTCATGTGATACGCAGCCATACATGCAATCAGACACCCATATGCATAAGCTAAAGACAAACGAAAAATTTGTTTAATTTGATAACATCTGTAAAAAAAAAAATCCAAGTTGTTTTGGTTGAATGTTGATATGGTTAAATTCGGGGAAAGCTGGAAGAAACTGAGGAGGAGGGCAACCCTGTAGGAGAACCAGCAGTCTCAATTAACCTGGACCCACCCCCACCCCGAGATCTCTCAGACACTGGACCACCAACCAGGCAGCATACACCAGCTGATATGAGGCCTCCAACACATATACAGCAGAGGACTGCCGGGTCTGGGTTCAGTCAGAGAAGATGCACCAAACCCTCAAGAGACTGGAGGCCCCAGGGAGTTTAGAGGTCAGGTGGGGTGGGAATGGGGACATCCTCATGGAGACTGGGCGGGGAGGAGGTGTGGGATGTGGAACAGTAGAAGTAGAAGGGTGGACTGGGAGGGAGAATAAAATATGAAGTTTAAAATAAATATATAAATAATTTTTTTTAAAAAAAACCTACCTAATTTTTTAAGGAGATTTTTATTTTTAAATAGCTAATGATCTGTCTGGATCATCTAAAAATGGAAGCTAGATACCTTCTTAGTGTTTTAATTCAAACACTAAGAACTCTACAGTGGCAGCCCACCTTGAATCCAGCAGCACGCCCGGGATGGGCACCCTTAGCTGATGACTACTGTCTGTGTCCAAGGTCCCTCTTCTGCAGAGGGCCTGTCTCTAAGAGCTGCTAAGATGAACCAGCTAATTCCTAGAAAGTCTGAAACAGGGCCTTGCCTACTGAACCTTTATAGCCATAATAATCTGTCTTTAGGAACTTGATATTTATTGCAATCAGAACGGAAATCTCTGTTTGGTGGGTTGGCAGGCTTGTTAGTTGTTCAAAGTCTACAAATGACATTCGATGAGCCGTCAACTGACAGGACACCTTCACCTGTCTTTATCTCAGTTGTTAGCCTTCTCATTGTGAATAAGCACCATAGTAGTAACAGCAAGGCTGTTACTGGCTCAGCTGATTGGCTGGTGAGACAGGTGCGTCTGCTTTTCCTGATTGTGCACTCGTTCCTTCTGTAAGCAAACAGGTCTTGGGATGACTTGCTCTGCTCTATTTTTTTTTTTTAATTATGAACAGTTTTAGTTACTGTTGGCTTTTGTTGTTAGTTGTATTTTTAATCCTTTATACCTGCCTTGAATACAAATAAATAATGAAAAGTTGTTGGAATGAACTGGAGGTTAGCGAGTGCTGGCTGTAACTTTTAATTTCCGTTATGATGGAACTAGTTAGTAGGAGTGTGGACTGGCACTGTCAGTCACAGTGCAAATAATTCCAGAGCTACAGTCTGAATCACAGGAAGGGCGGCGCAGAAGGGACTGGAATACCAGTGGTCTCTGTGAAGCAACTCTGCTCATCCTCCCAAAATTCATTGCTAGGCCATGTAGAAAGCATCCTGAAATCCACTTCCTCTTAACACACAGATTATGTCTGTCCCAGGGTATTTGCTTCTGAATAGTATAAAGGATAATTTTTGAACTAAGAGGATGTTTAATGTCAAAAGAATTGGCTCTCAATGATCATGTCTAGGGTTTTTTTTTTTTTCTTTTTAGAAACCATGTAAATTTTTCTGAGGAAATTTAGTTTTTAAATTCTGTTTTGTAAAATTGTTCCATTTTACTTTGTTTTACACAAGGTAAAAATGTTGAAGTACATTTGGAATCACATTGGGTTAGACTTCTGCAATTTGCCTTGGATTCAGGTGTACTGTAGCCCAGGCCTGCGCCATCTCAGATACATTCTGTGTCATCCTGCAAGCGATGAAACTTGTTTCTGGTGGTTCTTGAGTATTTTTAGGACTGTGTATCTGTCCCTGAGTTGCTGTTATTTGTCCTAATGTTTAAGTGTGTACCCTACGGTTACTTGTAAATAGACCAAGATTAGTGAGTGTAGTGTCTGAGTATTTCAGTTCCCTCTGACATAACTTGTCAGCTTTGTGATTCTGAAAGAAAATAACCTCTCCCTCTCTTTAAACATGTGTTTATTAAAAACCTCTCACGTGCCTGTAGATTTGTCTACACACAGTTCTTTTACCTGTGTACAGTTTTTTTTTCGATATAATTTATTTACATTTCAAATGATTTCCCCTTTCTAGCCCCCCCACTCCCCGAAAGTCCCGTAAGCCCCCTTCTCTTCCCCTGTCCTCCCACCCATCCCTTCCCACTTCCCCGTTCTGGTTTTGCCGAATACTGTTTCACTGAGTCTTTCCAGAACTAGGGGCTGTGTACAGTTTTTAAATCAAACATCCAGAGTTAGCTGTACCATAGAGTGAGGCTCTCCTCATACTTGCTATGCGTATGAAAGCCAGTGGCCAAAACCAAGAGAATGGTTTCTGAGGACTCTAGAGGACAACTTGAATAAGATTTCATGTTCGTTCTTATGTGCTGAGAATTAGTGATGTAAAATCAGAAGGCTTCCAAAGAAATGGTAAATTCGTGGAATGAGCCTTTGGCTAACTAGAAGTCAGTTTGTTAATCTATGCTTCAGATAACTAGATTTTATTTTCTTTTAAAAAGGTGATGTTAACTGTTTTATTTCAGTAAGCAGCTTTAAATAGCATTTTAGTAGATCAAACTGTAAAACATTTGGCAAGTTTTTTTTTTCAGCACTTTAACATGAAAAAGCTAACATTCTGTAAAGAAATGAAAAAAATTTTTTTGTCAGAATCTACCTTGTGCTATAGCTCACTCTTAACCCCTCTCCTGGGAAGGAGAGCGGCTGTGGGGTGATTGTTAACAATGCTCCTGTAGGGTTGGAGCCAAACCCAGAGCATCACTGCTCCGCTCCTTATTGAGATGACCCAGTGATTGCTGGCATGGTGACAGTGTGAAGAGCTCCCTACCACCTCTGCTGACACACTCAAGGGCACAAAGGTGGCAGGTTGATTCCCTGTCTTTCCAGCAGTATGGCAGTCCTGTGAATGTTAGGGCATGATGTTGGACACCTGACCTACACAAAGGTGGGGAGCCATTCTTGGACTTGAGTGCCATTTAGATTGATTGATTGATTGATTGAGAGATGAACCTTTACAATTCATAAGATGGACATTCTAGTGCCTTTCAGCTGATAAGTTTTTTTAAACTAACAAGTGACTTTCCATCTGAATTAATTACTAATTGTTCAGAGTGCTGCGATCACAGTCTGTATTACCCATATTTCTCTCCCTTCTTTACATTTCCCCATTCCTTTTTTAAACAGAGCTGCCCCATAAAAGCATAACCTCAGTAACCAATCTGGAAGGCTGGGTTGGACACCCCCTAGACCCCGTGGGCACGCTCTTCAGTAGCCTCATGGAAGTTTGCCACGCTGGCGATGAAGCCTTCTCTGGGTTCTCCGATTGTACAGGTAAAGCCATTGGCGTGTTCACTCTTTCCCTTTCCTAAACCCAGAATGGTGTTAGTCCATCGTCCTCTTCGAGATATGTATTAAACGGTATATTTGTTTTTATAAACTTTATATGTATTGGTGTTCGCCTGCATGTGTATCTGTATGATAATGTCGGATCCCCTGGAACTGGAGTTACAGAGTGTTGTGAGCTGGAAGAACAGTCAGGGCTCTTAACAACTGAGCCATCTTTCCAGTCCCTACAGCATGTTTTATGAAGCCATGTAGCTAACAGTGTCTGGGTTAGCATTAGTGAGAACCAGGAAGTAGGAACTCCATCCTCAGGTGGGCTTGCCCCTTGGGAACACCCTCAGAATCAACATCTGGCCGTGTTTGTCAGTGACCCAAAGTGAAGTGACTCTTCTGACACATGATCCTGCACTAAGAATTGACGTGTTCAACCTTGATTATGATAAATAAATACAGCTATGTACCATAGCTTTCAGAACCAGAATATTTAGTTGCTTTTCTTTGCATGAAAAGTGACTTAAATATATTAAGTCTAATTTAAGGGAACTATCAGATATGTTTTAAATGTTTGACACCATACAGTCCATAACAGAGATTTCTCTTTGATCTCTTGGAAATTCAAAAGCTTACGTCAGGCAGAGGTGAGGAGGGGTAAGGACTGTCCTTTGTTAGTCCTTGGATGAGATGGAACAGGTTTGGTTGTCCATCTCAGTCTCACCCTTGGTGGTTGCTTTCCTGCATTGGGGGTGACCCAAGTTCTGTCAGGAGGGTGACAGACAGGTAGGAGTCCAAATTCACGTTTCCCTGGTACTTGGACGACTAAAGTTACAATTTCACATTGACACTCCTGAACTGAGTCAAAAAAAAATGCTTTTCTGGCATTGGATGATCTTAGATAACAAAAGGACCCTGAAATTGAGTTGCATATACTGTATTCTTCATTGATCTCAGTGGAAATGTTACTATTACAGAAAAAGTATGAAAACATTTTTATGCACATCTTAAAATATATCATTATAGTCGTGTAATTTTTAACATCAACTTTTTATTATTAGCATATATTGTTTATACAGTATAATGAGTCTTATAACTCTGATGTCATGTAATTTTATTTTTGTTTAATATCTTTTCCACTCTTTAAGATCCTTAGTACCCCACAAATCCTAATCCCAGAAAGCATTCACTTTATCATCCATAGTCATGGTTTAAAATATACTAGAAAGCTTTGCATTTTAACATAAAAATTGGATGATCTGACTTTCTCAGAGTTAAGTGAATTCAGTCACCAGTACTGCTTAGAACATGTAATTTGTGCCTGTCAGTACTGAATGTAACAAGTACCCTCTTGGTGGCATTTTATAGACAACGTGGGACAGTGCAAGTCCCTGGAGTACCACCATCTGCCCGCACATAAGTTCCTAGAAGAAGGGGAGTCGTACGTAACCCTGGCTGTGGAGGCAGCCCTCATAGGGCTGGGGCAGCAGCGAATCATGCCTGATGGGCTGTACACACAAGAGAAAGTCTGCCGGAATGAGGAGCAGCTCATTTCTAAGCTTCAGGAAATCGAATTGGATGACACACTGGTGAAAATTTTTCGCAAGCAAGCAGTCTTCCTATTAGAAGGTAACGTGCTAAAGGGGTCTGGTTTGTGTACTACTAACCTTTGTTCTGTTAAGAGAACGGTGTGGATACACTGGATATGGTAGGATAGACTCACAGATCACCTAAGGTGTGGTTACTAAGAAACCTGCCAACCGACTGCAACTATATATGTTTAGGTTTTTATCACTTGATTTAGGTTGTCATATAGGATAGCTTGTTTGAAATCAGCCCCATTTGAGGTCACTTTGTAATGGGCTATTTTTATTTAGGCTATGTGGCTCCTGAGATAAATGCAGTGTTGATACTTAGTGAGATGTTCTCGGTACCAGTGTTCCTATTTGCTTGATCAAGTAAATAGAAAGTAGAAACTGATTGGCATTCCTGTAGCTTTATTGGCTCTCACAACATCTGGCCTTGCAGTGTCATGTTTAATTGCCAAGAAAGAACTCAGCTGCAGGAATGAGTGGGTTCTTCTGTTCGTTAATAATGTCACAAGGTCCATTAGGCATAGGTTCACCGAGGAAAAGGCTTCATAGAAGACCTGAAGCAACAGGGGATTTTCTTGATTTCGTAAGGTCTAGGTTTTGGTTGGCACTGTTGCTAATATAGGTTTTCTCAGAAATGTAAGTGTAATTAGTATAACATAGTATGGGCAAGTTAGTTGTCTTATTGATAGAAATCTCTTTGAGATGTGTGCTGTGATCCTGGGATTTTTCTGTGATTGGTGGTAAAATGTGTTCACATTTTATATCATGGACTGCTACATACTTTAGAGGAAATACTAATATAAGACCTCTTCAATTTTCCCAAAACTAAGCATCTATTTGAGAGATAATATTTTTTTCAAATATATTATACATTTATACATTTTAAAAGGGAAATGTTCTTAAAGCAAACCTTAATATGATTCTTCATTGGGGGCTGGGAGGAGACAAAAAATCCCATTTTAAATTTTGAAGTGTTCTCCTGTAATTTGTCATTGTTAACTGTTATTCATTTATTAATATATAAAGATGAAAGGCCTGTCCTGGATATTTTCAAGACTAATCCTGATTATTTAACTACTTTTATTTTTCAGTTTCCTACCACATAATCTCTTTTGATATCTAAACAACATCATTGGCCACAAGTCTTTTCAGTGTGGTCGTGGTTTATCCCGACTTTTGACAGTATATTGAAGTTCTGGAAGAGGACATGCAGTTTTTCAAAGCTGATAGTTAGTGTGTGGTATCTTTATCATTTACCTTTTTTCTTTTTAACTCTCTCTTTGTCTGTTATTTTTGGTTCTCGGTTTTTGTTTGTTTGTTTTTACTCTTAGCTTTCAATTAATTCACACTAATCATTTTTTTTTCTGGCCCTCTGGAGCCCAGGGGTAGCGGGGACAGGACTAGGTTGGTCACAGGAGGCTGAGGGCCATTTCCGTAAACACTAAAGACAACAGGCTCAGTCAGTGAGTCGAGGCCAGAGCTCCCGGAGTTCTCCATGCATGCATTCACAGTGGTTACAGGAGTCAGGAATGTCCTAGTAGTCCTGACACCGAGAAGAGGGGACTGTAGCCACTGTTGCTGAGACTGACTCTCCGCTGGCCGCACAGGTAGCTTAGTCACACGTTAGACAAGTACGGTTGGGAAAACTTTGTGCCAGACATCAGGGTTTTGTTATTTAGTACACTTGAATTCTGGGATTATAGTCATTATTAATCTAAAAGTGATTTTGTACTACCAGATGTGGTGTTTTACTTGTTGATTATTCATTCTGACTTTCGCTGAATAATAATAAAAAACAGATAACGTAGTGTGTTCAAAGGGAACCATTGAGGGAATGGAGAAAGCGTGAGGAAGAAGAGCAGGCTGCAGTATAGATTGCTGTAACCTGTCCTGAGGTAAAACAGAGCCAGAGGGTTCAGTCGCCTGCACACTGTACCCCCCCACACCCCCCCACACCCCACCCCAAGTGATAGCCAGGTGGTAGAGTAGCTTTTTATTTCTCACAGGGTTTTGGGAATTTACAGAGACTGGAATCCAAGACCAAGGGCTTGGCCAACTCTGCTTCTCAGGAGCGCCCTCCCTCCCTCCCTCCTTCCCTCCTTACTTGACAGAGACATAGCAAGCTATTTGACAGTCCTTCCCCCCCCCCCCCCATAAAAAGTAGTTCTTGGAGAATTTTGAATCCTCCTCACCTTCCTCCTTCAGACCCTCCCAGGTCCCTACCCACCCAACTCTTTGTCCTCTTAAAAACAAAAGCTCAAGTCTGCTTTGAACTGCTCCTATATACTCTTGGGTGTGTAAAATGTCACTGGAGCATGGTGAGCCTCCCAGCAGCCATACCCTGAAGGACATGGGGTCTACCTCTCCAAGCAACTATGAGTTGCTAATGGCTTTTTAGTTAAGGATAGAAGTAAATACTCGCCTCCTCTTCCCCCCATGCCATGCCATGCCATGCTGGAACTCTATCCGGCTTGAACTTAGCAAGTCCTCATGCATGCTGGAGTAGCTGCTGTGAGTTCCTTTCCAGACCTTTCCAGAAAGCTATTTCATTACTGTTAGCTCTCAGTCTCTCTGTCCTCTTCACAGTGGCCTCTAATCCTTGGGAGGAAGAGGTGAGATATGTATGTATGTATGTATGTATGTATGTATGTATGTCCCATCGAGGGCTGCTCATTTCAGCCCTTTATTCTTTGACCAGTTGTGAGCCACTGTTAACTGCCATCTACTTCAAAACAAAGCTTCTGTGCTGAGGGCTGAATGATGTACTAATCAATGGGTAGAATGATAGGTCATTAGGAGTTAATTAATATTAGGCTCACTTAGCTACATGGTGGTAGTAGCTTCTCCCTTGAGGGCTGTGGCTTGTGTAGGCACAGGTTCTTAGATCCAGGTTTGGTTCTGACTTGTACAGCAGGCCTTAAGTATTATCAGAGAGTGATTCTTTACTCCATGCTGTCTCTAAGATTACACCACTGGTGGGCGTATTTTGCCAGGCTGGTCATTATTGTAGCTTGAAGAGTTCATGGCAGAGTAAAAACAGCACTAATCCTGTTATTTCAGTGCACTGCTCTAGAACCTTATTTAAGCATAATTATTTCATAGAGTGTGTCTAAAATATGTTCACGTTGGGGTAGGATTTCTGCTATTTGGAGATTCGTAAATATTTAGTTTATCAGTAAGGCAACCTATTTTGTGAACAAAAGGTGCGTTGTAACACTGTATCTACTTTTCACAAATGCTGTATTACTAAGTATTTTGAAATGTCTTACAGAAATTAGTAGACTTGGCAAAATTAGAAATTCATCAGGGATTGTAATTAAGGCTAAAGTATGAATTGTCTGTGATTTTCAAAGTATTTAAATAGTGAATAACTTAATAACTTAAAAAATACTAACCTGACCCCAGACAGTGGTAGACCACACCATTAATCCCAGCACTTGGGAAGCAGAGGCAGGTGGATTTCTGAGTTGGAGACCAGCCTGATCTACAGAGTGAGTTCCAGGACAGTCAGGACTACACAGAGAAACCCTGTGTCGAAAAAAAACCAAAAAAAAAAAAAAAAAAAGGAGGAGGAGGAGGAGGAAGAAGGAGGAAGAAGGAGAAAGAAGGAGAAAGAAGAAGAAGAAGAGAAAAAATACTAACCTGAAAATTAAATTACAAAATGACTTTTAGATCATTATAGAATGATCTAGAATGTACTATACTCCTGCCCAAAACTGAGTTCAGTAAACCTGTCTCACCTTTCTTCTGAACTTCATTTCTGGCATTCTAAATTCTTTTCCAAAGTAATTTTCTCATGGAAAACAAATGTGTTGTGTTCTCTAAGCACTAGTGTCATAGCTCATAATTCTAGAAATCATGAAACAAATGTTACCCAAAGGTGACACGGAAACCAATTTATTAAACACTTTACAGTAACTAAACCTCAGAGCACTGAGTCTTGAGTGTTAGGACTAACCACTGTGGTCTCCTTTCGAGGCTGAAGCCTGGACTTCCTCTGAGATAAGCGTTTGGGGAGCTCACAGGGGACCAGTGCTGCCACCGCACCTGTCAGAATTTACTAAGAAATGAGTTTTGACAGCTTAAATGTAATTTTGCTTTCAAAATTGGCCTGCTGGAGCCCAGAAGAGTGCATTCTCATTATTTTAATGTTTTTCCTTTGCTTATAGTGAATACCAAATGAGTAACTTATTAATCACTTCATGGAATTACCATTTCTTCTTATTAGAAACAGTAGCATGCTGAGCCCTGTGCTGTGGCCTCAGTGTCCTCCCGGATGTGAGACTGGGCTCTTTTCTGGACGTGGTGGGCTGTCAGTCAAGATGGAGGGGCCATAGCCAAGCTGTGCATTGTCATATGCGACTGCTCAGTTAACATATACTAAGAAAGAACTTTGTCACGCTCTGCAGAGTGTGCTTCCGAGGGACTCTTTATGGGAGGTCCTTGTGTGAGCTCTGCTCCTGGGTTCCCTGGTTCCTGTTTTGCAGGCGAGCACTTGGGGAACTTAAAGCCTGCATTGGGTACTGTGTCCTCAGGAGCATTTTGACTAAGGATTTTTTTTCCTTTCTACTGTTAACTTAGTTCAAATTCTTAACTCTATTAGCTGTAAATTTTTATAAAGAATTTTAAATACAGTTCGTAAGGGCTGTTAGTTTGTTCTTTTGGAATGTAAACTGTATGTTCTCTTCCACAGCTGGACCATATAGTGGCTTAGGTGAGATAATCCATCGGGAGAGTGTTCCAATGCACACGTTTGCCAAGTATCTCTTCACCTCTCTCCTACCTCATGATGCTGAATTAGCATACAAAATTGCACTGAGAGCAATGCGGTACGTATCTCCAGCCCAGCCCTGCGAGGCAGTCTGCATTTCCCTTTGGGAGAAATGGTCATTAGCTGACCTCATACTCAGTCATGTCTCTTACAGGCAACAGAGAAGCTAAAGATATTATTTATTTGCTCCCTAAATTGTTGTGAGGAAATGTGTTTGCTGTGTTTTGATTTTGCTCTAAAAGGAGCGTGGTTTTCTTAGCTGCCGTTAGGCCGCGGCCCTCATAGCCTCTTCTCTTAGTGGTAGAATGTGGGAGTGAAGTAACCTGTGCTCTAGAACCAGTGTGACAATGAGGAAAGCCTTCGAATTTGAGACCCCCGCGGCAGCAGCAATACAGGAAGCCGGGCAGGATGGGTCTGGTTACAGGAGGCCTCGCTAGGCCTCCCTCAGGGTCTGTTAGTGCCACTGCTCCCGTCCCCTCCTCAGTATTTTTGATCATGGCAGTGAAAACAGTCTCTGCCAACTTACTTGTGTCTCACTTTCTTTGAAAGATTAATTCACCAAATAATTGCTTTTATCATGAATTTGCTCAAGGTTGATACTTTCTGATGTATTGTTAAGCGCCTGCTTCTAAATCTTGTATGTAACCTATTCAACCTTCAGAGCCTGAGGGAGCATGTGCCACTCTTAAAGCTGGGGCCTTCCCCTTTCGCTTTTTTAAATTATAAATCACTCTGGTGTTTATAATGGAAAGTTCGTATTATATATTATAATAATAGACTAAAGCCAAGCCCTGTAGAGATCTAAAAGCTTGAGAATGTCAGATTCCATGAGACTTTTCGTCCTTGTCTGTAATGGAAATAAGATCGGCACGTGTATCAGCCTAAGAACTACTGGTGCCACCAACATTACTCTTACATCTCTCTTGTATTTGTGTAAGGATCATGTGCTAGTCGATTATGTCATAGTTGTGCAGGGCTAGGGCAGTGTATGTGTCTGTGTGTGTATATGTGCACACACGTGTGTATACCTCTCTGACTACACTTCTCAGGGCTGGCATGTAATTCACATGCCCTTTTGACCACGGGAGAAATTAATAAAGTATTAGAGGAATCTTCTGATACTCTTGTTAATCTTTAAATTGCCAAAAAAGTAAATAAGTAACACGATCAACAGTCCCTTCCCAAAAAATTGTTTTATACCACTTGGTTTACAGTTTAGAGTACACTTTCATAAGTGGATTTAAATTCCCAATATTTTGAAGTTGAAATAGTCTTCTGGGGAGCCGGGTGGTGGTGGTGGCGCACGCCTTTAATCCCAGCACTTGGGAGACAGAGGCAGGTGAATTTCTGAGTTTGAGGCCAGCCTGGTCTACAGAGTGAGTTCCAGGACAGCCAGGGCTACACAGAGAAACCCTGTCTCAAAAAAACAAAACAAAACAAAACAAAACAAAAAAAGTCTTCTGTGGGGCAGATGTTCGCCTGTATACTTGCTCTAATCCTAAGACTTCCACTTGGAAGAAACTTAATATGATGCCGCCAGTACTGCTGCTGCTTCAGGCTGGAGCTGAAGGGTGAAGTGGCAGCTGATCTGTGTACTTGGGGCTTATGGAAAGGAATCTGCTGTCCTGATGACCGCCTGGGGTGCTAGCAGGGCACAGGGACCTGCCTTCTCCTCTGCTCTCTCTGCCCTGCTCCCGGTACCCCACAGAAGGCAAAGCACCAGATTGGCATCATGGCAGGATGCCAGGAAGCGCGGAAGGAAAAGGGAAGTGGAGCCCCGTGTGCTCCTTACACCTGAGAGAGGGGTCAAGAAAGGTCAGCTCCTCTGCTCGCCTCACCTTCCTTCCCAGGGCTGTTGACTGCTTTGTAGCAACTCAGCAAGAGTCTGGCTAGGGAGACCAGCGTTGTTCTTGAATTCTTTTAAAAGCTGAAATAACAATCCTGTGGAAATTCTCACTCCTTGCCCACCGCACTTTGTAATTTACCATCTTGATGACCCTAGATAAAAACGGAGTGAGCGGAGTGAGCGAGTCGTTTGGTGTCTCTGGGCAGACCCTGGACGGTCTCCGACTCTGAGGGCTCGCTCTTACTTCATAGTCCCTCACTGGGGGCTGGAGGAGCCCATGTGTTGACAGTTCTTAAGGCATTCCAGTTAGAACTAAGCTGCTGATCTCCTTGGTACTTTCTTTGAGAAGAGGTCACTAATGAGATTTGTTTTTGAGAATTGTTTATTGTGAACATAATTGAAGTCAGAAATCATACTAAATTCATGTTCGGTTCTGTTCAGCCTTTGGTTGATAAATGTAAGTTAACTTCAGCTTCCTGAGGTCACAGAAATAAACTCCGTCAGAACTTACAAATGTAGGCAAAGGAGCCCATTTTAGCTCCTTCCCTTTATGTTTTGACAAGTTAGGACTTTTTATCCACCGCTCTCTGTTGCAGTCTCTGTCTTAAAATATCCATTTTAATCTAGTTATTTTTTAATGCACGATAAGATTAAAAAATAGTTCACGGAGATTAAAACTCATATTTCATAATTCTTGTGTCTGGGTGTCCCTGAATGTCATGCAGTTTTCTCAGTGACGCTGCCCAGGAATGAAAAGGAACAGAGCGGTACAGTTCCCAAACCCATGCCCCACGATGCTGGCTTCCTGTGGCCAGGGTAAGGGACCAATAATGACGAGACGGTCTTCCTTCCCCTCTCATTGCAGGTTACTAGTATTGGAATCTACTGCTCCAACAGGAGACCTCTCCCGCCCCCACCACATTGCATCAGTCGTCCCCAACCGATACCCTCGCTGGTTCACTTTGAGTCACATTGAGTCCCAGCAGTGTGAGCTGGCATCCACCATGCTAACTGCAGCCAAAGGTAGTGTGATATCTGAAAACCTCATCGTTGTAGTGGTTTGCACTCTTTCCTCCCCCACCCCCAGAAGACCTTGTTATCATTGTGTTTCACTCAAATTCTCCACAGTAGCATTACTATCAAATAACTTTCAAAGAACCTTGTTAAAGATACTGACCATGCTTTACTCCTGAGGCAAATGGGTGCCGCTCGTTTGAGCCTGACGTCATCTTTCTTTATATCATGTTACCTATTGTGCAGCACCCTGCCCACAATAGAAAATACTAAATCATTGTGATTTAGAAATAGAACAAAAGATGTGGCTAGTTTTGTTGACCTTGAAATATTCACATACACAGAAGCCTGAAGAGCTGTTTGTTCTCCCATGTTGGTTGGCTCCGCTATATGTGCTTTTAGCCACTGGGGGGTGGGGGTGTGACTTGGCCAATCGTCATGTGAAGAAGCTGAGGTGAATAAACTCTCCAGTGGCTATGGGACCTTAGTCATAGCACCTGTTCCAGCTGGGAGCCTCCCAGGGAAGTGAACATGTGCTTTGTGTTTCATGTCCTTGTCCTCGGGGTTTGCCCCATGTGTGGTTGCATGGCTTTTCTCTATTTGCATTACTTCACCTACATTGGATTCCGTTTGATTTGGCTTTCCCTTGGTCCTTGTAGGCGATGTCCGGAGGCTGGAGACAGTATTAGAATCCATCCAGAAAAACATTCACTCCTCATCACACATCTTCAAGCTTGCCCAGGACGCATTTAAAATCGCAACTCTCATGGACAGTTTGCCAGACATCACTCTTTTGAAAGTGTCTCTGGAGCTGGGCCTGCAGGTACTACTGGTCCTTCCTGGGGCGCCACCAGTGTGTTGGACTCTTTGACAGCACCATCTTTGAGAGCTCTGGTCACTTTAGCTCAGCCAGATTGCAGTCCCAGCTAAGGCAGCCACACAGTTGGAATTCTCATGTGTGTTCCTCAGCTTTAAAAGCATTTTTTTCCTGGCTTATAGCTTTAAGATTTCTATTTCTCTTGTGAGTGAGTGGAAAGATACTGCCGACCAGAGACCTAAGGTTAGCGTGCAGTAAAGACTCAGTTGTAAGGGTTGACATTTCAGAGGCAGTATGAATTTTTATTGATGTTTACATTGGACAGTTCTGTCTCCTTTTTATGCACCAAGAGAACTGGGTGAAAAGATGGGGCGATCAGCCTGGTTCCTGCTTGCGATTGCTGCAGCACACTAATGCAGGGACGTTTGGAGTCCCTCAGCCTAGTAATGCTCGCCCTTACAGGGCACGCTGCAGACCAGGAACTGTGGGGACTTTGTGAAGCCTGTGCTGCCATTTGAGTTCTCACTCATTAGGAAGTAGTTATGCCCTACCTAAGCATGGGAATTCGAATGCCCTGATTACATTATTGATCGTTTTCTAAGTTATTGATTCTTCCTTTCAGTGATGTATTAATAATGTTTAGTGCAGTGGGACAAATGCATGTGCCACTGTAGCATGAGGTACTCTATAAACCAAGATGCAGAGATTGCTTTTAAATGTGGTCAGAATTCATTTTCTTAAACAAAAATTCTTGTTATTTGGCTTATTTTGTTAAAAATTGTTGAGGGTATGATGCAGAAAGGAACATTAATGTAATTTCTCTGCACTCTTGGAATTCTGGGTAAATGGCGAGTTGGTGAAAACTCACCCCCTTGCCTCATTCTTTCTAGAACCCAAGAAAGAATCCCATAGGCTCTTTCTAAGGCTTTCAGATATTAGATACGTTATGAACATACGGAGGTGAATAAGTTTATCTTGGAAATCCTTAGTAGAATGGAGGCGGGGGAGAGATCAGCAGTGCTGCCAAACATGGTTTCTTCCCATAGAGCTGCGTGACCATCACGGTCAGAGATGGAAGGAGGAACCAGAGTTACTATTCTAAAGCAATCTTTACCCATCCATGTCCCCACCATTTTTTTTTTTGATAAATTCATAAGAAACCTCAGAAATAGTGACTAAGAATACTAATGCTAGGAAAGACAAGAAAAAGCCAGACACTGCTCATTTTATCAATCCCATACTTTGACTCACACAAGAAAAGACATTGAATGGCTTTGCCAGTTACCACATGTGGCTAGTGGGCTTCCTGCCTCCCAGGACAGGGCAAGACCAGCTGGGGACGCCAAGGACAGCTCCAGATAGACTGTAGATCTTTAAATCAAGTGCTTTCTGGCCCTCTGGGAATAGAGTCTACCTAGCAGTTTACTCGGGGAGATGAATTGGGTTTTTTCCTCATTGATATAAAATTGCCTTGAAAACATTTTTGTTACCTTGCTCTTCTAGGTCATGCGAATGACACTGTCAACCCTCAATTGGCGACGTCGAGAAATGGTGCGGTGGCTGGTGACGTGTGCTACTGAAGTGGGTAGGTAACATAGGGGAGGAGCCGCACGATTGCTTGCGATCCAATTTCATCTCACAGTCTGAGAAACCCCCGTGCCCGCCCACTAGCGCATGCCAGGGACTCTGCTCCAGACCCTGCCCCTCAGATGCACAGAGCCTCTAAACTGTCAGAATGGGCAGCTCTGGCCTCTTAATTTAAATGGAGGGAGTTGGTGAATGAGCCTGGCACTCGGTTCCTATATCCACCTCATTCCTCCCAGAGAGGACAACCACCTGTGTGATCTGGATGGACTTCAAAGTGTGTGAGAAATTGTAGCTGGCCGTAAGAGAATCAACATCTGGTTGTCTGTCGGCTGTCACTTACAGAGCCCTGGAAGCCTATGGTCTCCCCTTTGCAGGACTTCAAAAAGTGCTCTGTCCCAGAAAGAGTGCAGCACAGACAGTGGCGGCCATGGCTGCTTAAACAGCCTTTCCTGTGCGCATCACAGGAGGCACAGCTCACTGAGAAGGCATTGCCTTGAGAGTCCAACGGGAGACACTGTCAGATAGCTGACTACTCCTCCTCGTGAGACGCGCTAGGTCAGCAGTGTCAGCTTGATCTCAGTATGAGAATTAGCCTTAGATTATTAAAGTGCTCTGTTGCTGAAACAATACAAAGGGCTTTTAGAAGTGCCCACACCCCTGCCGCGGGCCAGGGCCAACTGCTGCTTTGAGTAGGTGAGCTCTGAGTGCAGGCAGTTAAAACCTCTACAAGCTGTTTTCAGCGCCTGTGTCGTCTGCAGGGTCCGCTTCTTTTCACTCTCCTGAGTCTGGGTGATATTTTCTTAATCATTAGTCTTAAAGTTTTGTGTTGTGTATTTTTTAAACTTAAACATGCCACACCACATATATTAAGTCCCTATTTGTAGGAAGGTTGCCCCTTTTTTATTTTGTTGGCCTCCAGTTCTACAGTGCATGACTGACAAGAGGCCCCAGTGAAGGAGTACTCAGTAACAAACCATTGTCTGATGACAAGCAACACAATGCAAGTACCAGCCACCAAGAGGGCTGCTTCTCCATTACAGGACAGCATTTCACAGAATCACAATGCACGTAACCCTATTCTAGAAGGCTTCTCCCAGGCACATTACCTTCAGGGTTTCTGGTCTAGCTCACATTCTGTGATGGTTAACGATTCGAGCATCAATTGTGAAAGTGCAAACAGAGCCTTATCCCAACTTCCTGTTAGCAGTAACGGGGTTTGTTTCTGCTCCTTGCAGGCGTTTATGCCCTGGACAGCATCATGCAGAGCTGGTTCACACTCTTTACTCCCACGGAGGCCACGAGTATCGTTGCGACTACTGTGATGTCCAACAGCACCATAGTCCGCCTCCACCTGGACTGCCACCAACAGGAAAAGCTGGCCAGCAGTGCCCGGACGCTGGCATTGCAGTGTGCCATGAAGGACCCGCAGAACTGCGCCCTCTCTGCACTGACCCTCTGTGAAAAGGATCACATAGCTTTTGAGACGGCGTACCAAATTGTCCTCGATGCTGCGACCACCGGCATGAGCTACACCCAGCTCTTCACAATAGCACGGTACATGGAGCACCGCGGGTACCCCATGAGGGCCTACAAGCTGGCCACGCTGGCCATGACCCATCTCAACCTGAGCTACAATCAGGACACGCACCCTGCCATTAACGACGTTCTGTGGGCCTGTGCGCTCAGTCACTCCCTTGGTAAGAATGAGCTCGCAGCTATAATACCTCTGGTGGTCAAGAGCGTCAAGTGCGCGACGGTACTGTCAGACATTTTGCGCAGGTGCACCCTGACCACTCCTGGCATGGTGGGACTTCACGGAAGGAGGAACTCTGGCAAGCTCATGTCACTGGACAAAGCCCCCTTGCGGCAGCTCTTGGACGCCACGATCGGGGCCTATATCAACACAACGCACTCACGGCTCACACACATCAGTCCTCGGCACTATAGTGAGTTTATCGAGTTCCTCAGCAAGGCCCGAGAGACCTTCCTAATGGCACATGATGGACACATTCAGTTTACACAGTTTATTGACAACCTGAAACAAATCTACAAAGGCAAAAAGAAACTGATGATGTTGGTTCGGGAGAGGTTTGGTTGATAGAACTTGTATGAATGGGGTGGGGGAGGGGGCGGGAGGGGCGGTTTGTTTTTACTTGAGCCTGCCTTTGTACCCTTTTTAACTTAAAGAACAGAGCCACACCGGTATTATATGTGTATAGTTATATTGCGTTTGCAGACTAAATTGTCATGTTGTGAAAGTTTGTGTGTTTTTAAGTTTTTCCCCTTTTCTTTCCTTTTGTTTTTGATTTTTTTTTTTTTTATTGGTTTGTGTGAGAGAGGTTGAGAAGGTTTGGTTTACACTGAGTATATGTTGTCAAGTGGCGAAAGTCCACATAGCTCTCCTGTTTTCTGTATACGTTCACAGCCTCAAAAAAAAATAATTGAAATGGCTTTAAAAACCAAACAGAACACCTCCATCCTGTGATAAGTACCTCGAATGGATTCAGCTTTACTCCTTTGTAACTCATCCTCACATTCTCAGCATATTTAACAAACCGACAAAAGGAAATAGCTAGCAGTGAAAGGCTGACCGCGGCTTCGCAGTGCTGCCCGCCCAGAAGCATGGCACACGACGCTTGTGCATGTGGAAACTTAGCGACTGTCAACATACATTCTCAGGGATTTATCCAAAAAATTAAAAAAAAAAAAAGAATGAGAGCATTTATTGTACTGTATATATATTATAGTATATGTCTGAATATTGAAAATATAACATTAACTAATTTATAAAAAATATTCTATGTAATGCAAAAATACTTGAAGCTGCAGTAGCTTGGTTTTAAACAAAAACAAAAAATGGAGAGAAAACTTATCAGAAGGACTACAAGTGCGCCTTGCTTCGGGGTTGGCTCGGGCGGTGACCTTCATGCTGGGCGTTGACGCAGAGCCACCGACCGACCGACTGCGTAGTTGGACTGAGATCTATCGGGAGGATTCTATACGTATATATATCTATACAGCTTCTGTATACATATGTATATGTATACACACAGACACCAACAACCACTACACCACACATGCTTGTAACAGGCACTCGAATAAAGAGGGGCAACACACACCGGAGCAGCAAGCCTTAGCATTAAGAACATCCAGTATGCCAGAACTGGGGTTCGTGCCTCCTAGCCTAGGAAACTTAAAATATCCTTTTGACACAAAACGCAAAATGTTTTCCAAAACAATTGACATGATACATTACGCCTTTGCAGTGAGCTAATAAGCTAACGTTTGTGCACAGATAACATTATATATATTATATATCTATTCTGCATAGGTATTTTGACTTTGTGCAGGACAGAAAGTTGTGTAGGTATGACTGTTCTACTTTTCAGTTCTCTCTCTCTCTTTTTTTAATATATTTTATTTTCTCTAGAATTACCCAAACAAGAGCAGCCTTCTATCTTGCCTTTGTCTTAATGCTTTAAAATAACCAAACTGGAGATCTAACTACCAAACTGTCCATTATGTTATTGAAATACCAACCTTGGTTACAGTGCAGTGTCTTTACTTTAGCTGATGGTTCTGTAACCTTGTGCTTTTTAAAGCAACTTTATGTTTTGGTGCAAAAGTTGTCCCCGTGTCTCTTGTTCCCTTCATTAGAAAACATGCTAGACGTCTGTTTGTAGGTATTTTTGTTTAGAAGAACTATTTCATGCGCTCCATTTTATTTATTATAATAGGTAAAAAGAAAAAAAAAAGGTTGTACTTCTTCACTCATGTAAACATGCTCATGAAGTTGAAAGTAATTAAGATTTGATACACTAATATCAATTTATTTATGTAACTAAATCACTGTTTTATAAACTTGTTAATGATCAACAATTTTTGTTTTGATTAAAATTAGTTTTTTGAAAGTTGATTCTGCCTCCTTTATGGTATATCTACCTTGTTACACTTGAATTGTGTGGTTATTAACTATTACTGCATCTAAGTGTTTATAATAACAATTCTATACATTCTCCAAATATTTATGCCCTGTATTCCGGGCACTTTCTTAGGTCCTAGAGACACAGTGGCAAACAAAACAAGAGCAGTCAGTCTGCCTGGTATCGGAGACAGGTATAAATGAGAGGACCTCAAAGATTAAAAACGGGACAGTAGCTAATTGGTTTCAACTGTACAGTATAGTTCATCATCTCTCCCTGATTAATGACTATAATTTAGGGTGCTAAGTACTTCATATATTTAATAAATGCTAAGATTGTAAGGCTTTGAGCATATGTGGTTTTAAAGGAAATTATAAGATAAATTCTATAGATTCAGTATAGGTCTGTGCTACAACTACCTCTACCAGAGATGTTGAGAAAGGTGACAATGTAGTATGTGTGTGCATTTTAGAATACCACAAACTGTACTGCTAAGTGTACAGTTCAGTGCAATATTTTAACAGTTTTAACATTACTGTATAGTAGATGAACAGAAATTTCTCAAGCTTGCAGAATGGAACAGGTGACAACTCCTTCCTCTGGTGCCTGGTAAATGCCAGTCTACTCTTTTGTTACCAATTAGCTGCTTTGGATGCTTCCTCCAAGGGAACCTATGCAGTCTTCTTGCGACCGGTCTTCCCACTTCTTCCATGTAGAAGCACGCACATGCCAGAATTCCCCGGTTTTGAAGGCTGCATGCACTCCATCCCATCACACAGATCGACCACGTTGTTTACTGACCCATCCATCAGCGGACCTTGGACCCAGATGCCGCTTCTGATTTTGGCTGTTGTCAACACTGCTGCTTTTAATTGGCATATTTCTTGGAAAACTTTCCAACTGTGTGAATGTGGATACATACCCAGAAATAGGAATAATAAAAGGGGGAGGGTGCTTTTTTTTTTGTTTTATGGTTTTGTTGTTGCGAGGATCTCCACTTTCAGGAGACAGTTCCTTTTAAAATATTCTTAGTCTAACATCTGTTCTTAAAGGTAGATTACAGATGTCAAGGCGTTAAGCCAGTAAGTAGAAGTGAAGATAAATGAATCTCTGGTGACATCGAAAGTCCAAAAGCCTAGAAGAAATAAAACCTACGTGGTGATATAGAATCAAACCTATGCAGTGGTACAGAATTGCCTCTCTTATCATAATCTTACTCAGTTTTGTAATAGTTCATATCGCTAAGGGCAGATATAAGTTGATGTAAGCACTGGGACATTCCATATAAAGTAACCGGCCAGAAGGCAGCGGTGGCATCAGGAAGATGATAGGTGACTTCCAGCTGCCAGGAAGTGACCTATTCCCTGGTGAAAACTAGCCTTGTTTCCATGGGCTGTCTACACAGGAAGTACTTAGACATGAGTTTTTTGAAGAGTGATGGGGAGCCACAGCACTGTCCCACCAGTCCTCAGTTTGGTGTCAGCATTCCTCAGATAAACCGATCCGTGTACACGCATTCTCGTCTCCAGGAGTCTGGTGCTAAGAAACATTCTGAGACTAAATTCGAATTAGCAGGAAGGAGAAATAGAAGTAACATATTTAGATCATCCAGAGTTGACTCCTAGTTGGAGCTTTTATTGGGTCCGTTATTTGAGAATAAGAGCTATAGTTTGGGGGGTGGCAAGTATTTCATGACCTTCAAATATTGGTTGTCAGTTGAATGAACACTGAGGTTACCTTAGGCATATGTTAGACTAGCACAACAAAATAACAAAGGAGAGTGGAAGTCTCTATATTGCTGAAAAAACTTGAGGGGAAATAAATGGTCAGAGTATGGAAAAATCATTTAACCTGGCACACTTAAGTAAAAGACCCATGACCAGGTAAAAATATTCACCAATATGGACGAATTCAGTGTAGTTCAGGCCAAAAGGGAGAAATTGGGAGAAATTGGGAAAGTTGTGGATGGTCCATTCTGAAACCTTTCTGCTGTGTGGCAGGGAAGCTTCAGGGACAGGGTTGAAGCACCTGCAGAACAAGGGTCCTACAGAGGAGATGCACAGGCTCTTCATTGGTGGCACGTGTCACAAAGGAGGAAGGTGTCATCTTAGGCAGACCACTCCAGGAAGACCAGATGGGAGACATGAGCAGACTCCCCAGCAAAATGAAGGAGCTGGCCACACAGATGTGTGAGGCTCCATGTTCCGTGTGGTAGACGTAGGGAAGGTGCTCAGATGTCAGCAGAGGCAGATGGGGGCGGGGTGACAAGGGGAGCAGAGAGGGGTTCAAGGCAGCGCTGAAGTGGTGGACACATTCCTAGAGGGGCCTCTGTCATGGCAAGGTTTTTCTCCTTGATTCCGATGTGTGGAGGTCATGATCTGGCTGTGGAGCCCTTTGCTGGCTACTGTGTGGTCAGGAGCATAAGAAAGAAGCAGGGGGAGGAGTTAGAGGCCATTATATACAAACCATTTGAGTTTGGCCCTGCTAGGCTCAATAGCAAGGATGACCAGCACTTAGGAGTCTGCATGTTGCAGAGAGTTGAGCCATGTCCTGCTTTTAGATGCAGTGTGTTAGGAAACCACCAGAAATGACTCTCTGGTTTCAATCTTGAGCTGCCTGGAGATGTTCCATTGACTAAAACGGAGACTCTGCAAGGGGACAAGTTTCTCAGGAGAGTAGGCGTTCAGTGCCACACACTTTAAAAGCTGAAGCCGGCCGTCAGCGGGCGGTTCAGGGAAAGCTCAGAGCTGGAAGCGCATCTTCGGAGTCGAATTTGAAAATATGTTATATAAACTGAGCCAGTGAGTGAGTGATCCAGAACAAAATCCTAAAAAATGTTACTTGCCTAATAGGATCGTTAGTATTACCTTAGCCTACCCCAACTGGGTCTCACAGTCTAAATGGCAGTTCCTGTTCTGTAGCGGGCCCTCTGAGCTTGTCCTTATTGTCTACAGTTGACTTTAGGCTAGAATGGTTTTCCATATGCAGAAAACATGTTTCTGATCCTCACCCCATCTTCTGGTAAGTTCCCATTTGGAAAAAGCCAAGGAGGGCCTGTTTGGACTGGGTCATGGCAGGTAAAGGGGTACTGTTTACTAAAAGATGTGATTCCCAGAAAGCCTGTCTGCAGCTGGGAAGCCCTTTGTGTCTTATGTACTGTACAAGCCTTAGGATCAGCTGCCTTAGCGACTGTTTGCACGGACTTCATAGTTTCTACATTTTGAAGAATATTAGTTGCTTAAAAGTCAACTAAAGAAGCTCTAGGACCGTTTCCTCTGTACTTTCTGTCGTTCCTACCGCTCCCGTACTCCCTATTGTGAAATCTCAAACCTACAGGAGGGTTTGAAAGAGCAACAAAGAGAAAGCTGCGAGCTTCAAGCTTCGACCCACATCTATAGCTCAGTCCCAGGCTCCAGGCCCTGTCTGTGTGAAGGGCTGGGCTCTGCTGAGAGACATGACTGCTACCTGGGGCACCAAAGTCCAAAGTGAGAGAAGAAAACTTCCTCTTCCTAGAGCCAAACTGGAGACACCTTCCTAGTGGAGGTAGGAAGAACTATGAAGCAAGAAAGAAAAAACACGTTAAAAAAACAAATTGCCCCACATAGATGTGTATTAACATTCAGTGAAGAGGGTGTGAAGAAGGAACCCCTTGGCTCCATTGGCACATCCTGCCTTGAAGAATGGAGACACAGGCCTGTTTGGGGGGAATTGGCTTTTCCTCCTGTGCAAGGCGTTTCAATGGGCCGCTGCCTTGTAAACATGTGCAGTGTCGAGCGGATGAAATATCCTCTAGAAGAGTTGGGTCATTATTTCTGCTTTAGAATAAACAACATGCTGCCCAGGTCCACAGACACCAAAAGGATGTTCAGGGTTAGTGCAGCAGGTTTGGATCCGACCACAACATTTGTATCCAGAGCAATAGTGATGGGGAGCCTTTTGTGCTCACCACATAAGACACCGTTCTTGCTGTTTGCATTGATGAGTGAGTGCATTTGGTCAGCCATGTATGTGTGACGACCATCCCAAGTTTACTCGGGAAGGTACAAAAACACAAGTGGTCCAACGTCACACAGTCCCAGACAGCACACGGCTGCAAGCCCTGGCAACTGTCTCCAAAGCCACACCTAAGTGCTTCCTGCTCTGTTTCTTCTCGCAGAATTACCCATATTGATTAGGTACTGTGCCTTAGCACTGTAGAACCCAAGGAATATATTACATGGTTCCAACCCTCGAGAACTTGCTAAGATGAACTTAAAAATGGCTGAGCAAGGTGACACGGAGAAGCCCTCCTAAGGTTTCAAATTTTTGCTCAGTAGAGCTGTATGACCTGTGACATTACCTTTTCCACTTTCCAAGTCATGCTTTCCCCTCTCTCCTCTGTGGTGTGTGTGTGTGTGTGTGTGTGTGTGTCTGTCTGTCTGTCTGTCTGTCTGTCTGTGTCTGTCTTCTAAACTCACACCAGCTCACCTAACATTCCAGAGAGGACCCTAAGCATCAACACTTTTCCATTTCTGGATCTGATTGCCTACTCTGGATTTGGCCATCACATCTGCATCTTAGTCACTGGTTAGCAAGAAAAAAAAGGGGGGGGGTTGAGAGGAAGAGCAAGTCCATTCTCACATTAGTAGATCTACCTGATCATCTCAGTGTCTGCACTGTCTTATCACCAAGGCTTGTTTATCGGAGTGTGGTCCATCAACCACCAGCATTAGAGCCATCAGAAGGAAAGTCAGACATACCAATGTCTGACGCACACCCAAGCCTGAGTTATTAGTAAGGGACACAGGGCTGTATATAATGAAGCTTAGTTTAAAATGTTTTGTTTTGCGTTTTACATTCAACATACATTCATGTTACACAAGAAGTGGGTTGAACAAGATGGTTTGGAAAAGCAGGTACGTGGGGTGGCCCTCTGGGCAAGACTAGGTCCCAGGCCTCTCTCTGGAGCCCAGTCACCACCTCTGTGCTTGTCTCTGCTGGGAATCCCTCTTGCCACCCAGAGAAGTAATGACTGCCAAAGGGCAGGGAGCAGGCTTCTGCAGAAGCCAAATGGAATCAGGAGAGAAGGGCTGCAGGGTAGACCCAGGCAGGCTTTCTGCGGAAGGAAAACTGGAGTGGAACCCAGGGCATTCAGCAAAAGTTATCTTGAAACATCTTGTACAGTGTGCCTGGGAAAATCCATACATTTGCTTGAGTGCACAGCACCTTAAAATAACAACACCACCGCAGGAGTATGCAGAAAGTCTGCAAACTGCAGGAGCCTTCCTAGAAATCGCACAGCCGAGCCCCAGAGCAGCCCCGCCCAGTCTGGCTCCCAGCTGAACTGCATCTGTAGCCCCTGCTGTAAGCTAGTCCATCATGCCAGATGATCAAAAGCCTCTTTGTTTTGTCTTTTTCCAAGTCGTGCCTCAAACCCTCCCATCTCCTCTCTGGCAGACAAAGTCACTGAGCATCTGTATTGGGAACCGGTAAATTTAATCTGCGGGTGAAATTCCCCAAATCCATTTTGATTGCTGTCACTCTGAGAGATCTGGAGGACTCATAACCAGCGATGATGTGTGAGGACCATTTCTTGAAACCGCCTAGCAGAGAATGCGCTTTCAAGGTTTACTTGCCCTTCAGGTCTGAATGGGTTTTCTACAGCCTGGTGACTCAGGGGAGACAGAGCTGGGGGAGGTGGGTTTCTGTCTCTGTGGGCTTCTTAAGAGCCTCTTTGTGGCAGTCTCTTTGACAACCACATGGTTTATAAAGAAGTGACTGTGAGGCAGAGTTTTGCTTCCTCTGAAGTCCACAGGGGACCCACCTAAAACTTTTGTAGAGAAAGGGGATTCTTGGATTTGCAAAGCAGGTCCTCACCTTGGGTACAAATGGCTCTGCACGCTCTACCAGTGACTCGGATAATTGACTGGCATGCTTGGGTACAGTAAAGAACCAGACAGGTTCAAAACACCTGTCTGGCATGCGGCGGGGTGGGGGTGGGGAGGATAAATGTCAACTGACACCTTGTCCTTGGAGGTCATACGTGCCAGTAAGTCAGGCCTTGGGATGCGTCAGTGTCTGCCACCCCACTGCTGGAATTACAAGCAAATACCATCACGTGTGGCTCATTTACATGGGTCCCAGGGATCAAACCCAGATCCTCATGTGTGCACTGTAAGCCCTTTATCAATAGAGCCATCTCCCTAATCACTTGTCTTTTTTTATTTTTTCATTAGGGAGACATTTATACATTTCCAATCTGATTATTATCCAGCCCATTGGTGCTTCCTGGTCTGACAACACCAAGGCTAGCCAGCTCAGGGTCTCCAAGTCAGTAAGGAAGCATTAGGTACCTAGAGTACCTGACCCATCTTGGCTCTTCCATTAAAGCTGGGATGCTTTTTGTTACACGTGTGAAGTCTACAGGCCCATGAAGAAGGCCATAAAATGCTTTACTTCAACTTGAGTAGGATGGGAAATATCAGAATGTGTAGGTAAAACCAAGAAGACACCATGAGCTCTGCTCTGCGGGGGGAGGTAGCTCTACCAGTGATGGACACCTCTCAGTTGCCTTCTAAGTGCCCTGAGTCTCTTTTGTCACTGGAGTTGTGACATGGGGTCTGAACTCTTGTTAATACTACTGAGAACAGGTAGGCATTGGATGGGCTCTGCCCTCTCACAAACCAAGAAGGCCAGGTGGGCACCAAAAGCAAGACAGCCAAGAAGCAGTGGCTGGGGTCAGAGGTCAGTGCTGGAGTGCTCGCCTAGGAAGCACAAGGTCCTGAGCTTGCTCCCCGGTTATGCCTCCACCCATGCAAAGATAACAACCTTTAGGTGGGTGTGGTAGTACACGCTCATAACCCTCGAATTTAGGAGGCTAAAGAAGAATCTTGAGTTCAAGGCCGTTCTGGGTAATATGGCAAGATGTTGGTGGGGGAGAGGGAGGAAGAGAGAGAGGAAAGCAGGGGGGGAGAGAGGGAGGGAGGGAGGGAGGAAATGGGGAAAAGAGGGAGGGAGATAGGGAGAGAAGGAGAAGTGAGGAAGGAAGAAAAAGGAAGGGAGAAACTGACGGGTGGTCTGCCATTTGGTATCAGCAATTGACAGATATCTAAGAATAAATGAAAATCCCTGACTTTGAATTGGGCAACATATTGAAGAAGATGAGTGAGAAAGACTCCATACAGTCCCTAATCTGTAACTGCAGATTTCTGAAATAACACAGGGCTAAGATCACACAGAGAATTTCTGCTCGCCTGAAACTCAAGGCTGGCCCGGCCCAGGGTTATCTCTTGCACAAGGCTGGTCCAAGGACTCTAGTCTCACTGAAAGAGAACAATCAAACAAGGAGTGGTAATCAAAAGAGGAATCAGCCCTGGGTCTATTCAAATATGTTACAAGAAACATATGAAAGAAAAGCTAAGAAAAAGAAATGGTTAAAAAAAAGAAAAACGCAGGCATCAGAAAAATGTGGTCAAGTAGATAAATGCCCTGATCCTATTTAAAAAAAAAAAATGAATTCAAACAATGTGGCACCTCAATCTGAAAGCTCAAAGCAGAGAATTAAAAGCGGGAGGAAAAGCAGCTATTATCAGCATTATTCTCGCCTTTTGTCAATTCACAAACAGACCTTAACATGTGCCCAACGGGACTCGGAGCAATTTTTCTGTCTTAACTCACCCAGCCTTGCAACAGCCTGGAGTTGAGTGAGCAAGTGCTCTCCCTGCACTCGCCTTAAAGATGGAGAAGCCAAGGTCAGACAACTTAACCAGCAGTCCATTCTAGCAACCATGACTCAGGAGCCCTTGCGTCTAACCTCTCCGCCACATTGGCAAGGCACTGGGAGAAACCATAGAAAAGGCGTAATAAGCTCACAAGGGAACAGTAGTTGCAGAAAATGGGAACAGGCAAAGCAGGAAGGAGTGGGTGGAAAAGCATCAGAATGAATGGAAATGAAAACTTTGGCAATAAAGAGATGAAAATACTAGCCAGAGATATCAGTCTAATGAGATCTCCAAACACTATTTCTACAGCAAAGAACTGTAGATCAAATGCTTGCAACACTCAGGAGTGTTTACAGAATGGAGTCATAGGATGGAAGTGCATACCATGTCCAAGGAGAACTTACACCCTCAGATCACAGCACAGAACCTAATCTGCAAAGATGACGAGAATCCCAAAGGCATCTCTATAAGAAGAAAAGTCAGGTCCACACTAAACTTTATGGTATCACACTGGAATCACACTGGAATCACAAAAAGACAATGTAGGCAATCTAAGTATGTCATACCCAGAAAACAAATGAATTATAAAAGGAGCTGAGGGGCTGAGATGGCTCAGTGGTTAGGAGCAGGTACTGCTACAGAGGACCCAAGTTCAGTCCCCAGCACCAACATTAGGAAGCTAACAACTGTATGTAAGTCCGGCTCCATGAGATCCAGTGCCCTCCTCTGGCTTTCACTGGCATGTCTCTCGTGTGCACATACACATGGACAAACACATACACACATAGAAAAACACACATACACATAGAAAAACACACATAGACAAACTCACATACACATGGACAAATTCACATATAAATGAATAAACTCACATACACATGGACAAATTCACATATAAATGAATAAACTCACATTCACATGGACAAATTCACATATAAATGAATAAACTCACATACACATGGACAAATTCACATATAAATGAATAAACTCACATACACATGGACAAATTCACATATAAATGAATAAACTCACATACACATGGACAAATTCACATATAAATGAATAAACTCACATACACATGGACAAATTCACATATAAATGAATAAACTCACACATGGACAAATTCACATATAAATGAATAAACTCACATACACATGGACAAATTCACATATAAATGAATAAACTCACATACACATGGACAAATTCACATATAAATGAATAAACTCACATTCACATGGACAAATTCACATATAAATGAATAAACTCACATACACATGGACAAATTCACATATAAATGAATAAACTCACATACACATGGACAAATTCACATATAAATGAATAAACTCACATACACATGGACAAATTCACATATAAATGAATAAACTCACATACACATGGACAAATTCACATATAAATGAATAAACTCACATACACATGGACAAATTCACATATAAATGAATAAACTCACATACACATGGACAAATTCACATATAAATGAATAAACTCACATACACATGGACAAATTCACATATAAATGAATAAACTCACATTCACATGGACAAATTCACATATAAATGAATAAACTCACATACACATGGACAAATTCACATATAAATGAATAAACTCACATACACATGGACAAATTCACATATAAATGAATAAACTCACATACACATGGACAAATTCACATATAAATGAATAAACTCACATATACATGGACAAACTCATATATGGACAAACACATACACATGGACAAACTCACATACACATAGACAAACACACGGACAAACTCACATGCAAATGGATCAACACACACATACACATGGACAAACACATATACACATAGACAAACACATAATTAGAAATAAAGCAACAACAACAAAAAGCAGGTAACGAGCCTTTTCAAATACTCCAGGAGAAGCGTTGCTGATCACTTTGCAAAGAAGGTAGCTACACAATCAATTTTTTTAGCCAACCAAGAGAAATTGTGACTCAGGAAATGGTGGTAACCATCAATCATTCAGCTTTGACCTAAGGTTAAAGACATCTGTGGAAATTGTGGTTGGTGGGTGTGATGTGCCTTCTCAGTTTAGAAAAGTTCTGAAAAGGAGAAAAACAGGCAAGCAGCGGCAGTATTTGAAAGGATTAGGAGGTGTGGCCCTGTAGAACTAGGTGTGCTTTTTTTGAAGTAGGTGTGGTCTTGTTGGAGGAATTTTCCACTGTGGGACAAGCTTTGATTTTTAAAAGCCTGAAGGGACCCGGTGGCTCCCATGGATCTGCTGCCCATGGATCCAGACGTAACTATCAACTTCTCCAGCATCATGTCTGCCTACATGCCGCCATGCTTCCTGCCAAGGCAGTAATGGACCCATCCTCTGAAACTGTAAGCAAATTCCAAAGAAATGCTTTCTTTTCCAAGAGTTGCAATGGTCATGGTGTCTTTTCACAGCAAGAGAACAGTGTCCAAGGCACAGCAGCCTTCAGATATTTTAGATCTGGGAGTCAAATAGTTTTTTTAAAGCAGATGCATGACAATAATGTAAGGACATTTAATTGTGAGCGATTGGTTGGTTGTTGAATAACTAAGATATACTGTTAAGTAGAGAAAAGCAAATCATGTATCTATATACACATACATATATATCATACATATTAGCATTTAATGGGTGAAAAGATTATATGTATAATATGCTTATAAATGCATAGGTTGTCTATTGAAAGCTATGTGATCATTTTCCCTATGGGAAAGAAATCTGCTTGGTTATGGTGCAAGTTTAGGAGAAGACTTAATTTTTCACTTTTATCTTTGGAATCTTCTACCATTATACCTCCTTCTTATACAAACTGATCAATGGTTATTTTTAACCCAGGCTTTGAGACATGTCCACAAGCCTCAAGTCTACACTGTTTCATGCTTTTAACCCCTTTCCTAGCATATTTGGTTCAACTGTGAGTTCCCTTTGCTTAACTCCAGGTGATTCACTTGAGCTTACTGGAAGAAGAATGTGCCACCGCCTTGCCACAAGCCTTTAGCCAGGGACCCTGCCCTCACATGGAAGCCCCTCCTGGCCTCTCAGATAAATGTGCCCAACTGGAGAGAAAGACACTTGTCCCAAGAAGGCTAGGGAAATTGATGTGAACCACAAAGGGCCTTAATAAAAGTGGCTGTCTTTTTTTATTCTCTACAGAAAACCTGCAACCCACTGAGGCCAGAGCTCTATGCACAAAAGATCCGAGCTACAAGCAGTGGCCTCTTTCTTTACTATTGAATCCAATGGCTCAATGGAATCCTCAGACTGCGACAGGGGAAGAGTTGGTGATGAATTGTTCCAAACCACCGCATTTCTATGCATCTCACAGGCTCCTGGGCTCCCTGAATGGGCTGATGGAGCACCTGCTGCCCAGCAAGGTCAAAAATGGCTGCTCACTGCTGGGTGATTAGCTGCCTCTTAAATCTGTAAGTACACGTGTCAAGAAGCCCCCTGAATCTGGCTTCATCTCCCTCTTCAGGCCAGGCAAACCAGTTCCCTCCAGCGGAGCAGAGCTCTTGGCATCTGCCTGAAAGTTCTCTGGGAGTGATGTTTTATCTGGCATCTAGCCAGGCCAGAAACTGCCTCAGTTCTGAGGAGGTCTGAAGTCAGAGTTCCCTTGGCATGAGATGGTCAGACAGACAGCTGTGCCAACAACTGTGGAGATGGCAGTTGTCTTAGTTAAGGTTTCACTGCTATGAACAGACACCGTGACCAAGGCAACTCTTATAAGGACAACATTCAATTGGGACTAGCTTAGAGATTCACAGGTTCAGTCCATTATCATCAAGGCAAGAACATGGCAGCATCCAGGCAAGCAAGGTACAGGAGGAGCTGAGAGTTCTACATCTTCAAATGAAGGCTGCTAGCAGAATACTGACTTCCAGGCAGCTAGGATGAGGGTCTTAAAGCCCACACCCACAGTGACACACCTATTCGAACAAGACCACACCTCCAAATAGTGCCACTCCATGGGCCAAGCATATACAAACCATGACATGTATACAAACCGTGACAGCGTTTCCTGGCTTCTTCTACCTGAGCGCTTCAAGTCTGCCATGCCATCCCTACTGTCTAAACTGCAGCATCTCTGGGATCCATGACTGTACAGAGCGCCCAGCTTTTCCCATCCTTTACTGAAGCAACCTTTCCCTAGGACAGATGCTGCGAGGAACTTTGTGGCAAATCTCCTAACCGCTTCTGGGGCTGGTGTTTGTGGTTTAAAGAAGATTTAGTCTTGTGCCTGTCTCAACCTGAGCCCAAATCTACAATTTGTTCAACTGCGTCTCCATCTCATTCTTCCTGTGCTGCGAGCCTTTCAGGTGTTGTCGGGTGCCCTGCCCCTCTAGGTCTTGCATCTCTAAGCTTTCTACCATTCTTGAATTGTAAGTGGGCTGGCTGAATCGAAAAGCAGGAGCTGACATTTGAAGCATACGACTGGGTATCTCGCTCTTCTTTCCCTGTCTCTCTTTCAGAATCAAAGCAAATGTAAAAAGACACCCTAGATTCCAGCGCTGCGGACAGGATGGAGAAGCGAGCCATGTGCCCTTTGCCCTTTGAGGCCTGGGAGACAGTGCTCAGCGAGCACCGAGAAACTAAGTCTTTGGAAAGAACTGGCATTGGTGAAACATCTGAAGCTGTCGAGGACGTGAGCAAGCCCACCTCATTTCTCCAACGTTGTGGCTCCGATTCTATCCCCCTTAGGGCGGGGGAAGTGGCTCAGTGGGTAAAGCGCTTGCTGTGTAAAAGTGAAGGCAACAGTTGGGATCTTCAGTATTCACACAGATCATGGTGGGAATGGGATAATTACGAAACTTGGAAAGTGGAGACCGGGGAATCTCCTGAATAAGGTGGCTAGCTGGGCTGGCTGTATCGGTGAGTTCTTGATTCAACCGAGAGATTCTGCCTCAAAGGATAAGGTAGGGAGCAAACAAGGAGACTTCTGATGTCAGGTACACCCGTGAACCCCCACACATGCAAACAGCCATCCATGCACACACACCATACACAAAGAAGGAGAAAAATTATTTTAGTAATACTGTAATAATGTCTCTATAGATTCAGGTGGCTTGTTGGGATATGGAAGCCATCTTTAAAGGAACTGCTTTTACTCTGAGGGGCTGGCTTAAATGTTCCCCACCTTCAGCCTTGTTTGTGACATTTTCACCCTCTGCAGTTGGAGCCTGTATAACCTCCTTATCTGCCATCAACTGCTGAGCTAGATTTAATCAGGGCACAGTATAACCGGGTGTCAGCCAGGTTGAAGGCAGAAGGTTTCCATGATAAATCTTGGTAGCTCTTAATTTATTTATTTTTCTCTAAGACGGCGTCCCGGATGGTGATGCTCTTTGCACTGGCTTGGTTGGGATGGAGTATGTGGATTACCAGGTTGAAGGGGTGGCTGATGGGTTTGTCACAGGGCTCCTGAGCCTCCGTGAGTGCAGCACACCTTCCCACTGTTGGGCTTGGAGAACCACATCCGCTTTGATCTTTACTCAGAAAACCTGGCGCTGAATAAGTCATAGAACCCAGGAATGTATCTCACTTGGAGACAGGGAAGCCCAGGATCAAGGCAGCAGCATGGCTTGTTGTCTGCTGTCAGCCTGCAGCTCTGGGCTCCTGAAATGAACCTTGAGAGGATCCGCGTTAGAGGGAAGGATGTTACAACCTCACAGGACAGATGCCTGAATGGCAGAAAGACTGCTTAGGTCGACCCCTTTCTTACAAGGCATCTAGTCTAATCCTGAGGGAGGAGCCCTCATGTCCTAACCACTTTCTTGAAGGCCCCACATCTTATTTTTATCACTGTGGGAACTGCTGGAGTTTGGAAAAGCTACTGGCTATCCAGAGTGTGTTGCTATGCACTGGCAGCACCTAGTGATGCGCTGTTCTGGCCCAACACAGGGTTGGGGGGCGCACCGTGGGAGGGAGGGCTGAGCTGGGGAGTCCAAGGCTTTCTACAGAAGCCATGGACATGCCTGTGAGGAATTTACCTGTTGCTGCAATGTGACAAGAATCATGTCCCATCACCACCGGCTGAGCACAGGCAGATGACCCGGGACCAAGGTGAACCACTTTGGACTCTGACCTAAATCCTCACATTTATGGTCTTGAAATTCCTCTTTGGCAGCACCTCCCTGGTTTATAGGTATAGAAAAACCCAGAGGATGTTTATTTAAACACAGCCACGGTGCCAAAACCATGCCTGACTCAGAGGCCACAGCTGTGTTACTAGCAGGTAGAGCCAGACCTTTGCATGGAATCTTTCTAAGAGGCAAACCATTACAGGCCTCGGGAGACTGGGACCTGTAATGATTGCTCCGTCCTTGGATAGTTCTTAGAGGCAATGAAGGCTAAACTAATTAAATCAATAAATAACAAGAGGTTCCTGGGGTCTTCTCAGGCCCTAGAAACACCTATTTCACAATGGCACAGTCAGCACATGCATGCATTTGATAGAGGCACGCACGGAGGAGGGCAGATGTGGTCTACTCTGCAGTGGAACTCAGAGAGATGGCCACCCTGGGAACGAAATGGCAGTGTGGCCTCCCTGAGCAGTGGAGAGACCATCTCGAAATTGGGGACATCAGAACCCATGACCTTGGAAAGAGACGTCATTGTCGTTGTCGTTGTGGAGAAGGGTCATGAGTATGGAAATGAAGATTAGCAGCTTATGTGGGAGGTCTAAGTTTGACTAGGGACCTTTGTGAGACTGGGCCGCCAGCAGTGTGCTCTGACACTTTACACCTGGCCACTGTCTCTCCCTGACAGGGCCTCTGGAAAGGAGCCTAAGCATGAGAAGCTGGCGGGCAAGCAGGCACAAAGTTGGTTACTGAGGAAATATGCCTCTTGGGTTTAGGTTTAAGCTAACAACACTCGGTGAATACCTTTGATGTGACTGCACTGGTCTTAGCCATTCCCATTTTATTTTCCTATTTACACCCTGCTTTGTGAGTTTTACATGTTTCTCTCACTTATAGAAATGTAGAGGGGAAAGACCCAGATTCAGAGATGTGAGGTCAGCTCTCCACAGCTACACTGGGGGTCATAATAAGAGCCTGGCTTCAGAAGCCGGGTTGAGCACATCTACGACGACGCAGGTCAGAGCTGTAATTTGGGCCCCTCCTCTGTGCCCTTGACTTCCTAGACAAAGTCCTCTGCATCCTGTGGCTACTGCTTATGGACTTTCTACCCTGCCAGACCATCCCCTGAGCATTCAGCCGGTTCCTTCCTGCTGTTAGGATAAAGTGACCTCGGGCATTGCTCCCACAGCACCCAGAAGGGACAGGCTCAGAGAAGCCAAGTGGCATCAACTTCTCTGGCCCAAGGCAAGGAATTCATTTGGGAAAAGCTCAGTGTCTTAGTTGAGGCTTCTATTGCTACGAAGAGACACTGGTAACTGGCAACTCTTGTAAAGGAACCGTTTAATTGGGGCTGGCTTACCAGAGGTTTAGTCCATTACCATCGCGGTGGGAAGCGTGGTGTCACACAGGCAGACATGTTTCTGGAGAGGTAGCTGAGAGTTCTACGTATGAATCTGCAGGCAGCAGGAACTGTGAGCCACTCAACCTGGACTTGAGCTTCTGAGCCTCAAAATCCACCTCCAATAACCCACTTCCTCCAACAAGGCCACACCTACTCCAACATGGCCACACCTACTCCGACAAGGCCACACCTCCTAATAGTGCCACTCCCTATGGGCCAAGTATTCAAACACATAAGGGCCATGCCTATTCAAACCACCATACTCTAGCTTCCTTGGGGTGTTGTGAGGGGCGGGGATGTGGCCTAGAAGGCTCGAACCCACTAATCTTACTAGCAAAGAGAAAGGAGAGACCTTTGCACATCTGAGGCCACCACTGGGATGAGGGAAGCAGGGACAGGAGCCTGTGGTAAGGGGCTGATGGTGCCCTGAGTCTTGGTTCTGAGACAGGAAATCTTTGTAAAGAGTGGAGCCCTGATTGTCCCCAGTACCCAGGGAGGGTACTGTGTGTCCCAGGATGCAGGACTGGTTGGCATTAGTGGTTTCTTCCTCAAAGCTGCCACTGTACCCAAACAAGGTACAACTTCAGAATCAAGCTCTGGCCTGGTACTGTCTCTCAGGTGATAGGCTTATTGACTGAAGCAGACTTGGTACCGTGTAGGTGCCCACGCTGTTGTCTACCCCTTCCCTTAACAAGTTTGAATAGTCACGTGATAGTCATGCGGCTTGTTACTCCAGCACAGGGTCATCATTCAAAGTGATTGAGGTATTCATAGGTATTAAAATCTCGTACATGGGCTGGAGAGATGGCTCAGCAGTTAAGAGCACTGACTGTTCTTCTGGAAGTTCAAATCCCAGCAACCACATAGTGTCTCACAAACATCTGTAACGATATATGTGAAGACAGCTACAACGTACTTACATATAATACATAAATTAATCTTTAAAAAAATCTAGTACATGTAAATTGAAGTGCCACTGACCCCCAGGTTTAAATCTTCATTAAAGAATCATGCTTGATTCTTACAAGCATGTGTGCGCGCACACACACACACACACACACACACGCAGACACACACACACGCAGACACACACACGCAGACACACACATGCACACCCGCATACACACATACTTGCAAGTACATGCAAATATATACCTGCTCACAAGTATGCATGCACACACATGCACACTCACACATAGACACATGCACACATACCTGAAGATACACATCTGTTCACAAGTATGTGTGTACACACATGCACATTCACACATATGCACACATATACACCCATGCACATTGGCACAGATATATATATACACACACACCTGCAGATACACATCTGCTCACAAGTATGCATGTACATACATGCACATTCATACATATGCACACATACACACTTGTAAAGGGAAGGGGCTATGCAAGGAAAAGTACAGAGACTGCAGCCTATGAGATTATGGTAAGAGGTTAGGCCTACAAATGTGCTCCTATGACTCCCTTCCTGGAGGGTTCCCATTTCAGCAACTCTCTGTGGGCAATGCTTCTCCAGGGGTTTTTAATCACAGGGGGTCCAGAAGGGGTCCTTTGGTTGCCCTTACCATTCACATTCCATCCTGGGTACTTTGGGACTCCTTCCTCTGGCAAAAGTGTGCCTCCCAGTTCAGTCACCTAGTGTTTCTGAGTCAGAAACCCAGGTCTGTAGCCTGTCTAATTCCAGGGGACCCACTCCAAACTTACCCCGAGCACTTTCTTGGAAGACCTACTCATTTCCATGCTCAGCAATAGACAGCCTCTCACACAGTGTGACCCTTCTGGACGGATCCTCTCCTCCATTTAACTCTAGCAAGCTCCAGTTGCCCACCATGCCTTCAGGCTATAGACAAAGAGGGCTTCTACCTAGAGGATCCAGCACCTCACTCTGGAGAGTGGGGATTTGAACATTTACCGTGTTCAGCTTAGGGGATCCTAGGCTATACTACGACAAGAAGAGTCCTGCTTTGTAGATGGCTAGGCAAGTCAGATGTCCAGGCAGATTGTATCCTTTGGGGCGTCACTGACCAACATGGCTGTCTTGTGATCTCCGTCACTTGAAGGGGACCAGCAGGCTGTCTGTGCCCTCTCACCCATGACATTTCCAGGCCTCACTCCCAGGTAGTATCTGCTCCCTGGGTGGCTCTATTCTCTCATGGAGACCTCATTTTCCTGTTATGATCTCAGTGTTGGGGACAAGGCAAAGGGGAATTGAATTGCTTCCAAATCCACTTAGCCCAGGCTGCACTGTCCAGGGGACTGCGCTGGGCTGCCTCAATTTAGGCACTGAAGTGGAGAACAGGAAGATGGGGCTCCGTCTTTGCTCTTTTACATGCTCAGGGCTGCGGGGCTTGGAACTAGTTTTGTCTGTATCACTAACTAGCTGAGCATCCTGGGAAAGGTCACCCAGGCCCTGTGACCACAGGGGCTTCTCTTATAAAATGGAGTCAGTCTTTACCCTTTAAGGCTTGTCTAGCTAGAAATAACAGGTTGAAAGCAATTAAGCCTCAGTGGATAAAGGCTGCTCCATCTCATGGCTGCCACTTTATTACTATGGGATGTGGGGACCACATGGCACATGCAGTCGCCTCTCACAGGTCTAATGCTACGATTCTGAGGCTTGAGTCTCTCCTTCATCAATCTCTGTCCATCTTGCTTTGGTCACTATCCCCAGTGCATTGCCTAGACCCAGGAGGTAATCTCTAACAAGACTATGAAGTCCCATAATTTTGCCCTCCCCCGATTTATCATCAAAAGGCTTATCTTGTCTATACTTTGCTCAATAAAGACTCAATAGCTTTCTTGCCTGGACCGTTCATCTTAAATTTCTCTTTCTGAAAGCTTCCTAGGTCACCTCTTCCTAATACTACTGTCATCACCAATGATTGGCAGCTACCTCTATTGCCCTGTGGTCCCTGCCAGAGTAAGGGTGTATACTTGTGGGATTATTCAGATGCTTGTTTTCTTTCTTTTGTACTCACTGTGTAAAACCCCCAATGATAGGGACAGGATCTATTTTATTCATTTGTATACTCTAGTGACCCGCACAGGAAGGAGTCATGGGCTCATAAGAGATGCCCACTAAACAATGAACAGCCCCCACACAAACAGACCATCCCTCTGGTTTCCTAAAGAAATCCTGAGCCCAGGCACAACTCACTCTGAGTCATTCTTCTGCATTCTTATCAAGTCTAGATTCTAAAGTCCACGGGGAGATATCAAAGCTCGAAGCCTAGCCTTTCAAAACTTAGCTTCAATTTACTTGTTTACAATTTCTGTTCCCTCCAACCCTTATCAGGGTTTCTCAGTGTTGGCAAGACTGAAAATTTGGACCAGATGAAGTTTTATTGTATGGTCTACCCAACGAATGACAGGATTCCGATCTGCGTTACTGACTGTGTTGGATGCCATCAGCACTGCCCCGGAATCTGAGAAATGTCTCTAGACCTAGTCAAATGTCCCCTGGGAGGACCTGTTCCCTGTTAAGAAGCATCACTCCAGCATATCCAAAGCTCTCACCGGTTACTACAGCTTCAAGTCCAGGATGCTCCAGGTCTTCCTAATTCTGATCTCCCAGCCTAGGCTGCTAGCTACTCCATGAAAGAAGACTTTGGCTCATTCTTTTAGCCTCAAGTAAGGGTCCCCTTTTCTTCTGAAACTGTCCCTGACTTCCACAGTGAAATCTTTGAAACACTGAATGATTCTATGGATATGAAAAAGCCTAGGTAACAAACTACAAAGGCAACATTTGTCTAGTGACGGAAAAAATGTTAATATTTGGTACCTATATAAAGAAACAGAATGCCTTCAAATCATAGAACATCATTCCTCCTAGAAAATTCATTCTTCACCATTCGGAAGGTCTGATTCCATTGTGAATCCTACTAACAAAAACCTCAACACTCTGAGCAAGATCTACCCACCTGTCTAATAGTGGCATGATTGTTTTGAGGATAACCAACTACTCTCTGACTGGCTTTAAGAAAGGCCTGCTTCACTGGAAAGAACCCATATCTGGTGTTGGTGTCTACAACTGTAGTTAACACCCCATGTCTCTGAAGGTTTAAAGCTCAAATAGGCCAACTACATTGAAATAGCATCAAACTGCTTTCTAAATACACATTTATACACATAAACAAAAAACTATTCTCAGCCTTAATCAAAGACGTTTCTCTTGAGAGTGAATGACAGCGAATGCAGAGGCTCATGGATGTCCAATATGCTGAGAATAAGTTCCTACTGAGAGCTCAGTCCTAAACAAGACGTGTATATCACCTCCTCAGAGGCTTAGGGAACATGGTGGGAAAAGTGACAAGAACGTGGAAAAGCCAGAAAATGGGATGAAAGGCTGAGATGTGCCATATGCAGTAGTTTTGTTTTGTTGTTGTGATAAAAACAACTAAAATCTACTTAGAGAAGATTATGGTTTGAGAGAGAGCCTATAATGGCGAGAGAGGCATGGCAACAGGAAGTAGAGAGATCACATCTACACACACACACATACACACACACACACACACACACATGAAACAGAGGGCAGACTCCAGCTCTTAAAGGTCCACAGCCACCCAAACAGCATCACCAGTCAGGCGCCAAATGTTCAAATAGGTGAGCCTGTTTGATCTGAATATCACTCATTCAGATAATCAGACCATCCTCTGGATTCCATATAGCCATTGTGATAATAATCCCACAACTCTCATTAGTTGTTCTGTGTGGGAACAAGACAGGCTCTGTTAACCATCAGTCATGAGGGGAACATTAGTGCTAACCTATTGACTATAGTTGCTGGGAGCAGGGAGAGGGGGAGCCATTGTCTCCAGTTGCATATCTTCCATGGACCCCACTAGGCTCCAAAGGTTAACCCCAAAACCATGATCACTCACACAGCCTTGGTTAAACTCTATGGATTTTAAACAGAACATATATGGCCATGAGAAATAGCAGGGAAACAGGGGTAGGTAGACAGGGATAGGAGGGGATGGGACAGGGTGGGGAGTGAGAGGTGTTGGTATGTATTAGATATATGTGTGTGTGAACCCATCAAATAATTAGTAAAGAGTTTTTTTTTTGTTTTTTAAGAAAAAAAAAATAGCCAGGCAGTGATGGCGCACCCCTTTAATACCAGCACTTGGGAGGCAGAGGCAGGCAGATTTCTGAGTTCGAGGCCAGCCTGGTCTACAGAGTGAGCTCCAGAATAGCCAGAAAGAAAGAAGGAAGGAAGGAAGGAAGGAAAGAAAGAAAGAAAGAAAGAAAGAAAGAAAGAAAGAAAGAAAGAAAGAAAGAAAGAAAGAAAGAAAGAAAGAAAGAAAGGAAGGAAGGAAGGAAGGAAGGAAGGAAGAAAGAAAGAAAGAAAGAAAGAAAGAAAGAAAGAAAGAAAGAAAGAAAGAAATATAGCATCCTTATAGTAGGTAAGTAAAGGGAGCCCCTCCCAAGTGTAGAGTGAGAAGATTTAGGCAGAGGCTGAGGACCTCAACTCAGATGCCCTTGAGGGTCTTGTCCTAGGTGAAATCTTCTTAGTTCTGTTCTGACTAGTGGAGTCTGCAATTTGAATTCTCGCCACTGTTTGCCAATAACTTGGGTGAATAGTGCATGTTTGTATTAGTCAGGGTTCCCTAGAGTCACAGAGCATATGGAATGTCTCTAAATTGAGGGAATTTATTATGACAACTTACAGTCTGTAGTCCAACTAATCCAACAATGGGCAGCTGAGGACGGGAAGTCCAAGAATCTAATAGTTGCTCAGTCCCATGACACTAATTGTTTCAGCTGGTCTTCTGTAGAAGTAGGTTCCAACAGATGTGCTGGCAAGTAAGTGCAAGCAGGCGAAGAAGAATGAATCTTCCTTCTTCCAATGTCCTTATGTTGGCCTCCAGCAGAAGGTGTGGCCCAGATTAAAGGTGTGTGCCACCACCACGCCTGGATCTAGAACTTGCTTTGCCCTGGGCTGACCTCAGAGATCTCCTTGTCTCAGTCTCCTGGGATTAAAGGCTTGCACTACCTGGTCTGGGCCTAAGCTTTTCATGGCCACTATGCCTCAAGATCTCTATGCCAAGATCCACATTCCAGATATAGTCAAGTTGACAACCAGGAATAGCCATTATGATGTTCCTAGATACAGTGCTAGGCTCATGCCCTAGGAGTATCCTGGCCAACACAGGACTCTTTGTATTTTTATCATTGTTGTTGCTATTGGTACTATATGCTAAAGACATCCTGCTTTAGGTATTGATCATCTAACTGCCTCAGTGAGCATACAGCTCTCTCATCTTTGGGAATACAACTCCAGAAAGTCCCCTGTCTTCTGTGCCAGATGATCTGTCTCCCCAGCACTTCACAGTGCTTTATGCAGATCAAAGCCCTGAGAATCATGGCCCTTAAAATGCCACGAATTCTCAGTAGCCCATAGTGAGCTATGGACACAAAGGGGTTTTACTATGTATCTCAGTGGTCGTAAAGCTCCTGGTCCCTCTGACAAGTCCTTATTAGCCCTGCTTGGGGAATTAGAAGGTTGCTGGATCTTTCTTGTAGACTCCTTTATCTAGCAAATCCCTAAGCTCTGGGTGGTAGAATAACACGGCATTGCTTAAACTCTCAGAATTCTAGGATGTTTCCAGAAACACAGAGGCAGGAGCATTAGTAAGGGTTCCTGGGGTGTGGTAAGCTAGAGCAGATTTCCCAGACAATGTATGCAGGAACTGGGGAAGTTCATCTTGGATTTATAGATAGTTCAACTGATTCTGTAGCCACTGAATAAGATTTGGGTTTGGGGACAGGGAGGCTCATTTCCAGATTAGAAAGGAGTTTAGGTAGAGCCCCCCCCCCCACCCCAATTCCTAAAACATCTATGCAAAGGTAAGTTTTCTCTAACTTCCTCGGTTTTTTAAGCCTTGACATCTGGCAAGGATGTAAAGAAACTCTGATCAAAACTCTGACCTTCAGTGCCCTCCCACTGCCTCTCCACCTCCCTTCCCAGAGCCTCTTCCTCTCTGCCAGCTTTGCCTGAGCTAAATTCTATTTATTCAAATGATGGGTCTCAGAAGGATGCCAGACCCAGCAGAAACCCCTCAGGGATTTGAACCTACCGGTTCCCCTGGAGCGGAAGTATTTCAACCCCGAGGCTCTGGTCACTGAGCCAAGGCCCCCCAAGGGGACAGAATGCAAATTTTGTACTTTAAAAGTCTGGGATGGGAGGGAGGGAGAAAAGGTGTCACAGACTCACTCTCCCCACTGAGTGTGCCAGTATCCTCACAGCTCTGCCTCTGGCCTCCAGCTGCAGCAGGCTCAGGATGCAGAAGACAGAAATGAGCTTCCAGCTCCTCATCTTCAGCCAACACCCACCTGCTCTATATTTTATGAGTGCCTATTATGTGCAAGAAACATAGCTATCCTCACAGACAGCAATGAAGAAAAGATATATGCTATTCTAGGTGGTACTAGAAAATCAGGGTTCTGGCTTTATTGACATCACACACCTGGGCGCACCCCCATTGGATCTCAATATTCCTATTTTAGCTCTGGTACGGCCAACCACGCGTTAGAAGAACAGCAGACACATACTCATTAGTGCACTTTGGGGGAGCACAGGTACCTGGATTACGGATTAAAACCTGGGTGAGGATGTGGAAGGGTCCAGCTCCATCAGCTGGCTACTGGAACTAGGAACTGGGGTCTTGGTGACAGATGCTGGTATTGAGGCTGGAGAGCAGTTCTGTAATAAATCCCAGTGAGGCTTCCAAAGACCTGAGTGTATTTTGGAAAGGATGTATCAGATGCTTCTTGAGGCAAATCCTGTCATTTCTATTTCCCTGAGTGTTGGCACCAGGTGCCCTAGTTACCTTCTCGGGCTCCTGGGGGACTCCTGTCTATTCCCAGAATGGTGGTGGCAGGTGATATTTGAGTGTACCTTCTTAAGTCCCCATTGCCTGCATAGGGTTTTTTTCCCCGGCTTATCCTGGAGCCTGAGGTTTCAGATTCACTGGGGAATGCCATCAGAGCATAGCTGTCCCAACCAGTGAGGGTCTAAAGCTAGATATAAAAGAGCTAGCAGTTGTTTTTCCTGGTTAACCCAGTTCTGATAAGCAGGCTGAGCAAGCCAGAGGCCCAGTATGCCTAGGTCCTTTTAAGAGAAGGCCAAGAGAAGATGGGCATAGAATTCTAGGCTTTTCCAGCCCCACCCACTCACTCGATTTCCATGTTCCTCCCCTTGGGATACAGAGGAGCATGATGAGAAGATATTGCCCAAAAGTTGATCTTTTAGTGGTTACAAGGAGTAATTGCTTGTTATATACGTGCTTGCATCCTATCCAGGTTTGTCTCTCTTCCTCTTCTTCTTCTTCTTCTTCTTCTTCTTCTTCTTCTTCTTCTTCTTCTTCTTCTTCTTCTTCTTCTTCTTCTTCTTCTTCTTCTTCTTCTTCCTCTTCTTTTTCCTCTTCCTCCTCCTCTTTCCCCCTCCTCCTCCCCCTCCTCCTCCTTTTGCTCCTCCTCCTCTTCCTTCTCCTCCTCCTCTTCCTCCTCCTCCTCTTCCTTCTCCTCCTCTTCTTCCTCCTCCTCTTCCTTCTCCTTCTCCTCCTCTTCCTCCCCCTCCTTCCCCCTTCCTCCTCCCCCTCCTCCCTCTCCTCCTCCTCCCCCTTCTCCTCCTCTGCCTCTCTCCTCCTCCTCCTCCTCCTCCTCCTTCTTTGATAAGGTATCTCTGTGCAGCCCTGGCTGTCCTAGAAGTTTCTATGTAGATCAGGATGGACTCAAACTCAGATATCTGCCTGCCTCTGCCACTCAAGTTTTGGGATTAGAGGCATGTGCCACAACCATCCAGCTCAAGTCAAAAATCTTATATAAAATTCTCAAGCCTCATTAATCCAGAACGTGACCTTATTTGGAAGGAGGCCACTGCAGATGTGATTAGTTAAGATGGTCTCCTCAGGGGGACGCCAAGGCAAGATGATTGGTGTCTTCATCAGAAGGGGGAAATTCGGTACCAGGCATGCTTGTGGGGCAGACACCACATGCTACAGCTGGAAAGAAGGGTGGAACAAGGGAACAAGGGGTCCCTCATGAACAAGGGAACCTCAAATACTGACAGAAATCCACAAGGCATAGAGCAAGCTCTCGCTGTCCTGAAGGCCTACCACTACCAAGACCTCTAGCCTCCAGATCTATGGGAAGCCAGGTGGTCCTAGCAAAGTAACACAGTGCACTGTGCAGCTTTGGATCCTATGAAATGTTCCTTGCAGCTCCCAGATGGATTAGTGTCCTTGCCGATGGTCCTGTTGTGGAAATGATAGTAATGACAATAGCCCTATTTTAATTATTGTTTTTTTATTTGTTTGAGCATCTATTTATTTACCTGGCCTTTTTAAGTGCAGATAGTACCATAGTAAAAGATAGTTCTCAGAGAACTTCATTCCAGAGATCAGGATCAGCAAAGAAAATGTGTGAGTAACCGACAATAATCAGACTGTGACAAGTGTCCTTGGGGAAAATAAAACTTGACAGGGAATAAGGACAAGTATGTGGGTATAGGGGGTAATTTCAGGAGAGAGCTCTGGAATAGAGTGACATCTCAGTCACTTCTGGATGAGGCGAAGCAGCGTCACAAGGACTCTGGAGAAACACATCTTCCAGATACAGAGCACACGTATAAGGCTGGAGCTCGGAGTATGCCTGCCATGAAGGTGGACCTGCTGGAGTCTGGAGCTCTGGAACAGAGCAATGAAGGACAGAAAGGACCCAGACACTGCCTTCTGCAGATGCTATAACCCAGGTCCCCTGCTGTCCTGGTCATACACCTGAAGTGAGAAAGGAGCTGAAACCAACACTTTGCAGAGATACACTGTGAAGATTGCTTCTGGAGATGCACAAGAAATGGGTTCTCTACTAGAAACTCAGGAGGTTGGTGTTAGTCTAATGCCACCAGACAAAGACCCCCCAGTCCTCCTGCTCAGCCAAGAAGTCATTTTGTTTGAGAGTCTGCCTTCCCCTTGGAGGAAGTCTTATACAGAAGTCCCATAGGGTCCTCACTTCTACCTCATGCCAACTCCCAAATGCCCGGGGACAATCACAGCAGACTTCTGGTGTCATAATGTAGCAAAGGCAAAAGTGGGATTGGAATTTCATTCCTCTGTAGGTAATTGTTACCTGTCTCCATGCATTTGATGGCTTTTCCCAGAAATGGGGAGGCCTGGAGAGAGGGAAGAGAAGGTGGTAGGTGACCCTGGCATGTCGTTATTTTGTTCTGTGCTCATAGCTGAAGGCACCCAGTGTAGGTGCAGCGAAAGTCCCCGGAACTCATCACAGGGCCAGGGGTGACTCAACCTCATCAACACCTAGTTTTGTAAAGGGCAGAAAGAAAAGGAATCCTTCCATAATAAACCAAACCCACTGGTCAAATACTTATTAAAAACTGTCTGTGTGAGGCACCATGGCCACTGAAAGAAGACGTGTTTGAGTCCTTGTCCCCAGAAGCTTCCAATCCCATTGTGGGATCTAAGAAAGACCCTGCACATACACATTCGGACCAAAAGGATGCTTAGCAAGCACTTGGAAGAGGAAAACAAGCTCGAGGGTCTAGGTCAACTACTTGTTTTTCTCAGGGTAGATGGTCTGGTCCCAGAGCTTTGTAGTTTGGGTCTGAGGAAGAAGAAGAAGGAGAGGATGGAGGTGCATGAGCAACCCTGACCTCTTTATGGACTCTGTACCCCAGCTTTAAATGCCATTGCGAGGCTCTGAGGGGGACGAGCTGGGGTGTGCGGTTCGAGCTGTTGAGTCAGAACACCTCCTGAGCCTCCCCCACTTGGTCATTTTTCCAGAACTGGTTTTGTCTGCTGCATGAGCCCATTTTGTCTTTGTGCCTCTTAACGGTCTGTAGAACTTCCCAGACTGCTTGATGCACAGTCATGCATAAAACATGTGCTTCAGGGCACGCACGCACACACACACACACACACACACACACACACACACACACACACACACACGCATGCACAAGTCACTTTGACTTTTCAATGCTTTGTGCTAAGGGAAAAAGAAACTAAGTTAGCCTCCCAGCCTTCCACCCCCCCCCCCCAAACTGTCCCTAGAATGGGTGGACACAGCCTTCCTTTGTGCAGTTTGCCAAGGGCTCAGCGTGCCATGTGTGGCTGCTGTTGTTCTGATCCCTCTGGTTAAGGAGGAGCCTGCCCTCCCTCAAACCTAGGAATCTGGCTCATTTCCTGTATCTTCAATTTCACTGGACATGTGGCGCCCAGTTCCTGTAAGCGGCATGATGCAAGCCTAGTGGTTGGGGATGTGGCGGTTCAGGCAGACCTCTGTATCTTCTGCTGAGCTACAGGGCACATGCCTTCCCTTTCTTAGCTTCTCACATCTAGAGCAGCCTGTGGTGGGGGTGGGGCATCTCTCTTGTGAGTGCCTTGAAGGACAGACTCCAAGGAGTAGGAGAGGAAGGGTGAAGAAAGCCACAAACAAGAACAAGACCTTGTGGACCCATGACTTTAGCTAATCAGAAGACTAAACACAGAAGAAAACTAAAGGGCATTTGAGGTCACAGGAGTCTTTGAAGATACTTGCCTGGGCCTTGATTTTCAATGCGGTGAGGCTTCCCAGGCAAAGGGAGCCATGCTCTCTAGTCAAGGCACACTCGACCTACATTTGATCTTGGATAAGCACTTTTAATCGATAAAGTGCAGGGCCAGTTCAGTTTCCCAGGGGGCCTTCTGTTTGACCAGAGTGTGGAGAAATGATTCCAAGGTGAGGCTGCTTAAAACTTAAGTCTAAACTTTGGAATGGAAAAGCCTCTCTATCTTCATATTTCCTGTGCAGAAGCAAAAATCTATTATCCACGACTGTGATTCAGGAAGCATGCACAAAGCACCTTGTACTAGTTGAAACTCGAACTCAGCTGTTGTGAGGCAGATGTGAAATAACCCCCGCAGAAGGCATTTCTCTGTGTGGGTTGACCACACTGCTGGTGAGGAAACAGACCCCATGCAGCCTGAAGTGAATCCCTTCCTCCTTCCTCCTTCCTCCTTCCTCCTCCAACCTCCCTGCTCTCAACTCTACTTAGACCAACCTGGCTGGCTAGCACATCTGCATTCCAGGTGGGGAATAGGAGGACTAAGAAGGAGAGAATGAGACGCTGAACTACATGTGCCATCTGGTCTACCTCCTATTGGCTGGAACTCAGGTTTAAAACCAGAGCTAGCATCGGGAAGGCCAGGAAATGTGGCCTTTGCCAGGTAGCCCTGTGCTTGGCTTAAAAGAGGGATGCAGAGTGGATATGAGGGATGCAGAGTTCACAGTTTTTGTCTTCGCATGCTCAGTAGAGAAGATGCTGTGCCAAGATAAAGCCCATTCACAACAGATCCATTCAGCTCTAGAGAGCTACAATTTTGCACACATCATATCAAATACACAGGGCAGACTTTGAGAAAGTGCATGAACAGAGGGAAGAAAGTCCCAGGCTGACAAGAAAGTTATTGGAATTTGATCTGGATCTTGCAGAGGTAGAGGAGGGACAGCCCCAAGCAGAGGGACTAAACTGAGGCCTGGTGTGCAGGATAGAGCCAGAGACTCGAGACAGGAGTGTGGAAGCTGACAGTGGGTAGAGATTGAGTTTAGAAATAGTCACCTAGACCATCATGGCTCCGGAAGCATTTCCAAATAGAGAGCTTAGCCAGCACATTTAGGGATGGAGACTCCTGTGGAAGGGGTGTAATCATTGGATCTGCTCTGCGTGAGTCTATATGGGAATGTCACTTGTACCCTCACACGTGATGAGGGTGTGGTGGGAATGGAAGTGTGCCAAGGCAATATCACAGTAAAGAAATCACCAAAAGGTCATCCTTAGCCACACAAGGGAGAGTGAATCTAGCCTGGGCTACAGGCAACCTTGATTCAAACAAAACCAAACAAATGGAATAAACCACCTCGTGGATGTGAGGATGGAGATTTAAAGGAGGAGATGTTTGTTCAAATAAACTGAGTAAGTCAGGCAGCTTTGTTCACAGACCCAAACCCCAGAGGGAGCCTTGCACACCCATCCAGCTCTGAGCCCTGACCTGACATCCTACAGTCACTGAGGCCTGTTCGCAGTTGGTCTCCACAATTCCTGGCACAGTTTCAGAGGAAACCACACACCTAAAAGTGTTTCATGGACACATCTTGAATTCTTCGGAGCCATATGTTCACCCTCTACACATTTATTCAAAGACACTTTAACTCTCTAACCACAAAATATATTCACGGTTGTCCAAAGTTTCAAAATCAGGAAAAACAGCACAGTACTTACACCCACAGTCCCTCTGTCCCATGTCTGTCTAGTCCCTTTAAGGACACACAGCTGTAATCACCTTATTACCAATGTGTCTAGTTTCATGTCCCTTTCTCTGTGATTTTTTTTAAATGTATATGAATGTTTTGCCTACATGTATGCATAGTGTGTCACATGCATGTCTGGTACCCCACAGAGGCCAGAAGAGGGCATCGGGATCCTTGGAACTGGGATTACAGACATTTGTGAGTTGACATGTGGATACTGAAAACTGGACCTGGGTCCTCTGCCAGTGGGGCCCTTGCTCTTAACCATTGAACATCTCTCCAGCCCATTTGGCAATATTCATTTACAAGATTAAAGCGTCTTCATTTGCTTGAAATATCTGAAAGGAAAAGTATTGGGCCCAGGACACCCCAAGACCAAGTTCTCAGCATAAAGGAGATTTATTTGTCCCATGGGGACAAGGACAGGAAATAACAAAGACAGAAGATGGAAGGAGGAGGAAGAGGAGGAAGAAGAAGAGGAGGAAGAAGAGGAGGAGGAAGAGAAGGAGGAGGGGAGGAAGAGGGGGAGGAGGAAGGGGAAGAGGACAGGGGACAGGGAGGAGGGAGATTTGTCCTGTCCTGGAGTGAGACAAAGGACTGCCACTGTATAGAGAGACAGACATGACCCATAGGCAAATGGGGTGGGGTAAAAGGGTAACGAGGGAACCCCATATTAAAATGAGGTGTTTCATTTTAATTGGCTATATTAATTAGGTGAGTTAAAGGGGGCTTTTGCTTGGGGTCCAGGACACCCCAAGACCAAGTTCTCAGCATAAAGGAGATTTATTTGTCCAACGGGAACAAAGGACAGAAAATAACAAAGACAGAAGATGGAAGGAGGAGGAGGAGAAAGAGGAGGAAGAAGAAGAGGAGGAAGAAGAGGAGGAGGAAGAGAAGGAGGAGGGGAGGAGGAGGGGGAGGAGAGGAGGAGAGGACCTTGGTAGTCAGCTTCAGGAGGAGGAATTGGCCAAATAAGGGAATGGACCTTGGGGGCTAGCTTTAGCAATATAATCTCATGGTTTTTAGCAAGGCAGAGGGAGTCAGGGAGAAGCACAAGGCCTGTCAGAGACATGCTCCCCGTGTTTGAGCTGGCCAGAGGACCTTCGGTCTCTCACAGAGTTCCTTGTGTTCCTTGCATTTGCTCTACCACTCTGCTTAAGTCTGTGGCCTCATGTCTCTTCTCCCTGCAATCTTACAATGTTTACTTGACCACTCCTCCAGCATGCTGTGTCCACATGCCCACACACACTCACAGATACGTGCTCACACATGGCTGCCTACCGCGCATGAAGACCACACTGCTTCCTGAGTGAGCGTCATCAGATGCCGCCTGGGCAAATCACCTTGTGATCAACCAGAGGATGCTGCCAGAGTCAGGCTGACCCCAAGTATGGCCTTTGAACTCTGCCTAGAACCACTTCCTGCTATGTTTTAACCAAACAGGTTTTTCCTGACAGGGTTTCAGTCATCCCTCTCTGTCTTGGATTGCTAGCAGCACCCTTCTTCCATTCATGAATCCAGATCAAATTCCAACTCTTCCATGGAATCATCAGCGGGGATTTCTTCATCTCCGTTTTCCAGCGTCCTTTGTAAAGTCTGTTCTGCACATTTGTGAAAATATGTATTACATCACACATTGATTAACAGCAAGATGGAAGAGGTGTTTGATCTTAAGTAGGGTGCTTTTATTTTAAAATAAAAGAAAAATCCCAGGGTAAGTTTCTTTGGCTGAGACAAGGGGTTTTTCATTTCATCGAGACTTCTTCCAGTACAGGACACAGTCACAGCCAGGAAGCTAGGACCAGCCCAACAGAGGGATAGACCTAAGTTTCATTTTCCTAGAGTTTCAAGCCAAGTGCGTCTTCCTGACTCCTTACTTGGAAAGACCAGGCTGGGTATTTGAAATTGGCCATGGGCAAAGCTCTCATACTCCAGAATTGGTATAAGTTCATCTATTTCCTCCTGCCACAAGGCCAGACATTAAACAGCTGTTAGCACACTTCTGTGGACATGGATGCAGACTGGTTATTCCTGTTTGTTAAGACCTGCCTTGGTCTTAGAGGGTTCCTCTGTTCAGCTAATGGTCCTTTTTTGCCAGCGTCACTTCAAGTTACACATTTTCCTCTCGCTCCCTTCTGGCTGTTATTGGTTTATATTTAACTAACAGGCAAACTTCGATGCCATCTCTTGGCTTTGAAAGGTTATTCTCTATTTTTGTCCTGAATTGGCTAATAGTCTTTTTTTTTTTTTTTTGCCATGAAAGTAAGTCACAATTTACCAGTAATAAGAAATAATTGCTTCTGTATTTGTCTTGATCCATCCTAAGATAGATTACTCAATCTTACTATCCTACTTAAAGTTTTATTGCTTTGATGAGATACCGTGACCACAGCAAGTCTTCTAAGAGAAAGCGTGTAATTGGGGCTGGCATATAGTTCAGAGGTTTGGTTATCATCATGGCAGGAAGCATGGCAGCACAGGGGCAAACATGATGCTGTGATGAGACACGATCACCATGACAACTCTTATAAAGGAAAGCATTTAACTGGGGCTGACTTACAGTTCAGAGGTTTAGTCCACTGTCATGGTGGGGAGCAAGGTGATGCACAGGGACGACATGGTGCTGCTGGAAGAGGAGCTGAGAGTTCTACATCCTGATTATAGGCAGCAGGCAGAGAGAATGAACCACTAGGCCTGGCTTGAGCATTTGAAACCTCAAAGACTGTCCACACAGTGATACACCTCCTCCAACAAGGCCACACCTCCTAATAGTACCATTCCCTTATGAGCCAATGGGAGCCATTTTCTTGCAAACCACTATACCTATCAATTTCACTTTTGAGCTGTGCATGCAGAACACAACCTGCTGTTGTGGCCCTTTGGTTTAAAGGTGCTGATGATCACTATTGCAAACCTTGGATGAGCTTTTGAGATAGAAAAATGATCCATCTCACTTTGGAAACCATAAGGGCAATAGGTGGAGTATTAAAGAAAGGAAGATACAGGATGTTTGCTTTCAAATATTAAATGAGGGGAAGAGGTGCTGGCTGTTGTTGTGAACTGGAATAAGGAATTAAAGGAAACCTTTTTTATGTATGTGAGTACACTGTCACTGTCTTCAGACATACCAGAAGAGGGCATCAGATCCCATTACAGATGGTTGTGAGCATCATGTGGTTGCTGGGAACAGAACTCAGAACCTCTAGAAGAGCAATCAATGCCCTTAACTACTGAGCCATCTCTCCAACCCTAAAAGAGACTTTCTTAAGTGTGCCTTGATATACTTAATCTGAGTAAAGCACTGTGAGATAGAGGAAAAACATCTGCCCAAAATACCTGAGGTAGAAAGTCAACGATCCAAAGACACATTTAAAGAAGTGTGTTTGGTCTGTGGTTTCTTTTTTTTTTGAAATAGGCTATTTTGAAGCCATGTTTGTTATTTCATTTAATGAATCCCCCACTATCCCTGATCATAGTCAATGGGATTAGGAGTGATTAGGAGTGAGTTGTGCTATTGAGAATGTCTTCTATGAACATTTAGAATTAATAGACCCAACTGTGGTAATCCTTGTGGGTATTAGATGTGAAGGGTGCTGGGGTCTGGGGGCACAGGAACAAGGAAACTATTTTGGAGCTACCACATCTTCCCATGAATCATGATAAGAAAGAGAAGAAAGCCAGGCTTCAGATGGAGACGAAGAGGAGATGGAGAAGGTGGCCAGAGAGAACATCTGTGATAACAGATGATTGTATGAAGGAAGGAAGATGTAGCTGTCTGGTTCTGAGGCTTTCTAGGCCTAGCTCTAGTGCACCCTTGTCTCCTACCCCCTGTGTGTGTGTGTGTGTGTGTGTGTGTGTGTGTGTGTGTGTGCTTGTGCCTGGGCATGTGCTTGTGTGTACATGCATGCTGTTTACTGGGAAATTGAATTCAGGGCTCTAGGTATGCAATTCAAATGCTCTACCACTGAGTTACTGCTCCGGCTTTCTGAACACTTCATATTTTTTAGATAAATTCTTACTAGGTTGTCCAACTTGGCCTTGAACTCACTTTGTAGTCCAGACAGGCCTTGCACTTGTAATTCTTCCATCTCACCCTCCTTGGTAGCTGGGATTACAGGCCTATATTAGCAGACATGGCTAGTATAGCTTTCTCTGAGACTAGCCTATAGCTCCTATCCCTGTACGCCTAGGTCACACCCAAGCTGCCTTGTAGTGAGTCTACCTTTATTTATTTCAAGTCACTGAACTTGTTCAGCCCTGACTCTGAGTGACCACCATCTATAATGGAGTATCTGAAATCATTTTGCAGATGGAGTCTTTTCATGTGTAAACAGAGGGACTCACATTTATCTTTAGAGCTATCTGAAGATTAGGCAGCATCCAGAAAAATACTTAGATCTTAATAATCATTAAGTGGATGGGAGGTGATATTTTGGGAAAGTACATTCAGGAACCACAAGTGCTCATTGGTCAACATTTTGTTCTTGAGTCCTTATACCTTTGATCTTCTCTATTTCTGAGATGCCTTTGCTGCCACATGAGCTGGGTAATCCTCCACTTAGCCTTCCCCAAGAGTCTCTAAGAGAGCTGGCCTCTATGGTGTCAATGGTTATCTTGTCTTATTGTACCTTTGTATCATGCATCAGTGTACTTCTGATTTCTCCTTTGGACTTTTATTTTTCTAAATGAAGCTATATTTTCCTGGGTGTAATCAATTTTGGCAACAGACTTCATACATGATAAAAATGTAAGTATTCAATTCGTAAATGGGCAAATGGAGATTTCTAATTGAGACTTCGGTGTCAAAGACAAATGACACACGGGAGAAAATTTACAAAAAGTAGACATCTGAAGTCATATCTTTGGATGACATTACTGGGGGAGTGAGGCAGGAAAAGGAAAGAGGAAGGGGGGGTAGAGATCCGAGGAGGCAGCAGACCTGAAGAAACACAGAGGAAGGACAAGGTGTGTGAAGAAGCAGGCGGATGTAGAGGAATCACACAGAACGGGAGGGAACTTAGGGAGTGGTCAGAAATGTTAATAAGATGATTTACACAGAGACTAGTCAAGGAACTTCAGAATCCATTAATGAGATATTTGAAGACAGAGTCAGAAAGCTGGTCAAGCAGGATGCCAAATAATCACGTTTATTGAGTTAGTGGTTAGTATGCACTGTTCAGTTGAGAACTCACCAAAGATAAGGAAGAAAGGAAGATAATGAAAACGTTCATCAGAATAGGGCCCTGTCCTACCTCGGAGTGAATGGGCCTCCTCTGCTTTCTTTGTGCTATGTAATGTCAACTTCTTCTCTTCCTTGTTTGCCATTTTCTTATGAAGCTTCTCAGACTTACAACTTTGTCAACAAGCTTTTAGTAACTACTGCCTCCACTCTTGGTGATTATTTATAACATTGCAACTCTATTTCTGTAAATTTTTTCCTATGGAAGTTCATCCATCCATCATCCTCTATCTACCTACCCATTCATCTCTCAGTCTTTCCATAAAATAAATATTTGTTTGTACATGACTAAAGTCTAGATACTCTAGGAGTTATAAAGAACAACGATTGCTCTTAGGAGTTGTTACAATCGCTTCTCGGCCTTTTGGCTAAGATCAAGTGTAGGAGTTGTTACAAAGATTAGAACCCACGTTTGCCTCTTCTGGGGTTTTCTAGTTTCATTTTTGGAAATTGCAGCTACCTGTTAGCATTTGAGATTTCCCAGTGTTAGTCTTGACTTCAAGGATAAAAAGGAAGTGATCAGCGTCCAGTTTATTCAGTTCATCAGAAGCCAGCCTGCAGAGCAATTGTTCCAAAACCAAGCCAGAATCCAAAGGAAACAGGCTGTGTGGTTTAGAAGCCTCCACAAGAGACTTATGTGTATTATTCATGGCTTGTCATTTGCAGTCAAAGACATAGGCTGCCCTCTAACATCTCTGAGGAAGTTCATGATTTATTGGAGGCACCAGAAGAAATATAAAGCTAAATAGTAATCTAACCCCTCTGGGGGAGTCCTGCTTATGTCTTTTACATAATATTAGGACCTCAGCAAATAGTTTCCCCGAGATAAAAACTTCAGCAAACATTCAACTGGAATGTTTGAGAACCGAAACCATTCATGTTTTTTATGTTGTAAAAACTTGAGTCTCATCCAAACTTCTTTTTAGTTATCAAATTTTGAAAAATCCCCCAGTACAAAGGAATAGGAAGTCTGCAGTGTAAGCAATACAATATAAGCCACTCTAACCCCAATCTTAGAGACTGTGGGCAGGCTCGAATTCTTCCTCTTTGATCCTTCCTGTAGACCATCAAAACAAGGCTTAAAGATACTTTATTTCATGGTTCTTCATGAACAGAAGGAAAGAAATATGTCAAATGCATGGTGTTTCTCAGGGATCATACTTGTGTAATTTAAGAACAAGTTTTGTTACAGAAAACAGCAAATTCAACTATAGGAGACTTAAGCTGCTAAGCTGGACTTCATTTTTCTCAAATAATGAGAAGTGTGGAGGTCAACAGCCCGGGGCTGGCACAGTCACTGGCTGGAGCTGTCAGGTTCTCTGTGCATTTCTGTCCCATCGTTCTTCATGTACAGCTCTGAGCTTCCTGTTTTCAAGTCAGCTTCCAGGCAGGAATAACATGGATGCCAAAGCCTTCCCCTGGAAAAGAAAGGGACACACTTCCTGTGGCCTCTACTGGCACTGTCTTGACTACAACATAGCCATTCCTATCTGAAAGGGTCTAAAGCACCCAAGGACACTAGTGGCCTTTCAGACCCAGTAATAAAGATAAAGGAAGTGGCGCTGGGATTAGATGTCTACTAAGCCACTCTACCATATCTGCTGTGACACTCTGAAAATGATCTTAGAATTTTTGAAGGACAGGAAGACTAATTACACAGGACTGTGGTTGCTTTGTTTTAAGTCAGCGAAAGCTACAGACTAGTAGCCAAACCCCAAGAGTTATGTTCTGCATATAATGGTCTCTCCATTGGATTTTTCATAACGTTTGATTAAGAAGCATGATGCTGGGATATGGGTGCAGTTCAGTGACAGAACACCTGCCTAGCATCTGTGCAGCCCAGAGTCTGATGCCTAACCCTCGAGGAATACAAATAAAAGTGTAACGCTTCATGACACATCAATCTGAAATGCCAAGAGGGAGAGAGGAGGATGGTGGGAAAGGGAAAGGGTGGAAACTCTGGTTTTCTCGAGAACATGAAACAGCTTCTGCCTTCAGTGCTTCCAAGTGATAGACTCTGGGCTAACGGAGGAACTGAACTCCAGTTGGGAGTCCTAAACTAACAAAGAGTTGTCCTCAAGTAGACATCAGTGCAAGCCCCTCTGGAAGCTGTCTGTATGCTTGGGATGACATTTGTCAGGAAAGTAGAATGTCCAGTGTAGTTGCCACTTCTGTACCTCTGACATGCCAATCTGTCTAGCTGCCTTTGGGTGCTGGGTGCACATGATCCTGTGAAAACTTATAGTTTCACGTTCTCCACGCTCTTCCTTTGGGCTCATGTGGTGATGGTGGTAGGCGCGTGTATGCACGTGTGTGTGTGTGTGTGTGTGTGTGTGTCCACGCACGTAGAAGCCACAGCGGAACATCGGCTGACTTTTTCGCTTCTGCCGTGTTGCCTCATGGCAGGGCCTCTCACTGATCCAAATGCTGGCCGTTATTGCTGGGCCACCTGGTCAGCAGGCTTAGCACCCACCTGTCTGAGGAGTCAACCCTGGGTCTTCATACTTCCAGAGGAAGCACTCTGACTCACTGAACCACCGCCCCAGCTCCTTATATCCTCCACTTTTGATTAGGGAGTTAATTTAATACATTTCAGGAATCTGATTACTAAAACTTTCTTCTGCCACACATGACCAAATCTCTCCTCCTATCTCCCCTCTCTTCCAACTGTGAAGCTAGAGACAGGAGGAGCTCTGAGAATCCCTTAAAAACAGGCTTTCAGAGTCAAACAATAAATTGTCTTATATTTGCCTTGTTAAAAAACAATGTCCCGAGGTAGTGTTGAATAGCACTTGTACACACCAAACACACACACACACATACACACGCGCGTGCGCATTGGGGGGAGTTGGAGACGGACACAGAGACAGATACAGATACAGAGACAACGATTGAGAGGCTCAGTCATAGCCAGAAGACTGACTCGTAAGGCCCAGGAGAACAGAACATCAGGATTGGTGGCTCTGGGACTGAGCTAGGGATAAAGCAAGTAAAGGAGAGAACTCTCTTTAAGTCAGCTCGCGTTGTTTGCTTGTTTGTCTTACAAAGTCTCAAGAATAATGGATCCAAGAAGATAACAAACAAACAAAAAGAGTTCTAGGTGAATGAGTACCTTAACGTTTCCTGCAGCTTGGTCCATGAGCAGTCTCTCTTTGAGGAAGCAAAGGAAGTTAACATCTTACAGAAGCCATATGGCTTAATATTCCTGATACATCTAGAAGGCTGCTGAAGAAGGTGAGAGGTGGGGAGGTTGACCTCTGCCTGGGCTTGCACAGCTGTGGAGAGGTCGGTCAGGTGTGAACCCTGGCTTGTGAGACAATATCTCCTCATGTTCTTCTTCAAGATAAACTTGAAGGAGTCCTACCCTCTGGCCCTGTCTGAAGTCCCTTTGCTTGTACTGTAAAGCAGTCTCTCAGTCAACTTACGGAGACAGAGAGAGAGTTGGTGGGGTACCCTTTGTCCCCCATCGCAAAGACACACATTGGCAGCTCCTTCAGGAGAAAACATTGGATGCTGACCAAAATGGCCACAGAGTTCAGTAGAGTCACTTCCCTAGTTCCATCTGGAGGCTCTTCAGAGGCATAATTTCATTCCAGCCAAATGTAATTAGGAATTTGATTTGATTAAAAAACAAATCGAAGGAGAGAAAGGAGGTTTCTCCTCCTCTCCTCCCTTTCTTCACAAATAGGGCTCTCATTAACAGGGCCTGTGCATGTGACCCCAAGGGTCGGCTTCCTTCCGCCCTTGACCAGGCACCCTAAAAAACCATGGCCCCAGGGAGGTGAGTGGGGGAGAAGCACGATTCCTGCAAGAGAATGCTAAGGATTTTTAAAATTCCGATTTGGCTTCAAGATACTAGAAATGCACAGCAGCTGTATGCCCTCCATGGGAATGAGATGCCCACTTAATTAAAGCACGGAGGGCAGCGGCTGAGCAGCTCTCTGGGAGGGGCGGGGCTTCTTATCCCACCAGGGCGTTAGCCAAGAGAAACAGCAGGGAAGCAGCTCCGGCCTCCTGGGAGCGTGGGTGCCTCAGCCAAGTTTGGGGGGAAGAGAAAAAGGAAAAAGGTAGGAGAGGAGGACCCTTGACTCACTGTATTATTGGCCGTGACCCAAATAATCTCTCTCTGACCTACTCCATCTTATCTCCAAGGCTCTAATGAGAATTGTGTGGTGAGCTTTTGATAAAGGGCAATTCAAAATGAGAACAGAGAGGTCAAAGATGGCAGGCTGCGGCTGTCGGTTTCTGTCCAGACACACCATCTCGTGACTCTCTCTTGTTTGTGGGAACGTCCCTTTATCTGTTTTCTGCATCTGTTTTCTCCTTTCACAGGAGAAGCCTTGAGTGCACGTGAAGACAGCTAATGAGAGCTGGAAAGCAGCGCCCAGTGTTCCTAGGTGGACAAATTGAGCCGGAAGTTAATGCCAAAGAACTGGGTACAAGGAAAGTCCTGGGACTCCCTTACAGCTATTGTAGGGATGCTACTGAAAGATGGACCAGGAAGGCTAAACTGAGGCTAATCTGGTCTATGGTGTGCATCTCACGCCCATGTTCAACATCACCCAATGAACCGATGGTCTGTTTCCATTGCATCATTTCTAGAGGATGCCCCTTTGATTCTCAAGTGTGTTGACTCGTGAATGCAAAGAGGCTGCCGCAGGCCCAGCCATCACGTATTTACACAAAATAGGAAAGAGTACAAACAGAGACTCCATTCCTATCTGTTTCATCTCACCAGGAAAGCAAAACTGTCCCTTTAAGTCCCAGAAAACTCTTTTATTTCCTTGGCCAAAATTGTCACGTAGTTACCCCGGGAAGTACAAAGAGACTGGGAATTTAAGGGTTGGGAAATATTGTTAATCTAATTCAAATCTAGTTCATAAGAGAGACAGAGGAGCTGGCTAGCAGAACAGGGCATCCTGGGGGTGTTCTGAACTACAGACTGCCAGCAGTTTAGTAAAGAAAACTGAAGCTTCTTGAAGTAAACCAAACAGAAGAAATTCGATGCAGCAATTTGTTATCAGGCTGGAAAGTGTCAGGAAGGTCAAAGAAAGAGGAAGGGAGGGAGGGGAGGAGGGGAGGGAGAGGAAAGGGAAGGAAAGAGGGAAGAAGGAAGGAAGGAAGATGGATTTATTCAGACATTAAGGATTGTAAGCCATCTACCCCTGAGCTACAATTATATAGAGAAAATGTTATCCAGGGTCACTGTATTCCCGGTCAGCTGCTACCAAGATTCAAGGAGCCAGACTTGATACTCTGACATGACTGCTATCAATGTACCAAAGCTTTAAGGTACCCAGGTGTCCCACAAGCCGGGAACTGGCCCCTTGCAGCTTCCAGGGTGCCAGGAGGAACGTAAGACTGCACCCCCTTCTCCCAGTCCTCAACACTAATGGACTCTAGCTGGCAGCTAGTTGGTGTGGGAATTGACCTGGGAACTCTTCGCTGACTTCCAGCCCCTGTAGGAGCCATCGTCCAGACAGCACGGAAGGTCAGAATGGTGTGGGCGTGTGGAGGTCAACCTTGTGAAGGAAAGTGTGGGATGGAGAGCGAGGGAGGCGCCACAATCTCCTGGGACTCCTTGAAGAGTCCACACACCGCATTGGATCTAAGATGGCTCCCGGAACACCAGTGAGGCAGCACAAAGGAACCGGAGCCAGGGCAGTAACTACTTTTCCTGGAAGCCCTGACTGCCCAGCTCCTTCTGTTACCTCATCAGGCACAGCTTTCCCTGGGGCGGAGTGGCGGTGTGGTGAGATATGATTGGCTGAGGATTTAGGGGCTTGGGATTGGCTCAAACACTGTATATAAGCTTTCGTGCTATGCAATAAACTCAGGTCTGCACCCTGATGCTGGTCTCTGGAGTCCGATTCCTGGGATTTGTTGTGTGATTCTGTCACCTCTCACCCCCTCCATCCTTAGTCCTGTTCCCACAGAATGATACAAGACAAATGATGCCCCAGGCATGGCCCCCTGAAGACAGGGAGAAGCAGGGCCTGATTCCACTGGACTTGTGAAACGGCAGGCACAGCACGGATGCTGCTTCGCCCTCTGTCTACATTAATTGGTCAAGGAAATGGAGAGATAGGCGACAAGAAAAAACCAACTTCAAACACTAATCCAGTGGGGGGTCCAGAGATACTTTTAATTGTGTGTCCAGATAGCTAGATTCTCCATCAAAGTTTCTTTCATTTCTTTCTGTTTTAGAAGGCAAAGAAATCTGAACAATCTGATGGCTATTTTAAAAAGGATGCGATGTCAAGTTTCAGGTTTGAAATATTATCCTGAAAGTCTCGATAAAGATTTCTACTTCTGGTGGTCTGGGCCCGAAGACCCCTCTCTGTAATTTAACTCTGTTAGAGAATTAGTTTCCTAATTATTTTTTTTTATTTTGATATATGTGTATGCATGTGTTTCTGTGCATTCATATGTGTGTAGATACACACAGAGGGGGGTATATGTGTGCGCGAATGTACGGAGGACACAGGGAATCCTCAGGTATCATCCCTAAAGATGTTTAAGGCAAGGTATCTCAATATCCTGGAGTTTGTCAGCAAGCCCCAGACCTCTCTGACTCTGCCTCCCTAGCACTGGCATCACAAACAAATGCCACCGTGCTTGGCTTTTTAAATATGGGCTCTGGAGATTGACTTAGGTCCTTGTGTTTGCAAAAGGCAACCGAGCCAGCTCCTTAGCGTAAGTCTCACAGTTCTTTTTTTTTTTTTTTTTTTTTTTTTTTTTTTTTTTTTTTTTAGCAGTGGGTTTATTTAGGTCATTAAAAAGAAGCCACAGTAAGCTTGCTCTGGTCATATTTTCTCTCTGTGGTCACTGTGACCTGCCATTTTTAATGCAAGACCCTGTGCACTGTGGTAGTAGACAATTGTCTGCAAGAGACATTTGCAAATGTTTTGGCTGGGGAATGTTAGCTTCTGGGACAGTTGGGAACATCCAGTACTGGGGGCACCTGTGGATACCTCTTTCCATATAGGAGTGTGGGGTGAAAACCTGGGCTTTGAAATTCACCTATACACAGAGTTCAAAAGGAGAATCAGCATGCGAATGAAGAACCCTGGTTAGGCAAAGCCAGAGGCCTCTTGGCCTCACTTAAAACCTCACCTGGAAAATATAAACGCTCATGCACAGGCCAAAGCAGAAAACTGCCCGAGACAAGAGCCCAGCTTTCACTGAAACAAAGGGCCAGGAGTTGCATTTTGGGACAGAACCGGAAGGGCAAGGCAATAACTCAGGACATTAACAATGAGCAATATTTGTAACAATATTTGTGGAGCAATTCGGGGCTTATGAGATACGTTTGTATAATTTTTTTTTCAGTCTCCAGTGCTCTGCATCCCTCCTGCTGCAGAAGTTAGGTGTTCCAGTGATCCACAACTGTGTAGCAGGCTTGCCCAAGGTCAAAGGGGATGCTGGCGGTGGGTGGGGAGCTCCACTGGGATGTTTGCCCTAACGTTTGCAGGTGGCCTTCCCAGTGGCAGAAGGGAGGGAAGGGCGGGAGAGAGGTTGGGAGAGAGGGAGGAAGGGAGAAGGAGAGGAAGACAGGGAGGGAGATAGGGACAAGGAGAGACACAGAGAGACCAAAAAAGGCAGAGACAGAGACACACACACAGAGACAGGCAAACAGACAGAGATCAAGAGACAATTAATATTTCAATCATGGCAAATTTAAGACTAAATACAGTTTGTACACAGCAGGTAATGTGGTTCATTTTTTTTTTCTTGTCCCTTGACCACAGAGGTCAGAAATTGGGCAGAAGGGAGGGGAGGGAAACCCCTCCTCAAATTTTGAAATTGTTCTTTTAGCACTGAATGCTCCAGGAGCCCTTCTTGGCATGAAGAATCTGTCACCTTAAATAATAGACCCAAGAGAACCTTTGAGCATCACAAGGGAACCTGTATCACAGAGAGCAGGGCATGGGGATAAGCAGTTGCCTCGGGATCCACAGATAAGTCAGAGAGGAGATAAGTCTGGGTCTAACTTCCCTGAGCCACACCACCAGCTGCCCTCTGAGGAGTCTGGCCTCCCCAGTTCCATGTTTTCTCCTCTTCCTTGCTAACTACTGCTCGCTCACTTGCTAGAAGCAGTAGAGTGTGGCAGAGGAGGGCTTAAAAGCAAAACAGTTAATGAACTTGCCCAAACTTGGAAACTCTTTTGTTTTGTCTTTGGGAAGGCCGAGGGGTTCGTGCGTGCGTGCGCGCGCGCGCGCGTGCGTGTGTGTGTGTGTGTGTGTGTGTGTGTGTGTGTCTGTGTGTCTGTGAGAACATCTACACATGCTACTAATGAACCCAGTCTGGGTCCTGTCTTCTAAAGTCCCAAATCTGCCAAGTCTGTCAGAGGCCTGATTGCAGCTCATTAAAGCAGTAAGGAAGAGGACTGTCATTAGAATCTGGAGAAAGACCTTTGTTCAACTTGTCTCTTGACTTGGAGCCCACAGCCACCCAAGACTCCCAGCACAGAGCCCTTGAGTGGCCGGGAGGTGAGTGGGGGAGGGGGCCTTCTGTCTGTCTGTCTATTCCTCGGCCCTCACTCAGTACTTTCCACCTCACCCCTCCCCTTCCTCTCCAAGCCCCTTAGGTTGTTTCTCCATTCCCTTCTGCTCCTCACCGCAACATCAAGATCTGATTGTGTGAGGTAGGGTCTTCAGAGAGACATATGGTTCCTCCGTAAGTACAGACAAGGTTTATGAAGAGGGATTAGTGTATGCAGCTCGGAGGCCTGCAAGCTGGAGATCTGCAGGACGAGTCAGCACACTGGAGACCCAGGACAGCTGTCCGTGCAGCTACTGTAGGATGGCAGGAAAAGTCCCCCAAACTCACAAGAGGGTCAGCCCTTCGTTTTCTTCAGATCCTCCTCCCTCAGCTTGTTTAGGGCCAGCACCACTCTGGGAGCAGTCAACTTCATTCAGTTTTAGTTTCATACTGAAACATCTAAAGAGACACCCACACCCTCCAAAAGTATATGACCAAGTACCAGAGAAGCTATAGGCTAGTCATTACTTATAATCGTCACAACAGGCACTGGGCACTGCCAGGGGTGGCCACAGGTTGTAGAAATGTTGCCATGAACACAGCAAGACACCCGCGTCCCTGAGCTGGCTAAATCATGAAATCTGTGCCATGGACCAGCCTTCCAATCACCTGTCAACCTCTCATTGCTCTTTCTCTATTTTCTTCTCCAGCTTGTATCTGAACACATCTCCTGGCCCTTCTCTACCATTCCTTGCCTGCTGTGAGCTGCTGATTTTGTCCTAGGGTTTCACAGCTCAGGGCATTTACATGGACTGCTTTCTCTGCCTGGGACACCCTTACCTCCATCCTGTGCCTGGAAGTTTCCATTTGCCTCTTCAAGACTCAGCTGAAATGTTATTAAGGAAGTCAATAATTCAGAAACATGGAGGGACTGTGCCTGGCGCTTGCACTGCCTGAGTGTTTGATAGAACCAGTGGTAGCATTTGTATTTGTGTCAACTCATTTCTTTGGCCAGTGAATGAATATTTTAAAGACACCAAGCACATGTCAGGCTCTGGAGTAAATGCTGAGATACAGGAAACCAAACGAGATCTGTGGAATATGTATTTCAAGAGGAGATGCACAGAGATCCAAGACAGATAAATATACACAACACACACACACACACACACACACAGAGAGAGAGAGAGAGAGAGAGAGAGAGAGAGCGCATAAAGGATAAAACTGACAGCCTTTTAAAAGGAGCATTTAGCAACCAACACAGAACACAGCAGAGTGGCCCTCCTTTGGCTGAGAGTTGGTTTTGATGAAGATATTTAACTGAGGTGGGACTGATGACAAGAAGGACCCATGTCCATAAAATTAGGGGGCGGTCATCAGGGAGAATGAATGGCAGAGCAGAGGCTGTGAGTCTAGAAAGAGCTTGGGGAATCTGAGGAGCTAGGAAGGCACAGGGGCTGGAGAGGGTTGAGGCAGTAAGGGAACAAGGCAAGGACCAAGCAGAGCGGAGAGCCCGGCCTGCAGCTGCTGCCCTGCCACCTTGGGTACACACAATTCTTGTCCTCATGTGGTGTAGCCTAGCTTTAGAGCCACCTGAGGTTTCCTGAGGAAGGCTGGACTGTCCAGTCCGGAAGCGGATGGAGCTTGTGCCTAAATGGCAGTCTGGAAAGTTTGCTGACAGACTCATCACAAGCCCGTGACTCCTGAGACTGTGGGCCCCTCGGGGATGGGGATGGGGATGGGAAGCCATCCATTTCTTCATTCTTGCATCGCCGACTCCCATCCCAGACTGAGGCATCGGGATGGAGGGGGTACTCCTTACCATGAGTAAAGTTGGCTTCTTCATTGGGGTAGGAACAGAGATGGAGACAGAGCTGTGGGCCAATAAACACTGAATACGCCGTGGACTGTGATCAGCCCACATCAAGGAAGACTTAAGGTTTACCTCTTGAGGTGAACATGGTAGGGCTGAACAGGCATGAAGGCTGAGGGCACAGGGGATTGCAAAGTCCCACAACAGTTACAAAAGTTATGTACCATATTGTTTCCTGACTGCAGAGACTGTCTGTGTGTCTGCTTTGGGGATTCTTGTGCCGTGCTATTCTAAGATTAACCTTTTGTACACTGAGGTGTGCTTAGTTATAACCCATTTTATTTTTTTTATATTTTTTTATTCAATATAATTTTTATTTACATCTCAAATGATTTCCCCTTTTCTGGCTTCCCACTCCCAAAAGTCCCATAAGCCCTCTTCCCTCCCCCTATTCCCCTATCTACCCCTTCCCACTTCCATCTTCTGATATTGCCCTATACTGCTACACTGAGTCTTTCCATAACCAGGGGCCACTCCTCCGTTCTTCTTGGACATCATTTGATATGTGGATTATGTTTGGGGTATTCCAATTTTCTAGGCTAATATCCACTTATTAGTGAGTGCATAGCATGATTGATCTTTTGAGACTGGGTTACCTCGCTTAGTAACATGTTCTCCAGCTCCATCCATTTGTCTAAGAATTTCATTAATTCATTGTTTCTAATGGCTAAATAGTGCTCCATTGTGTATATATACCACATTTTTTGTATCCATTCCTCCGTTGAGGGATATCTGGGTTCTTTCCAGCTTCTGGCTATTATAAATAGGGCTGCTACAAACATAATGGAGCACGTATCCTTATTACATGCTGGGGAATCCTCTGGGTATATGCCCAGGAGTGGTATAGCAGGATCCTCCAGAAGTGGTGTGCCCAGTTTTCTGAGGAACCACCAGACTGATTTCCAGAGTGGTTGTACCAATTTGCAACCCCACCAGCAGTGGAGGAGTGTTCCTCTTTCTCCACATCCTTGCCAACACCTGCTGTCTCCTGAGTTTTTAATCTTAGCCATTCTGACTGGTGTAAGGTGAAATCTCAGGGTTGTTTTGATTTGCATTTCCCTAATGACTAATGATGTTGAGCATTTTTTTAAGATGCTTCTCAGCCATCTGAAGTTCTTTGGGTGAAAATTCTTTGTTTAGCTCTGTACCCCATTTTTTAATAGGGTTATTTGGTTTTCTGGGGTCTAACTTCTTGAGTTCTTTATATATATTGGATATTAGCCCTCTATCTGACGTAGGGTTGGTGAGGATCTTTTCCCAATTTGTTGGTTGCCGATTTGATTGTCCTTTTGATGGTGTCCTTTGCCTTACTGAAACTTTGTAATTTTATGAGGTCCCATTTGTCAATTCTTGATCTTAGAGCATAAACTATTAGTGTTCTGTTCAGGAACTTTCCCCCTGGACCGATGTCCTCAAGGGTCTTCCCCAGTTTCTTTTCTATTAGCTTCAGAGTGTCTGGCTTTATGTGGAGGTCCTTGATCCATTTGGAGTTGAGCTTAGTACAAGGAGATAAGGATGGATCAATTCACATTCGAAGAATTCGATTTAACCCATTTTATTTATGTGTACATGGGACTGGTTTCACCTGAAGGGAACACAGCTTTAGGTTTCGGTGAAAATTTTTTTCAAATGATGTACTTATATGAGCACATTGTCTTTGCTTCCACCTTAACCTACTTTACTAAACTGTTTCGGGAAAACACAACCACAACTTTGGTTTGTTTCACAGATCATTTAAACAACAACAATAACAATGGGGGAGGGGCAGGATTTAGTCTCCTTTTAGTCTGACCACCCAGCAAATTACAGAAGAGTGGTTCACTGTGGTTTGGGGTTTGTTCTTTAGGTCTCTGGTGGAGGCACAGATGTTGGAAAAAATGTAGGGAGTGGGGAGGTCCCCCAGTAAGGGAGGAGGGAGGAGGGAAGAGGGAGGAGGAGGGAGGAGAGTTCTGATATTGAGGAGACAGGTGGCTTAACATGAAGGAGAGGAGAGCACCAAAGAGGAAGCAGCAAGGAGCAGGCAGGAGAAGCATGGTGCTATCAGGTCCTCAGGGCCAAAGAGCAGGGAAAACGAACAACAAATGATTGCCCATGGTTGCCAAGGCTCTAAGTGAGCTGTTAGGAGCTTGGTGTTGTCTAGGGCTATATTTTATTTATTGCCCCATGTATTTCCCCAGGAGGTTTCTGGGACCCTTCCTGGAAGTCACCAGCTGCTAAAGAGCTAAAGGGATGGAAGACCTAATGCCACTGGCCAGGTGAGCACCCTGGATGTCTGGAACATTTCCAAGATCCCCCAGGTGGTTCTGAAACACAGCCAACTTTCCAGGCCACTGAGTTTAACGATGTATGAAAACAGAGCCCAAAAAAGGCAAAATAGAATTAGTAGAGAATGAGCAAGGACGTTAGGACAGTAAGGAAATCCAGCAAGAGAAATTAAGTGTAAGCTGGGAAGGAGGTGGTCCCATCAGGCTGCGTGTCCATGTTTTGAACACAGTGATTTTATCAGGAAGAGTCCCTTAATGTCAGGTCCTCAGGTGACATGAAATTCCTCTGGTGAATACCACAGACAGTATGTTCTGCTGCAAGGAGCTTTTAGGTTACAGGCTAACCATCAGCTCAAAAAGCTGGATACTTCCATAGGTTATTAATTAGCTTTCAGTTTTTTAAATCAATTGCACATCTAAGAGTCACTCTGTAGGTATTTTTACACGTGCGCAGATCAAGAAAAGTAAGGCTCCAGACCTTGCTCTGCAGTGGAGAATAACAAGGTTCTTCAGCTAGTTCTTGCCTCGCATCATCTGAAACTGGAGAAGGCATGGTGATGAAGACGTGGGCTTCCTTGTGCGGGATCCCAAATCTGTCGCTTACAGTATAACACTGTCCACAATACTCTATATTACCAATTCTCGGGTCTCTCGCCTGTAAACCATGCACCGGAATGAGGGCTCTGATAGTGATGCTACTGCCACAGTGAGGGGATTAGCATAGTCAGTGTGAAGAATTTGATGTAACACCAGCCACATGATGAATATTCTCAGCTATTATTGATAGACTTCTCTCCTGATGAGGCTAACCTCAATTTTTATCATATAGAATTTTCTAGAAGGTACAGACTTATTAAAATGATATTTAAATTTTATACAGTACTGGGTGATTGACTACTTTTGGGCTACTTAGTTTGCCTGAGGTGGGATGGTGACCTATTACATATTCACTAAAATAACAAGAACAACGCCTTCCCAGATTCTAGTGGGCTTGATGTTTGGTTTGATTTTAGCTGCCCTAATGGTGACTTCCAGAGAACCGCTTAAGCAATCTAGAGTCTGAGGTGTCAAAGCATCACTTAGATCCACTTTACAATTGCTCTGATCTCCCTCATGTGTGTGTGTGTGCGCGCGCGCGCGTTTTGGGGATAAAAATTATCCCCCAAAATTAATAAAAATTATCCTGCTACTTTTATTTAATTATTTCTTTTAATTCAATTTCCCCATGTCCTCCCCTAACCCCCAAAGAGAAAACCTCCTGTTTAGAGGGCTAGAGTGTCTCAGCAGTTCAGAGTACTTCGTGTTTTTTCAGAGGACCAGAGTTAGGCCCCAGCACCTATATCAGGTGGTTCACAACTTCCTGTGATTCACGATCCAGGGATCCTAAACCTTTTTCCTTCAGCCCTCATTCCTATGCATGGTTCAGAGGTGAGAGAATGGAGATTTGGTAATATTGGCAATAATTGGTATTATTAAGTATTGTGGACAGTGTTATGCTGTGACAGATTTGGGATCCTACACAAGGAAGCTGGTGTCTCCTATAGGCAGTCTCTCTCTCCTTCCCACCCTTTCCCTCTCTCTTTCTTTCCCTCAAACATCCACACATAGTCACAAAGACACACATACACAGGAAAAATACACCCACCCCAAACCAGTTCACTTTAGTATCTACCCAGAGATAGATAATAACAAATAGTATATTCTATCTAATCTTTTTTCTCTGTCTATAAGTTAATCTTTTAACATCCACATATTAGTTCTAAAATCATCATCCTTTTGCTTACCTTTGTGTCAAAGGACCCCTGAGAGCATACACCCTTTTCTTCAGCGTCATCCTGCCGTGTCTTACTATCCTCAGTGGTGTCAGTTAGCTCAAGTGACTGTAACACAGTACCACCAACTGGGTGGTTTAAAGCAAGACAGATCTTTTCTGTTGAAGCCCCGATGGTTGGGTGTGGACTTCTGGCTTCTGCTGGAAGCTCTGACAGAGTAATCAGTTCTGTGCTATTCCATTTTTGTGGTAGACACCTCTTGGTTTGTAGATCTCTCACCATCTACCCTTCTGCATGTGGTACTTTCTTTGTGGTCCCATGTCTCTGTGTCCAGATCCCCTCTTCTTACAAAGACATTGATCACTAGCAAGGAACCATCCCAGCTCAGCACGAGCCTTCTCGTTACTACATTTACAGCCTTATCTTTAAATAAGGCCACTCACAGGTACAGGGAATTAGGAACGGAACCCAACGCTTTGGGCAACACAATTCAATCTGAGAACCAAAGCTATTTACCATGTCTGGCTACCTTTATTTAAAGGAATAATACAGATTTTAAGCATGTTGCTTCTTTGTTTCAATCACTGTAGTTAGTCTTCTATTCAACCACAAGCCCAGGCAGGTGCGAGCCAGGTCAAAAGGAGAGTGCAGGAGGGGGAGGGGGGTCAGCTAATATCCTTTCAGAGCCCCACAGCAGTCAAGTGAATGGGATGGCTGTATTATACTGGCACCAGGGAAGGGGCCAGATGAGGAAGGGACAGAAGCCACAGGTGGCAGCAGAAACAGAGCTGAGGGCTTCCTGCAGCTGCTTAGCCACCTGGCTGGACAGCTGTTTTCCCTCTCAGAGCTATGTAAAGCAAGGACTGCCTGACTTACCACAGACGTACAGGATGCCAAAACGCCTGCTCAGATCTGTCAATTCCAGTGAGCAACTGTTTGGGGTGGGTGTGACAGACCTGGTGTTGGAGAGGTGGAGTCCCCAGCCTGTACGGCTACAAAAAAAAAAAAAAAAAAAAATTGCTTGGTGTAGACAAGAAGAACAGCGTCCACCCTGATTGTCTAGTCGAGGGCTCGCTTACCACAGGAGGGTTAACAGGACTTTTCAGGGTGTTTTAAAAGGTATCATTTTTTTAAAAAATCAAATATGCATCTACAGTTAATTTGATGCTAGATAATACTAACTCTGACCTCCAGTTAAGCCAAATGATTCCTCCCAGAGGAGTTTAAACATTTTCGTTATTAAATTTGTACAAGTGGTCATCGTCATGACTATTGTCCAATGTCAAATAAATTTCATCAATAAGAATTGTGAAAATTTCTTTTTCTATCCTGAGTGCAAACACCCACTTTTCTCTGTTGATCAATGAAGTCCAAACTTTTTTCTATCTTTCCTTTAGTTTATTTTGTCTTCCTAAAGCTGGATGGATGGATGGAAAATGTAGAGAACTGAGATCTAGGTGCTAGAGAGGACCCAGCATCCACAGGGCAGCTTGTAACCATACTTACCTCCAGCTCCTGGGGATCCAGTGACTTCTTCTGGCCTCAATGGGCACCGGGCACACACACGCCACATATGTGTCCGTACAGGCAAAAGACTCATACGTGCAATAAAACTAAATCTTTTTATAAAATCCAAAGAAAGGGGGTTAATTTGGCTTAATAGTTTTAGATGCTAAAAGTTGAAGATTGATTGGTTATGTTTGGCTTCTAGGATAGAGTATTGTAGGTACAATTCGATGATTGGCATCTGTGAGCTCAATAGGGTGTGTAAGAGGAGTGAATGCAGGGGGATGACTCCGGTGGGAAGAGAAGAGAGGAACATAGGCACATGCAGAAGGGGTTAAACACATCGGGCCTACCCACTTCAGAACAGCCTGTTCTCTTGCAAACTGACTTCTTCCATGAGGCTTTACTAAGTCTTCACTGGTCTTCACTAAGGCTGGTCACCTAATTACCTTACCCTGGGTCCCTGGGTCTTCTGTTTCAGGCAATCTGGGATAGGTCCCAAGAAGCTGTATTTCTAACGACTTGAATGTTCACTAACCTATTAGCAGACACTGATCCAGCAGCATTTTCACAGTGTTTGCAAGAATCAAAGTTGGGCCATTACTCAAGTCTGTCGCTGGCCCCACCTCTCCACCCTGTGATCTTGAGTATGTCGTTAACATTCCCGGACCCTTCATTTTCCCATTTGCAAAATGGGGATAATGAAAGCGCGTACCTTACATGGGTTAGGAAGACTAACTAATACAACTAAGCCTGTAAAATTCTCACACACTGGCTATGATTTAAATCCTTTCCACCAAGAATTTATAAGGGAGGAATGGGGTGGGGAATGGGGGGGGGGAGGGGGAGGGGAGGGGGAAGGAGGGATGGGGGGGAACTGGCTGAGATGAACAGCAGAGAAAGGCTAAGGGCTGTGAGCAGGAAGCTCACAGCAACCATTCCAGGGGATTTCCAGCAGGAAGTGGGGTGTGAGCTCGGTATGAGAGGCACGGAAGGCAAAAGGGCAGGCAGCACTGGGCCTTGGAAGATGGGGCGGCACCACCACGCTGATTGGTCAGAGAAGAATGCAGACTTCCTGTTCGGTAGGAAGGGCTGCCAAGTGGCAAAGGAATTTTGCCCTGGCTCCTGGAGACCCTGTGTGGGAGCCATGGAGACCTCAAGCCCACTCTTGAGATTCCTTTAACACTGGGGGAGATTGCAACACCGGGTTTCTCTCTCTCTCTCTCTCTCTCTCTCTCTCTCTCTCTCTCTCTCTCTCTCTCTCACACACACACACACACACACACACACACACACACACACACACACCATCCTCTTGTTGGGGCTGCTCAGTGGGAGGGCCTCACGCCCTCTCTGTTTAGTTTACCCCACACATTCCTGTTGCTTGGTAAGAGTGGCTGCCTGGGCTTGGGAAGCCTGCTCTGACTTCTAAGAAACAGGAAGTGATTATTTGCCCAAAGCAAACAAACTCACAAACTACAGGGTTCATGCTCAGTCCAAAGCTAGAGTCCCAGGAGGTGCTTAGTGTAGGCTGAGGATGTGAGGACCCAGCAGAGAGTCTTCCCCTTCCCACTTCCCTGCCAAATCAGCACTGCGGGGACCAGCAGGCAGCCTGAGCCCAGCAAGCCCTGGGCCGGAGGGCTGCATTCCTGGACCAGGCAGCAGCATCCTTTCCCAGTGAGGACCTCCTTCCCATGACATCAGCAAAACTGCTTCTGTTTCTCCTGGAAGTGGAAGATCAGTCACTTTCCTCATGCCCTGGCTTTCCTCCAGGAAGACAAAAAGAGAGAACATTTATTGGAAACCCTTCGGAGGTCATGACTCGAACTTGGCATCCGCCTTCCGTGGGCTGTTTCGCTACGCTCTTGCCCCAACGTCAGTGAAATAGTCACATTTTATGCGTGAGAGAGGGACCCTTTAGCAACAGACTCCCCCCCGAATGCCTCTTTCCGCCCTGGAAATGGTTTCGCCTTTATCTCTTGGACACTGAGCGGTTTTGTGCAGTATATGCAGTTCCTGGGGCTATGGGACAGAATGCTGGTAACTCAGGCCCAGATCGGGCTTATGGAGAGAGAACTGTGGGAGAAGAGGGGAGTCTTGAAAGACTGTCCCAGACATGCTGGCCCAGAGAATGCAGTAAGCCAACAGGATCCACCATGTTTGTTTTTCAGGGACAGCCTTGGGGTGCGGGGCAGCAGGCAGGGTGGCACTGGCTAGAGGAGAGATGAGCAAAATCTCCTGTTTGGATGGAGTGGACCCGTCGGTGATACGGACACCATGTTTGAAAATGTGGGGCCACAGTGCTCCATTTTTCTATTCCTTAGCTTCTGCACCTTGGGCACCTCTGTGCTTTCATATTTTAAATGGCCGCCTTCAGTAGTTACTGTCTCACAGATTAGGAAAGTGTTCACATAAAGCATGTAGGACACATAGCCTGGAACTCAGGCATGACAGCCAGCAGGCAGACTGGCAGAAACAACCCAGTTCAAACCCATGTGTCTCCCCCTTCCCAACTCCAGATTCACCAAGACGCCAGCAGACCAATCGTACACCTGACTCCTAAGCCTTCTTCTTGACAGGGGTGTTTGTACCACCAGAGTGAGGCTCAGAACAAACTCTTGAAGAAATGTAAGCATTATGTATTCTAGGCAGTTGATTATTAATATGCCAGTCTTCAATATTCTGTCACTTTCTCCACCCAGGCCTTAAGAAATAAGACTGGAAAATAAAAAGGAAAGGCAAAAGGCAAAAGGGGTTGCTTCTGTGTTGTTACTCAGTGTCCTGACCTCTGTAACCAGCCTGCTGCCTGCTTTTCCATGCTCTCCTCTGTTCCTGCTGAGGGAGTCTGGTGACAGGTGACTCTTGAAGGGACCCTTAGACCTGCTTGCCCTGTCACCTCCACTGCAGAGAGTGTCTAGCAGAGGTTTGGAGTTCCCTGAGGTGTTCTTGGTACATGTGTCCGAGAAACTGGGCTATCTAGATACCCCTTCACCTCCATGTAAAGAAGTCTTTGGCGAGAAAAACAAAACGAAACAAAACAAACACAAACCCCACAGGTAATGGAGAGCAGACTCCATGCGGACTGCTACGGTCAGCAACAGTCACGGTGGATCTGTGGTGGATGGAGATGATGGTGCTTTGGGCTCGGTATTTAGGGTAGACCGAATGAAGCTTTGTGCTGCAACAAACGATGACCCCAGTACAAGTATATCGATAGTCTCCACTTTTGTGTTTTATAAAAAAGAAAGGGAAGCCAGGGCTGTGTTTGGTAGAGGTGCAGGGGAAGGGGTGCCTCTGTGGGCCCATGCTAGGGCATCCCTTCCCTCTGAGGGACCAGAGATGTGATAGAGTATGGAATAGAGTTTATTAAGGCGTGGGGAGGGGGGTTGAGGGAATAGAGACAGAGGAGTGGGGGCGGGGGTGGAGAGAGGAGGGGTAGGGGAATGGGGAGAGAAGGGATAGAGAGGGTAAGAGAGTAGGAGAGTCAGAGTGAGGAGGAGTCAAACAGCCCCTTTTATAGAGAGTCAGGCAGACCTGGCTGTTGCCAGGTAACTGTGGGGCGGAGCCTAGAAGGACCGCTAACACTCACCCAGCCTGCCTGCTTCTCCATTTTTGTGTCTGACCCTGGGCTTCCAGCTTTAACTCTTTCATGTCCTTTCCTGGAGGCAGAGTCTACTCTGCCTGTGCTGGGCTCGGACCACACCTGCCAAGAAGGAGATAGCCTTTATCCAGTGATCGGTGGAAGCTGGTGGCTGAAAGTCCATTCCCTTGTGTCCAGGTATGACGGTGTTAGGTCTTCCTTTCGCAGGTCTGTGACACGCGTTAGAGAATGCCCTTTTGCTACCCTGCCTCTCATCCTATTGTCTTCCTGGGGTCATCTCTCAAATCGCCTCCATGTTTTTGTCTTCAAAACAGGAAGCTGCCCCGAAAAGGAGGTGGTTATGTATTGTTGTAGAAGAGCCCGATTTCAGGATTGGCTTGATCCAGGATTCAAACGATGCCCTTCGTTCCCCGCCCACAAGGCCTGCTCTTGGCACCATTTGTCAGTCGCAGGATAACAGCCACACCTGCTGTGCAAGGGGAAGAGAGACATAACTGCCCAATAGTTCGTGGCCCCGGGGATTATTAGATCTTAGGGTCCCCAGTGTCTGTATTTGGACCTGGTGATATCCTTGAAGCCATGCCAGCACCCAACAAATCCAATAGAGGAATGTCCGTGCCACGTCCTCTGTTTTGAACCAGGAAAGCTGATGTTGTCAAGAAACGGAGAAATGTCCAGACAAAGCCAATGAGGGCTGCCCGCAAACAGCAGAGGATCCACCCCACCCAACCCCCATTTTCCGCTGGGAGTTTGGCAGGTTTCTCTTCCAGGTGAGGAGTCTGAGGGTCAGACAGTTATTTGTCCAGGTCGCTCTTTCTCACACATCTCTGCCCCATCTAACTCGATAGCGATCTTTTACTGTAAACCTCCCTTCACCGAAAGGCTTTGTAGCAATCAACCTAACTTTCACAGAGATTAAAAACTTGTCTTTTGTGTTTAACCAGTTACAGGATAGTTAATTAAATGATTTGGTTCCCATGCTGCGCACAGCTGGTGTCGGGAGGTTCTGGAGCCTGGGTAGCTGACTCTTGGTCCCCACCTGCTTCGGGATGCCTGTGCTTGCCTCCCGGTAACAAGTGTTCATCTGGCAGAGTGGGCATCCTAGAGGGGCCATCTGCCAGCCCTGAGGGTCAGCCTGCTGTGGACAGCAGATGGAAGGCTCTGGGAGGAAGGGAGTATCTGCTGGCCAGGCTAGTGGCTAAGAAGTGGCCTGAGAGTGCCACTTAATTTTTCCTCCTGGAGTGCCAAGGCATAAGGCGAATCCCTGAGAGCACTGCTGGCAGTTGGTATACAGATTAGCTACGAACCATCCCTTCTGTCCCACATCCCTGCCTGGTGACCTGAAGCTGTAAAGGGAACAACAGGAACCTGCCTGATTGTTCTTAGGGCCTTGTCTTTAGTCTACAGAGGCATCATTTGAGTCAAGAACTAAGGATACCAGCCTTTCCCCCTCCTCTCTGAATATCCAAAATTCCCGGGACCCTGTGACTTTTCTAGGGCTCTTGGAATAGGTACACATTTGATGTCCTGCTGTTTAGTCTGGTGGGACCAGGAGCAATTATTTAAAGGCACCACTGCCTGTGCGTGCTTTAGTGATATGAGGTGGTGGTTCTTCCTCGGAGTTCATTACTTTCTAAGGGAGCCCTCTCTAGAACGACAAGTTCCCTCTCTGGCAAGAGCACACAGCTTGGTTTGTTCAGTGGGAACTCCATTATCATCACCCCTGCCCCCCCCCCATCTGCCCCATTCCCTCAGCCAGGGACATTTGGGCAGTGTACAAAATACATCACACATAAGCCAGGCCTTTGCTGTCCCCTCCCTACCCCTACCCCCTTTTCTTGAGACGTGGTCTCAGTATTGTAGCTCTGGCTGTCCTGGAACTCATTGTGTAGACCAGGTTGACCTTGAACTCAGAGAGATCTGCCAAGGCAGACTTTTGTAATGTTCTAACTCCTCACTACTTCCTGGAGTTTCACGCTGAAGGGCAGAGTGGAGCAACCAAGCCCTGAATATCTCAACAATGTTCCCAGGCAGCAGCAGCAACAGCCCTGGGAACTCACTACAAGGGCAACTCTATATAGGCTCCTCTGCCCCAGGTCCGATGGGTCAGAACCTCTATGGATGGGCCCATGCGCCTGGATTTAACCAGGCCTCCCAGTCCATCTGTTACTTGCTGAGGCGGAGAGATACTGTGGTAGCCAAGTGCTTCAGCCCTCTTGTTCTTGCTGCCCAAACACTCAGCATGGTTGGGGCCTGCAATTCCCTCCCCAGTGGCAGGTTGAGCCCACAGAGTTAGGCTGCTGCCTCTAGGAGCTTCCATCTGTGCTGGCTCTGGACTTGCCTTGACTAGCACAGTCAGAATTTCCAGTCCATAGAAGGAGAGGAGATTCTCTCCTCCCTGAAGCACAGGAGTCCCCGACAGTCCACTGACAGGACTTGGGCCTTAGCTGGCTGGCTAAGAGCCCCTTCAGAGTGGAGATGGGAGGATGTGTGAGCCAGAGAGTCTCAGGGATGTAGGAGGCCATTCCCACACAAGGAACTTGGTCCCACTGTGGTTAACCTTGAGCCAAGGTGAGGTCTTGGGGGAACTCAGCTTTCTCTACTACCCCAAGAAGCAGCAGCCTGTTAGCTTCCTCTGCTTAGTGTGATATCCTAGATAACCATGCTCCTCACGTCCCAGAACCACGTGGAAAGGGTGCCTGCTGTCTGTCCACACGTTCTCTGCCTGCTTTCCTGGGCAACAGGTCGCTGTAGCCCTGTGCACATCTGATCCCTGCATCTTCCTTCCCTCACGGAGAGAGCTCTGTCCTGCTGCTGCCTCCTTTCTAAGCTGGTGCCTGTAGTGGAAGATGCTGTGACCCCCTCATCAGTCTGAGCATCTGACAAGGATGACTTAGGCCTTCTTCAGGGACGGGATACCTCCAAAAGGCAGAGGACACACTGTGTGAGTTCAGAATGCTAGAAGCCTGTGTGAGAACTAGAGTGAATTCTGGGATTTTAAAGCAATAAAAATTACACACACACACACACACCACACAAAAACAAAAGACACAGATCTGAAAAAAATGTTAATAATTGGGTCACTTTGTCTTCTATTCAACTCCTATAAGAGGAGCTTTGAAAGGAATTGATCATGAAGCCAAAAGTCAGAGAGTATTCTAAGTTCCTAAAAGGGTTGGGTTAATCTACACAGCCAACTACGCAGGAGTTGTGAATTCTATGTAGAAAAGAGGGCTTCATTATTAGAGAGCTCCAGATTTGATCAGGACCAGCATTTGCTTGCTTTATGACCTTGGGTAAACTTCTTAGTTTCTCTGATCCTGCCATGCAAATTAATCAACGTACTGCTTTGTCATATTAACCAGTTATGCAGTACAGAGATTGTGAAAATTACATAAGATTCGTTCACAGGAGAGGGCTGAAGCGAACAGTGAGATGTCAGCTGTCCCTTCACTCATCACTGGTTTAGAAAGCACTCATGTCAGGCCAAGGCAGGGGTCCTAGGGAGGGTGTTGCTCGTGGGCACTGAGGTTAGAGCAAGCCTGCCTTCCTTCCTTCCTTCCTTCCTTCCCTCCCTCCTTCCTTCTTTCCCTCCTTCCTTCTTTCCTTCCTTCCTTCCTTCCTTCCTTCTTTCCTTCTCTCCCTCCCTCCTTCCTTCCTTCCTTCCCTCCTTCCTTCCTTCTTTCCTTCCTTCCTTCCCTCCCTCCCTCCTTCCTTCTTTCCCTCCTTCCTTCTTTCCTTCCTTCTTTCCTTCCTTCTTTCCTTCCTTCTTTCCTTCCTTCCTTCCTTCCTTCCTTCCTTCCTTCTGTTGCTTTTGTTAGATATTTTGCTGCAACAAAAGAGCCTATTTAGGGAGCTATAAGTGTGATCTCACGGTGTGTGGGACAGGTCAGAACTGACAACAGAGTCAGACTTGGAGGGAGGCACCTGCGGGATGGGTGAGAAGAAGGCGTTGGGACAGGGTTGAGCAGAGCATGCCTGGAGGCTGTAGAGAGTAGGAAGGCTTTGGAGGCTGCAAGGTGCAGCTGGGGAGGCTGGACGTTGTTCAGTGCCGAGGACATGGAGTAGAGGGACAGGAAGAAACTAAGCCACCAGCCCTTCCAAGGTAAACATTTCTGTGCTTGGTGAATTTTTGTCTGCATCCCGAGACTCTCACATGTTGAGTCATGACTGGCAATATCATTAATAATGAATAACTGATTGACTGAAGAAAACTGAAACGAGAGGTTGAGAGAGGAGGCGAGACAGGGTGAGAGCCTGGAATCACCCTGAGGGAGCCAATGAGGGCGGGGCATCCCCCAGGCTCACCCGGTAAATGGCTTTGGGTGGGTAGGCTGGAGGAAGAAATCCAGGAGGACAGGTCTGGGACAGGCACAGGGCAGACGTTGACGCAGAGACACCGTCAACATCACTGTGGTCTCACTTGGGAGGTATGGAGGCAGGGGAGGGGCAGTAAGCTCACCGGTTCACAGAGGGCTTCTGGGTGGGTGTCATGGGTCAAAGCCATGGCTGGACCTCAGAACCTTGTCTGAGGAGGGGAGGGAAAGGGAGGAAGAGGAAAGATTCCAAGAGAGAGGAAGACAGAAGTCAGAGGCCAGGACTTGGATGAGGTAGGCATCATTGCCCTTCAAGAGTGGTGCTTTCTCGCCTGAGCCAGGATTTTCTTCCCCAGTAGTCACTCTACTACACAGTTTTCTCGTCTCCCAGGGCATCTCTCAGATGCCATTTGGGCATCTAGGAGCTGAGATGCCCTCTGCTGAGGAACAAGTGGGTAGGCATTTGTGAAATGAATGATCAGTTACCATAGAGGAAAAGACAGATAGGCAAACTGATTTATCAACTAGAATAATCAATCCTGCTGGCATCAATTCTGTTTCTCATTGTTGTACGACCCGGAATTAAAAGAGCAATGCTTTTGCGGAGACGTAGCATGGCCCGAAAGGAGTGGGAGCAGGTGTCAAGCCAGAGACACTAGTGTCTCTTGATTGGTGAGAAACACTGATTCCCTGGGGACCAGAAATAAGTGTCAATATTCAACACGTCCACTAGCTCAGCCAAGAAGCCACTCCACCAAGGTACCCTTTGCTCTGGGTCAGCACAGTCTCAAGGACAAAGGGTTTGCAAGTAGAGTTGAGTTCCCCGCGTACCTTTAGCTAAATACTTTCATGCAGGTTACAGTTGCGCATTGTGGCCTTGGTCGACTGTCTGGCACACAGTAGGCATTAGATGGGAGAAGCAATTATAGTCATGGGTATTATTAACACGTCATGATTATTATGCACGGTGCCCACCTGGCACTACAGGCAGACAGATCCTTTGATTAATATTCCTCTGCAGTTGAAAAATTTCTATTTTAAAGATTCAAGTCATAGACACACAGTAGCGAGTCTGTCTCGAAGAAGAAAAATGAAGGGTGCAGCGAACGGCGCTCTGAGAATTAGACTTTCCTCATTACAGAGGTAATGCGACCCTGCTTTGGCTCTAAGCTCCCAGTGCAGCTGAACTGTAAAAGACAGGGAGGGCCTAGATGCGGGCCCTGGAGAGACGGGGACGATTGCAGGAAGCCACATAAACGGATTTGATCTCTTGTTAGTGGTCCTTATTGTCTTGGTGGGGCTCGAGAAACCAACTTATTATCAATAAAAAAGAATAAACACTTTATAGGAAGCCATTTTCTCTGTTACCGAACATTTTATATACCTGTCAATAATTGTAACTGTTAAATATGATATATTGATGGAAACAGCGGGACAAAGGGATTTTTTTGGTCCTGATTAGGGTGGACGGATTTTATAGTCTGTATTTTATGGATGGAGGTAATCTAACTCACAAACTTTGGCTATCTATAATCCTCTGTCGGGAAGCAATAAAAGGAGGAAATCCTAAAAGGAGCAATTTTGGCCAAGATCCCAGAGCTGTAGACCCTGTCCTTCTTACACTAAGCTCAGAGAGCTGCCTCGTGATGTTTAGTACCAGAGAAGTAAAGCAAGGTCCTTGCAGAATTGGTCAGGTAGAGGAACCCTGCTGTTGGGGAGAAGTCCCTCCTTCCCAAGGGTGCCTCTCCTGGGCGTGAACTTTGCTCTCCAAATGTCAATGGATGAAGGGAATAAAGTCAGAATCTCCTGAATTGTATTCCTTGAGGAACAGAAAGGAAACACATCTGGAGATGACTTCATGTGAACATCTGTTTAGAGGCAGCTGCTTTTCCCTGACCCTTCCATTTCTCTGTCTTCTCCTTGCACTGTGAGGCTCTGTCCATGTTCCTCTGTGGGCACCTGAATCTCCTGCTGTCTCATTAGTGTGGTCACATCCAGTGTCTCCTGGTTCCTGGGCAAGAACTGAGCTTTATCCCCAGAGCTCTTCTCCCTATAGCTTTGGCTGCCCAGACCCCAGGTACCGCTTTCCTCATGCCTTCATGGAGAAACAGTAGAGGATTCTTGAAGCAGAAGAACCCAGGATCTCACTGGCCATCCCTAATTGGTCTGCTGATGACATCAGGGCCCTGCAGAGGCCTCTGTTCCCCCTTCCTGGGTGTTTGTAATCTGCTACTGTCTTTCCTGGGCCCACTCATTTCCTCTCCCTTCAGGCCTTTAGCATAAATGTCCCCATCTGGGGCTCTGCTAGCCTCTCTTCTCCTCCTCAGTTAGGATCCTGGGAGGGAACATCAGTAGTTAGTTACACACCCAGCTGGGAAAGAGCCATTGCCTTCACAGTGGTCTGTTCACTTTCAGACTGATGGTTATTTAGTAACACATGTACGAAGCAAAAGAACACAGGTGAATTGATGTGAGTGGAACCTGTAGTCCAACCACAACCCAAGCAACAGCAGTGCAGCTGTGTTAGCACAGTCCTTACATATTAGTCCCTCCCTCCTCCTTTCCTTCATTCCTCCCTCCCTGTTCTCTTCTATCTGTCCTCCCCCCCCCCACACCTGCCTCTCTTCCTCCCTCCCATCTCTCTCCCTTTCCTCTTCCCTCCCTCCCTTCTTCCTCCTCTCCATCTCACCCTCCTTTCCTCATTCCTTCCCTCCCTCCCTCATAACTTGAACAAAGGCTGTATCCTCAGAACCCTCAGCTATAATATTTTCAAAGAGAAACATCAGCCCAGTGCCCCTTACTGAGCACACTTGATCAGATTAGAAAATCAATCCAAGTGCCTGAGAGGAAGGGGCCAGGACTGGCTTATTTGAATGATGTGAGAAGACCTGCAAAATCCTGTCAAGGGTCTGCCTATAAAAAGGACTAGAGTCTCTTTCTTGTGCCTCCCACGCCCAGGGCCATTTTCACATGGAAAACCAAACACAATCAGTCATGACAAAGACCAGGCCCTGAACCACATCATGACCACATCACCCAGCAGCTGTAATCTTCAGTGACCTTTCCCTGCCTCTGCCCTGGGACCCCCGCAGGAGCACGAGGGCCTCATTCTTGCTTGTCTGACCCCTGCCGAGGAGGGGCACTCATGCCTCTGGCAGTGTATCCACACTGTTTGCTGCTCCCCACCCCACAATGGTAGGTAAAAGTCTTCTGTTCTCAGAACATGCAGGAAGCTCACGGGGCCAGCTCCTCCCATTCCTAGTGATGTTCTGTTTGCTAGGATGACTGCAGCAGACCTGCCAGGTTTATTCACTGCAAAGTGCTTGCTTACTATTATAAAATAATTTTCAGTCGGGGGCTGGAGAGATGGCTCAGCAGTTAAGAGCACTGACTGCTCTTCCA